>NC_134357.1:359182426-359552426 GCF_048569485.1 Anomaloglossus baeobatrachus
GCCAGCCGCTTGCGAGGAATCCGAAGTGGACTGGGGCAGGGAAGTGGCCCGCCGGTGCCGATT
This sequence comes from Anomaloglossus baeobatrachus, assembly GCF_048569485.1. NCBI lineage: Eukaryota > Metazoa > Chordata > Amphibia > Anura > Aromobatidae > Anomaloglossus > Anomaloglossus baeobatrachus. The sequence goes on from NC_134357.1 coordinate 359,182,490, forward strand.
GTCGGGACCCAGTCCGGACCCGTGCATGGAGCAGACATGAGAAAAGCACCTGTATTACATCCCTAGGTGAGGGGTCCATCCTCACAGCATCCGAGGGCACCAGTTACCAGCAACTTGGTTAATTCCTGGACTCATGTCAGTTATTGCCTTATATCGTGAGTACTCCTGCACCACCTGGTCCAAGCCGTGGACTGCACCCGTCACTCCCAATCCATTACACCGGGGTCCCTGGACATCAACAACCTACCCATGGAGGGAAAATCACCATCTTGCTGCCCACCACCACCCCTGGGATCCTGTGATCGGCAGCGGCGGTGCCCCATTACCTCACCGCACACCACGGGTGGCATCACGGATCATAAACTTACAAATTTCCCTTTACATATTCTCCTTTTGTTGTGGAGCCTGGGATTACAGACCGGGTCACACCACCGTGATACCTCTAGAAGCGACCCCTTGGCCCAGTTCTGAGTACCCCCTATCCCTGGGCGACACAGAACCATACACAATAACTGCTGTACCTTTTCTGTCACCATTGTTTGGAGCACAAAATCCCCCTGATTCATCAGAAAGACAGCCGAGCCTCACTAAACTTATCTTTGCTTGACAATTTTTGCTTCCTCGCTATCACCAGTTTGCTCCTATCTCAACTGAGGGAACTTTGATTCCATCTGAAGAAACCAGAACCTGAATTGATCTCCAGGCAATGGACAGTACCATTAAGATGCTCCAAGCAGAGTGCAAAAAGTATCCCACCTGCTCACCATGCATCCTATTTGATCGTTTGTTTGTTGTTGTTCTTTTTCGATTTACATATATGTATATATATGTATATACTATAATATATCATATATTAAATATATGAGGGGACAGTACAGAGACCTTTCCAAAGATCTTTTTACACCTAGGCCTGCGACTGGAACACGGGGGCATCCGCTACGTCTTGAGGAAAGAAGGTTTAATCATAATCACAGACGAGGATTCTTTACTGTACGAGCAGTGAGACTATGGAACTCTCTGCCGTATGATGTTGTAATGAGTGATTCACTACTAACATTTAAGCAGAGCCTGGACGCCTTTCTTGAAAAATTTAATATTACCAGTTATGTATATTAGATTTTATGACAGGGTATTGATCCAGGGAACTAGTCTGATTGCCGGATGTGGACGAAGGAAGGAAATTTTTTCCCCATTGGAACTTGTTTGCCACATTGGGGGTTTTTTTGCCTTCCTCTGGATCAACATGTTAGGCTACGGGTTGAACTAGATGGACTTAGAGTCTCCCTTTAACCTTAAAAACTATGATACTATTGTGGCGCCCCAGGACCTGGTCGCCACAACAGCATTGCCCTCCCAAAGGGTTAATGCTGAGCCTGGAGGTAATTGGGAGATCCATTGGCCAGCAAGTTTAACACCCAACGCAATTCTCCCTCCAGCCAGCAGGGGGAGCTCTGAGCCTGGGATTCCAGGGAGCATCCCCTTAAGTCTGATCTGAGAGAGGAAGTAGTGTTCAGTCTGTAGAGAGCAGTAGAAGTGAACAGACGCAGAGTGAGCTGTCCTGTGAATCTGGGTCCTAGAGCTAGAGTAGCTTGGCCCAGAGAAGCAGGAGTAGCTGAGAGGCAGCGGAGAAACTCGGACATCGGAGTCTGTGGCCACCAGGGGTTAAAATACTCCCTGGTAGCCGAATCCGAAGGGCAGGAGAGCTGCAAGCACCTGGCCCAAAAACATCCCAAAAGTACAGCTGCAGCATCAAGGCCGGTGTGGATTCCAGCAGAGAAGCACCAGAGAGGGCCTGCGCAGCCTGCTACAGAGGGAAAGGGACGCACCAACAGTCCCAGCAGCACAGAGGGCCATTGCTGGATTCAGAGAAGCAGGGTCCTATCGTAACAAAGCAAAGTACAGGAGTAGGCCTCATACTCAGCTGGCCAGAGAGATCACCCCAAGTACTTCCAGGCCGACCGGATCCCCATCACCCTCTGTAACGGTCTCCCAGGACTGGACTGTTTCCAAAGTAAAGAGGAAAAGGTAAAGAGACTGTTGTTTATGCCTGGTTCTTTCATCGCCTGTCGGCCCTGCACCGTGTTAGCCACACAACCTCATAGACTTCCACGAGCACTAACAGTGTCCCCGGGGCTCCGCTCCACCTGTGGGGAGCAGTACCACCATTGCTGCCATAACATCACCCCGGAGGCCTCACACAGCAGCGGTGGCTTAATAGCCGCAGACCACAGGTGGCGTCACGAACACAACCATTAATAAGCAAGCCACATATTCTACTGACACCCACCAGGGCCACGGAGCCGGGCCCAGCCACCACTGACCACCACTGGACTAATCCGGCCCGGCACCGGGTGTCCCATAGCCCTGGGGTGGGCGAGTCACTATGATGATACATGTAACAATATTATAGTTATTCCTAAAAATGTTGTTTATACTAATGTTTATCTTACTATAGCACTTTTTCTTCTGCATTCCTAACTTTGTCATTTGTACAAGACTCCATCCTCCAGACATATGCCAAGGACAGCTTTTCTTAAGAGGGGGAGTTTGTGGTATCTCAGTACTCGTTCTTCTGCTACTGAGTTAAAGAGTTGTTGTGTGGTAGTAGATCTGATCAAGTGTGCCAGAACTACTATGTGCTTCTAGCAAGAACCAATGTAACATACCTTCTATGGCACAAACTCTGACTGTCCTACCCCATGCAATAGGGACTGGTAGCGCCAAAACTGTGAGTACTTCCAAGCTGAAGGTCCCTACATCAGTGAAGCATTACCTGGACTGTGCAGAATATTACCTCCAACAGCAAGTGAGGAGAACTGTATTCCTACTGCCCTGGATGCTGGATCTGGCAAGCAATTTACTTCTTCAGGGTCAATCTTGGTGGGGTTTTCATCATTCTCTATGACATTCTGGGCATTTCAGTGGACCAATTCCTGGATCAAATCCAACCGGGTGTCGGTGGCCCGGTATGAAATCTGTTGAATCTGATACAGCTCCTGTAGTTGCAGGTTTTTGGTTGCGGCTGTGTATCCAGTCTGGTCCTCTTCCCAAGGCTTAGCTGGTGGGTTGGACATGGTGCTTTCCGGAATTTGTATGCTTCACCTATTGTCTGCTGGGTATGCCTGGTTGTGGAGCCACTGTGCCTCGCACTTAATAATGCCACCACTGTGCCTCCACATAATAATGCCACCACTGTGCCTCCACATAATAATGCCATGACTGTGACTGTTATAAGCAAGTACCGGGGCATAATCTCTTGAGCGCGCAAACCTCTCCAGCGGTCAGACACACTGTGCTCAGGGTAGTGCTAGACTGTATGGGCTGCTTCCAGGGATGACGTCCCTTTGTCATGTGATAGGGGCGTGTTCAAAATACTATCACATGACAAAGGGACGTCATCCCTGAAAGCAGCCCATACAGTCTAGCACTACCCTGAGCACAGTGTGTCTGACCGCTGGAGAGGTTTGCGCGCTCAAGAGATTATGGCCGGGTACTTGCTGATAACAGTCACAGTCCCGTCCATAATCACTTGCCTGCGCACACGTCACCAGCGGTCAAACTGCTCAGTCCTGTGAGACTGGCACTGGGCATGTGCGGGGATGGCTGGAGCAGTGGGCGGTGCATCAGATATGGAAAGGAGCGATGGGGGCGGCATACAGGACCAGGAGGCAGAATAACGGACGGCAGAGAGCCCGCCCCCGGGACGAATTTACAGAAGCTGCATACAAAAAGGTAGAACTTTATAAAGGCTTTATTTTGGTCTCACATGGGGCACAATAATAACAGGGATCTTCCTAGAATGCAGCCCAGGAGCTGCAGAGGGGGAATCTTTTAGCTTTTGGGCGAAATTTCTGATGACAGGTTCCCTTTAACATTCAATAATGTCCCTCCCATGTACAGCTCCCCTATACACAGTATGAAGCCCTTATACCTCCCCTATACACAGTATGATGTTCCCATGGCTCCCCTATACACAGTAAGATGCCTCTACCCCTTCCCTATACATAATATACCTCTACACCTCCCCTATACACAGTATGATGGGCCTACAGCTCCTTACAGACACCCGCGTACAGCCGTATACACATACACTCACCTGCGTACAGCCGTATACACATGGACACACCTGCGTACAGCCGTATACACATACAGACATCTGCATACAGCTGTACACACATACAGACACCTGCGTACAGCTGTATAAACATACAGACACCTGCATACAGCCATATACACATACAGACACCTGCGTACAGCCGTACACACATACACACACCTGCATACAGCCATATACACATACAGACACCTGCGTACAGCCGTACACACATACACACACACCTGCGTACAGCCATATACATACACATATATACAGACACCTGCGTACAGCCGTATACACACACATATATACAGACACCTGCGTACAGCCATATACACACACATATATACAGACACATACACAGATATAGTCACATAGAAGTGTATACATATTTGAAAACATTCACATACAAATAATCATACACAAAAGACAGACACAATCCTATACACAGACACATACTGGAGGTGCTTTTTACTTTTGATGATTGGGGACACTTCTCTCTCGTGCAGCCACAGACTTGTTTCATGCCATGGTAAATCCCTCTAAGCTAAAGGACTTGTGGTGACGTCACGCCCATGTGATCAGAAGGGGCGGGACCTCAGCAACGCAGGTGATGACAGAAAGAAACTCCAGGTGTCCTGGAGTTCTTTATGATAGAAGCGGGGACCGAGGTAAGACCTCCAGATGGAGGGTGCAGGGGGGCACAGGGGGAGAGGGGGGGTGAAGCCTACGTGATTATAGTGGACGGGAGGAAACATGGCCACGCCCACTAACAAAGCCGGTCACGCCCACTACCCATTGTAATAGAATATGTCTGGCTCACTGTGCACGTAGTAGGTGCTCAGAAAAAATTTTTAGTCAATACAATAAACTTAGCTCTGGCACACTAAAGTGATCAATAAGATGGTACGAAGACTCCTTGAAATGCTGAAAATTCTTTTATTAGTGCAAAAAAGGGATGATAAATCGTCCGACGTTTCGACCTTATTCACAGGTCTTAATCATGGACATGGTTATCTACGATCATAGGGGGTTACAAAATAATATAAACATATAATTAGTACAACATAATAATCCAGTATATCCTGGTACAATAAATCATTTAACCATGATGTACATACAAGAATTTTCTTAAAAAGCATAAGGAATGTATTTATACAAAGGGGAACAGAGAATTCCCAAAAGGCCCATTTAAGAGACTAATCAGGAAAAATATAAAATAAAATAAAACATAACCAAAATAAAGTCAGGCACAATGGATACACACCTATATGAGTAACAAGGTGGTGTGTGTTCAATTGTATCACGTCAATGCCAATGGTACAAGTGGAAAACTCGTAATCCTACATGGTCAAAAGAGTGAACACACATCATATCAAAATCACAAAAATCTGATTATGAGAAAAGAACTCGATTTTCATACTGTGTCCAATATAGCAGTGTGAACATATATATGTCTCGGTACCTTATGCACTTAGAATTTCTAATGTAGACAATGCGAGTCTATTCCCAAAACTGGAATTGGGTAGAATCTAAAATAAATGGCATAAGAATTATTATGACACATGGGCTGTGAGTATCCCTACACAGTGATAGGTAATGGATGTCACTCCATAATCTAGGTGAGAGGGGCTCTTATATCAAAGGATTCCCAGTCACCTCAGAATTATAAAGAATAGGATGAATGGTATGATAATGAATAGGTGGTGGGTTGTACTACCTAAAAGAGATATGGAACATAGGACACCCATCAGTAACCACTGCCTATTCTAGTAGAAGGAAAAGGGAAAGAGAGAAGAGGAGAAAAGAAAAGAGAAAAAAACCTCTTAAAAAAAGGGATGAATGTCACTACCTGAGTCACTGCTGGAAAACCCAATAGGTGGAGTGATGGTTGGTGGAATGCACTCACTGAAGGGTTTTCAGTTGCCTCAAATTCATGAAAAGGCAAGGGTGCCTGAAGAAAATAGGGGGGAGTTCGTATACCGTAAACAGTACAAGATATGTGTGTAAGTAGGACGGGGAATGCAATGCCCCCTAGTATAAATAAGTCCCCTGCCACGGTCGGACGCACTCTTCCCTGGGGCCTACACCCGATACCCTGCACCACCACTGAGAGGTATGTGTACCGGTTCACTCCGGTCTTAGCCACGATAACAGGAGCCTCTTTCCATTGTTTCTTATGTTCTTTTTCACAGTCCTTATACAGCGCTCTGTTCGCCCTTTACCTTCACAGCATACACCAGGTATGTTATTTGGCCTACACTATGGTGTCTGATATATTCATCCTATATACTATTATTTATGTCATGTTCCCTATAGGGTTCCCCATAGAGCCCCACTGGGACGCATTTTCCTTTGAATATCCACAGGGCCTTAATGATTGAGTCCCTTATGCTTATAAAGGTAATATCATTGGAACGCTCTGCACACTATATGTACCTTATATTGGTGTTATTTTTTCGTGTATGTACACTTCTAATTTTTTGCAATATTTGTCCATAGAGATTGTGACCCTGAAACTACTAAGAATTTTTCAGCTGCACCAATATGCTATTCTGATACACCCTTATGACATAATTTAATACGTGGCTATCATATAACAATACAGGTATTCCTAACCTTTTTTCAAAAACTATTTCTTATGGATAGCCTGGATATATCTCTACACTAGTACATGCGATACACATATCTTGTACTGTTTACGGTATACGAACTCCCCCCTATTTTCTTCAGGCACCCTTGCCTTTTCATGAATTTGAGGCAACTGAAAACCCTTCAGTGAGTGCATTCCACCAACCATCACTCCACCTATTGGGTTTTCCAGCAGTGACTCAGGTAGTGACATTCATCCCTTTTTTTAAGAGGTTTTTTTCTCTTTTCTTTTCTCCTCTTCTCTCTTTCCCTTTTCCTTCTACTAGAATAGGCAGTGGTTACTGATGGGTGTCCTATGTTCCATATCTCTTTTAGGTAGTACAACCCACCACCTATTCATTATCATACCATTCATCCTATTCTTTATAATTCTGAGGTGACTGGGAATCCTTTGATATAAGAGCCCCTCTCACCTAGATTATGGAGTGACATCCATTACCTATCACTGTGTAGGGATACTCACAGCCCATGTGTCATAATAATTCTTATGCCATTTATTTTAGATTCTACCCAATTCCAGTTTTGGGAATAGACTCGCATTGTCTACATTAGAAATTCTAAGTGCATAAGGTACCGAGACATATATATGTTCACACTGCTATATTGGACACAGTATGAAAATCGAGTTCTTTTCTCATAATCAGATTTTTGTGATTTTGATATGATGTGTGTTCACTCTTTTGACCATGTAGGATTACGAGTTTTCCACTTGTACCATTGGCATTGACGTGATACAATTGAACACACACCACCTTGTTACTCATATAGGTGTGTATCCATTGTGCCTGACTTTATTTTGGTTATGTTTTATTTTATTTTATATTTTTCCTGATTAGTCTCTTAAATGGGCCTTTTGGGAATTCTCTGTTCCCCTTTGTATAAATACATTCCTTATGCTTTTTAAGAAAATTCTTGTATGTACATCATGGTTAAATGATTTATTGTACCAGGATATACTGGATTATTATGTTGTACTAATTATATGTTTATATTATTTTGTAACCCCCTATGATCGTAGATAACCATGTCCATGATTAAGACCTGTGAATAAGGTCGAAACGTCGGACGATTTATCATCCCTTTTTTGCACTAATAAAAGAATTTTCAGCATTTCAAGGAGTCTTCGTACCATCTTATTGATCACTTTAGTGTGCCAGAGCTAAGTTTATTGTACGCCCACTACCCAGTCAGCTTCTAATCACTGGGATGCAGCCACAACACTGGATGGAGGCAGTGCGCGCTGCATGATGTCATTATAACGCACGTGGCCGCGCACTGTGCATGCCAGCGGCCGGGTCTCCTGTACTATGTGGCGGTCAACACTGTCTGTGTCGCGGGCGGAGGAGGGGACGCTGCGCTCTCCCACTGCTCGGGTCCGGCTGCCGCTGCTGCTGCGGCCTGCTGCTGCTCGGTGGCTCGAGCGATGGGCTGGATCCCGAGGACTCGAGCGGCGCTCCTCGCCCGTGAGTGAAAGGGGTTTGGTTTTTGGGATAGTTTATTGTCCGTGACGCCACCCACGGTTGTGGTGATTGTAGGAACACCACCGCTGCTCTGTATGGGAATCCCAGGAGCGGTGACAGGGAGCAGCAAAGTTGTTAGTTCTCCCCTCCGTGGGTAGGGGGTGGTTGTCCCGGGGCCCAGTGATGAGTTGGAGGATGAGGGATGGCGGGGCCGGTGCAGGGCTTGGTGGGGTGCAGGGACGCGGGGGCAGCGCTGTGCCTCACGGCACTGTGGTACTCACTTAGCCTGAGACGGTGACACAGTTCTCGGTAAAACACATGGCTGGAAAGACGGTTCCCACGGACGGCTGCTGTTGCTTTTCCCCTGTAGTTGATGGTGACGGTCCCTTTTCCTGCACCTAAGTCTATGTTGGTAGCGATGGGTTCCCACCGGTAACCCGCTCCCCGGCTTGGATATGTGCCGGAGGAGCCCCTCTTTGCCCGCAGGCGCTGGCCCTGAGAAACTGGTGCCTTGGCGGTGGCGGTGTCTCTCTCTAACGGTCGGACTGTTGCCTTCAATCGGGACTTTGTTGTTGGGAGACCCGGAGGTCCCCTTCACTGACGGATTTGGCAAATTCACGGCGACTCCTAGCCTTGCCGGGATCCGAAAGGCCCCTGCCAATGGTGCTGGCTTCTCTTCGTATACCGCTCCGGTACCGCCGGGCCACCACCCGTCCACGGTCCTTTCGGCAACCTCCAAGTAGCCTCTCCTGCAGACAGTCACCGCCGTCTGCTGACCTTGCTGTCTCAGTCCGGGGCACACACCCAGACCAACTTCAGGCTTTCTCAACTGTCACTTTCTCTGTCACTACTCTCACTGTCCTCCTTCTCCTTCCCCTCTTGCTCCTCTACCACTTCACTGTTTACTCCTTCACTTCCCTAACTGATCTGCCTGGTTTTCCCACCTCCAGGGCTGTGTACTACTCGGTGGGCGGATCTAACCGCCTGGCCCACCCCCTGGTGTGGACATCAGCCCCTGGAGGAAGGCAACAAGGATTTTTGTGTAGCATTGGTGTACCTATCCGGGGTGTAGGGTGTGATGGTGTTATGACCTGTGACCCCTGGCTTGCCCAGGGCGTCACATATGTGCCTGTCAGTGTGGCCGGCCCCATCTTAGTACAAGAGACACGGCCGCGCGCAATTCACTCTGCGCGGCCATGTGTGTTATAATGACATTATGCAGCAGGCGGCCCGCGGCCGGCCCTTAACAATAGCTGGGAAAGCAGCCTGGGAGGCAATTGCCTCCCCCCCCGCCCGGCGCTGAGCGATGACGTCACCACGCCGGGACTTTGTGTCCTGCGTGTGCTCTGTCATCCGCAGCAGCGCAGGGAGATCATGTCTCCTCCGCACTGCCGCAGAGGTTAACTATATCGGCGCGCTGTGCACGCCGATATAGTTAATGGTATTGCAGCTCCGGGTGGGCCCCCTCTGAGCACAGGGCCCGGGGCAGCGGCACCCTCTGCCCCCCTCTAGCTACGCTACTGGACATAGGCCATTATTTCATGTGGGACTGTCTGTTGCCATTTTTGCATGCTAGTATGTGAAATGCCTGCTGATTGCGTATTGTAGTTTAGTTGAACTAGCGAACAATGAGGGAATAACCATGTTTATCTTACCCCCATCCTGTTGGACACAATGCCCTAAAATGGGAGCTGAAGGATATAAGAGGAGCCTGATTCTGTCATGTTTCCACATGACTTCAGCCAAGTGACCATGCTTCCAGCTAATGGATTAAAGAAGTGCTTCTCTACCCAACACTGTACTGACAAATTTGTTTGGAGAACTCAAGTTGGGACTCTCCGGTCATCTGGCCACTTACCTCACTGTGCTCGGTTTTCTTCTTAAGCATGCTGCTACCTCCTCTCAGTGGGTGCCGCCAAAAGCGGGTTGCTGCTGCCTGGATGCCCGAAGTTGCAGAGGTTCTAATCCCTGGCAAGTCAGTGGAAGGGTAAGACTTTGTCACTTGCACCTCTTGTGTCCTTGCTGGGAAAATACTATATGCTGTTGTCTTTTGGGAACCCAATATATTCTTACCAGAGTGTGGTAACCTCACACCAGGGCCGGACTGGGACTAAAATTAAGCCCTGGCATTTGGAGGTGCGCAGACCCACTTTTCGCGTTGTGAATGTGGAATATCTTTGTGCACTTGTAGATTGTGTAACACGACCATATAACAGGTAGTCACGGCTGAATCCAGTATTTCAGATCAGGCCTATTTATTGCTCTTAGTTGCAGGACCTGGTGAAGCAGCTATTTTCCCTACAGAGCTGGGTCTCGCAGATAATGAAGAGGATGCTGCTCTCCATATAATGCTGCGGTCATATATCTGATGGGCAGGGATAAAAAATCAGATCCCCCTGAACTAATATTGATGACCTATTCTACAGATAGGGGATCAGGGAAGCTGTTGTTTTCACTGGTGATAATTTTGGACACATACCACTTAGGGAATGTGCAATGACATTTTTTAGGGGCAGATCGCACCATGGAAACTGCTATGACGAATACTCGAATGACCATCTGCATCTCCTCACTGGGCACAAGATGAGTCTTTTGAGCATCTTTTACCGACTTCGGGTTTCTAAAATCACCAAGTGATTAAAAGAAGTGACCGCTCCATTCTTCTGGTTTTTTCCACTCGGAAAACGTTCTGTATTTTACAATGCAAATCAATGGGAAGGCTCGGAAGATGCCCGGAATCTACAACTCCCAGCTTGTCCTTAACAATGGTAAGGAGATGCTGGGAGACTGCGGACCATACAGGAATCACAATACTGATAAGATGCAGGCGGTATAATCATTTACATCCAGGTGTTACGGATCGGGTTTGTGTTGTGCCTCGAACCGGTCTAGTCCCGTCATTGACTCCCACATTGGGGTTGGTTAACTCTGCGGCGACACCTGACTGTCACTTGAGGCATCAGGTGGCCAGAGTTTTGTACTATCCTGAGCCTAAGTGCTCATGCAGCCACACTGAGCATGTGCATGATGTCATTGATGACAAGGTGGCCACTGATTACTCATCAGTGACATTAGCGATGAAGTGGCAGACTCTGATTGGTCATCATGACTTCAGCAATGATGTGGCAGCCCCTGTATGGCTGCAGCCGACGCCATTACCACATGCCATGTGGCCTGGGCCAGGGTGGCGGCTATAAAAAGTCTGTAGCTCCACCTATTGGGGGCACGAGTGTCATTCTGCATGCAGACAGCAAAGGCTGCTTTCCCGGCTGTCAGAGTGAGTGGGTTCCAGTGCCATTTTAGTCTGCAGTGCCTGTGGCAGACTTGTGTATATGTGCCAGTGTGAATCTGAATTTAGGGAAGGCGCCGGTACCAGGTATTCTTATCTGAGTACAAGCTGTGTCTCGGCACAGTGAGGGATTAGGGTCTTTCTGGACAGACATGCACCCTATGCACGTGACCAGTCTGCAGTGTCAGTGGCAGACTTGTGTATGTGCCAGGTTTCCCAGTGACGCTAACTGGGTTACCTTTCGGTTTGTTGTGTCCCTACACACGTGACCGTTATCTGTTGTGTTTCCTTTGGTTTTGACGTGTCCCTACACACGTGACCATTGCTTGTACACCTGTGAGGTTAACAGGGACATGCTACACGTAGTAGTGTGCCCTTACAACATCGCCTTCGTTTCCTTTGTGGTCTCCTTAGTTGCTGTATTTCATCCTCCTGTCGTTAGTGGCTTTAATACCTGCCCGGCGGTCTTGGGGCGACGATTGATATCGTATTATTATATTGTTAGGGTGAACTCTTAATCAGAGATCACTAGTTGCCTACTGCCTAGCCTAATTGGTGTGGATCGAGTGCATGCTTGAAAAATGAGATCAGACACAGTCGGATATTCATCTTTCCTCGACAGAAGTCAGCCCATGCTCTGCCTTTATTACAACTGAGCTTGCTCTGATATAACCCTGCAAAGGGGCATGTCCGGATGTGTTCATTGGTCAGTGGGTCGAACAATGTGTTAGTCCATGAGCTGATTGGTGGGCGTCATTGTAGGTGGGTCTATGACATCATTGGATGGATCCATGGTGATGGTGATGGGAGGGACGTCATCTGGTGGATCCATGCTGATGGTAGAGTCTGTGATGTCTTCGGGGGCCATTTTGGGTTCCTCTGAAAAGTGACTGGCTTATGTATAGAGAATTGATTTAATTGAACACACTTCTCACAATGCTCTATGTCCAGAAGTTAATTAAGTATTTCATCTTATGGCTGTCCTCAACATTATATTCAATCGTCCCCTCCGTAACACCAGGTACCTTTATAGGTGACATCTTCTGAGTCGATCCCTTTTGTTTCCACACAGTACAGATGCCATGATGAGTTTTTGTGCCCACTGCTCGTCTCTGAAGCCCTCCCTCTTTATTCTTCAGCAGCACTTCCCCACACAGCACCTTTAAAAATAAAAGTATCATTATATGCCCCATAAATATAAATATCTCCCATGCTGTGCCCCTGAATAAATAATTGCTGTGCTTCCTTCAAAAAATATCCCCCCCACTGCCCTTATCCAAAATACCTCCTACACTGTCTCTCTCCTTAATATACCCCCACACTACCTCTTTCCATAATGTCCCCATACACAGCTTCTCTCCATAATGTCCCCTCCACACTGCTCTCTTTATAATATACCCCCACACTGCCTCTCTCCAAAATATCCCCCCATATTGCCCCTTTTTTATTATTATTTATTTATATATTCCCCCAAACTGCTCACACACACACACACACACACACACACACACACACACAATGCACCCTCCATTACCCCTCCTCACACACACAATTCAATGCACCACCCATCACCCCCTCCCCACACACAATACAATGCACCACCCATCACCCCCTCCCATAGACACACACACACACACAATACAATGCACACCCCCTACACACACACACAGACACACAATCACACACACTAAAATGCACCCCTACAGGCACACTCATACAATACAATGCACCCCCCATTACCCCCTTCCCAGACATAATAGAATGCACCCCATCACCCTCTACACACACAAACACAAAATACACTACCCCATCACTACACACTCCTGCCTCCCCCACTCCATCGGAATACAGTAACCACCCCTGCCTATCACAAAGCTGTGTTCCTTCATAAATGTTCCCCCATTATGTGTCCTCAGCCCCTCCCCACTCATCCCCATTAATATCTTCAGCTCATCCATGGAGCGCTTACCGCTTCCTGATGTATCCTGTATGGCGCCCGCAGCACTGTGATGACGTGAGCAAGATGCTGATCTCATCACGTTGCTGCACGTCGGGGGTGGGGCCCAGTCCCGGCGCACTGTTCAAATGTATTTACGTCTGAAAGATGCAAATACATTTGAATACGTAGGAAAAAGCTGTGGTTGCCGGTACCGCCCCGCTGCGCTTCTCAGCAGTGTGTGCATGCCAGGCACACTATCACACAGCAGGGTTGGCACAGCGCAGCGACTGCTGGTACTGCTGCAGCTAGTGTGTGCATGGCAAATAATTCTGCCGACCTGCACACTGCTGAGCAGAGTGGCGGTGACTGCAGATAGATCGGCCCACTACAGGGACCGGACCATCTGGCATTTGCCAGAATTGCCATATGGTCAGTCTGGTCCTGCCTCATGCTGTGTTGTCTGAGTAGTATTGTTCCCATGGGAAAGGAATACAGGCATTTAATGAGATGTTTTTCTAAAGACAGCCAGGTCAGCGGACGAGAGCACCACTGACCCTTGTGTCTCTACAGGGGGTACTAAGCATGACACCTTTCCTATAGCATCTATATTTAAGTGTACAAAAACTATTTTACTGCTAGTAATTTGTCGGAAACCAGTAACGCCAGTGCATATAGATACATAGTACAGGTCAGATTTCTTTTATCCTTGTGATTTTTTTTTTAGTATGTTTTCTTTCACATAAAACAATACTTTCACTATATGTTGAAGTATAACGCAGAAGAGTTAAAACAGAAGGTGATTTAATGCTATAATGATGAATGTGTCTCGGCTTCTCAGGCTGCTAAATTTATTATAAAATCATTCATTTCTTTAGACACCCTTGTAAAGTGAATGGTTGGCTTCAGAGGCTCTTGTGCATGTCCAAGATCTATAAACATTTTCCCCCTGTCTGGAATTTAACTTAGCACCTAACTAATGAAATGAGTTTCCACCTCATAAAAAAGTTATAGACATAGAAGAAATTTAAAGGAAATGTACCGTGTATTTAATTTTAGTCTTGTTAGTTGGATTTGAAGCATACTTGCAATTTCACACAAAACCTGTACAAAACAATGGCCTTGGTGCTCTCATCACCCACAACATTTTAAAATTTATTTTGGTACATATGCCAGTCTAATATGTCCCAGAACTGCCGATTGGAGTTAAGTGATGCAGATGACATTACAACCGCATATGCCTGCTGAGACATGTGCATGATACCAGCCGATCGTGCCTGCATCTCTGCTCATGTACAGCTTGTGACGTCAATGGCACTGCTCTCTTTCTGTTTGGAAGTGAATGGCTCAGGAGGTGACTGTTATGCTCTGTAGCTTTCAATTCACTAATTTTGATCAGACACTCATGGATTCATGGCATACAAAGTTGTATGTACACAGTTATAAGTTTTGTTTGAAATTCTACCTTTGAAAATTTCAGTTTGTCTTGCAAAAACTAAGTCCTAAAATGTCTCTGGAAAATAAAGTTATTGGTCTACGAATATGGCGGCTAAAACAATTTTTTTGTTGAGTGTTTATCCTGTAAAATAAGTCAAATTAATAATATGGTATATGTCGCGGGCGGAGGAGGGGACGCCGCGCTCTCCCACTGCTCGGGTCCGGCTGCCGCTGCTGCTGCGGCCTCTGCTGCTCGGTGGCTTGAGCGACGTGCCGGATCCCGGGGACTCGAGCGGCGCTCCTCGCCCGTGAGTGACAAGGGGATTGGTTTTGGGGATTTATTGTCCGTGACGCCACCCACGGTTGTGGTGATTGTGTGGACACCACCGCTGCTCTGTATGGGGATCCCGGGAGCGGTGACAGGGAGCAGCTTTGTTGTTATTTCTTCCCTCCGTGGGTAGGGGGTTGGTTGTCCCAGGGCCCATTGATGGGGTAGGGGTGGATGAGGGATGACAGGCCAGGTGCAGGGCCTGGTGAGGTGCAGGGTCGCGGGGGCAGCGCTGTGCCGTACGGCACGGTGGTACTCACTCAGCCTGAGACGTTGACACAGTTCTCGGTAAAACACACGGCTGGAAAGACGGGTCCCACGGACGGCTGCTGTTGCTTTTCCCCGGTAGTTAGCGGTGACGGTCTCTGTCCCTGCACCTAGTGTAATGTTGGTAGCGATGGATTCCCACCGGTTACCCGCTCCCCGACTTGGATATGGGCCGGAGGAGCCCCTCTTTGCCCGCAGGCGCTGGCCCTGAGAAACTGGTGCCTTGGCGGTGGCGGTGTCTCTCCTTCACGGTTGGACTGTTGCCTTCAATCGGGACTTTGTTGTTGGGAGACCCGGAGGTCCCCTTCACTGACGGATTTGGCAAATTCACGGTGACTCCTAGCCTTGCCGGGATCCGAAAGGCCCCTGCCAATGGTGCTGGCTTCTCTTTGTATACCGGTCCGGTACCGCCGGGCCACCACCCGTCCACGGTCCTTTCGGCAACCTCCGATCAGCCTCTCCTGCAGACGGTCACCACCGTCTGCTAACCTTGCTGTCTCAGTCCGGGGCACACACCCGGACCAACTTCAGGCTCTACTTCTGTCATTTTCTCCTTCACTTCAACTCCTCTCACTTGCTCCTTTACCACTTCCCTCTTACTTCCTTCAACTCTCAAACTAATCTGCCTGGTTTTCCCGCCTCCAGGACTGTGAACTCCTAGGTGGGCGGAGCCAACCGCCTGGCCCACCCCCTGGTGTGGACATCAGCCCCTGGAGGAAGGCAACAAGGATTTAAGGTCTAGCTTTGGTGTACCTATCCGGGGTGTAGGGTGTGGTGGTGTCATTACCTGTGACCCCTGGCTTGCCCAGGGCATCACAGTATACATTAATTTTCAATTTATGGATGTACTGATTTTACTCATGATGATATACTCCTGGAAATTCTGAGATTTTCCTGCAAGGAGCTTCATCACAGTGAGCTCTATGTGTATCTGTCTCTATGTATCTCTGTGTGTGTATGTGTGTCTCTGTCACACAGCGACACACAGAGACTAATACAGAGACAAAGACACACACACAGAAACAGAGACACAGACACACAGAGACAGACACAGAGACACACAAAGACAGAGACCGAGACACACAGAGAACGACAAAAAAACAGAGACACACCGAGACAGAGACACACCTAGATAGAAACACACCGAGACAAAGACACACAGAGACAGAGAGACATAAGGAGACAGACACACAGAAACACACAGAGAGAAACATACAGAGACACAGAAACACAGAGACAGAGAGCCACACACAGACACAGAAACACAGAGACAGACAGAGACAGAAACACACAAGGAGACACACACAGAGACACACAGAGACAGATACATAGACACAGAGAAAGATACAGAGACACACACAGACACACAGACACACAGACACACACACACACACACACACACACACAGAGACAGAGACACACAGACACACACACACACACACACAGAAAGACACAGAGAGAGAAAGAGAGGGAGACATACAGACTTAGAGGGAGATAGACAGAGAGGGAGACAGAAAGGGAGGGAGACTTACAGAGAGGGAAACAGACAGACAGAGAAACAGACAGACAGAGAGCGAAACAGACAGACAGAGAGGGAAACAGACAAAGAGGGAGACAGACAGAGAGGGAAACAGACAGAAAGGGAAACAGACAGACAGAGAGGGAAACAGACAAAGAGGGAGACAGACAGAGAGGGAAACAGACAGAAAGGGAAACAGACAGACAGAGAGGGAAACAGACAGACAAAGAGGAAGACAGACAGACAGAGAGTGAGAGTGGGAGAGAGGGAGAGAAGAGAGACAGAGAGACAGTTACTATCCCAGGCAACACCGGGTACTACAGCTAGTCTAATATATAAAGCTGAGTGTGTGTGTGTGTGTGTGTGTGTGTCCACTAAAGGAATCCGCACCGTTGCATTTACAATCACAAACTTTTGCACATCCACCTCATTTGACTCCGGGAACATCATAAACGATGTTTTGAGGGGAAAACTTAACCCCACGTTTTACAGTTATTTGCCAAAAAACCTGCTTACGTTAAAGTCAATTGAGCTGGGAGCTACAGGTCATTAATAGGAGCTCTGATTGGTTGCTATAGGCAATAAAGGATATTCTTAGTAAAATACAGCTTATGTATGAGGTAATATGATATCGGTAGAGAAAGAGAGAGAGACAAAGACAGACAGACAGAGACAGACAGAGACAGACAGAATCAGAGAGGGAGACAGATAGAGACAGGCAGATAGAGACAGACAGACATACAGATGGAGAGACAGAGACAAACAGAGACAGACAGACAGACAGAGACAGACAAAGACAGAGAGAGACAGACAGAGTTAGAGACAGACAGACAGAAAGACATAGACAGAGAAAGACAGACAGAGACAGACAGACAGACAGAAACAGACAGAGAGAGACAGACAGACAGAGACAGACAGCGAAAAATGGAAAGATAGAGACACAGACAGAGACAGACAAAGACAGACAGAGGGAGACACAGACAGACAGAGAGAAAGAGAGGCAGTCAGACAGAGACAGACAGAAAGACAGAGAGAGACAGAGAAAGACAGACAGAGAGACAGACAAACATAGACAGAGAGGGAGACAGAGACAGACAGAGAAGCAGACAGACAGAGATAGAGAGAGACAGAGACAGACAGAGAGAGACAGACAGAGCCAGAGAGAAAGACAAAGACAGACAGGCACATAGAGGCATACAGAGACACCCAGACAGAGAAACAGACAGACAGAGATAGAGAGAGACACAGACAGGCAGACAGAGACAGACAGAGAATCAAACAGAAACAAAGAGAGAGGGGGGATGGGAGTGCCAGCACCATTATTGATCACATCTCCCTCCCATAGCGCTCTCTCCTTCTACACCCAGCATGGCATCTGGGTCGCTCATCACATCCTGCTCTGGGTCATTCACACAGAGCTCAGTATAACCTCACCCCCACTCCTTATTGGCAGCTTTTTCCCTGTGCACAGTGGTCTCAGTAAATTGCCAATCAGTGGTGTGGGAAGGGTTATACAGAGCATTCATTTAGGGAACTGGTCATTCTGAAGTAGATGAAACAGCAATATTAGCAAAATTGAAACAAGGAGCGCAGTAAGTGATGTATTACTTAATTTGGGGTCTCTGCAACCATATCATGCTGTTCTCAGATGGGGTCGCAAAACCTGATGATAAATTCCATTTCAGCATTGATTGAAAACACAGCACTATTTGCCCAAATTTTTAAGAGTAAAAATAAAATTGAATTTAGACTGTAAGCACTATTTTGAGGGATGCTTTATTTTTAATCCATTTCTACAATTTAATGTACATGTCAGGTACATGTCTATGGAACACTTGATCGAGTGGTTAGCATACATTTACGCACCCAAACTCCGAACTCAGACACTGAGTTTTTGGAAGGTCCGTGTTCGGCATAAACCCCCAACTTTACAGTTCAGGTTAGCTCATCTATACACCCTACAATTATTTTGCTCTGAAACATTCAATTTGCATCAAATCATGTATGCTAACCACTCGATCTCGATCAAGTGTTCCATAGACATGCACCTGACACGTACATTAAATGGTAGGAATGGGTTAAAAATAAAGCTTCCCCTCTAATTTCCAATAAAAATTAGTAAATCCTAGAAAGTGCTTGTGAGGCAAACCCTGGGATATGAAGATGAATTATGATTTCCAGTCATAATCGCTCTCATCACTCCCTGGCAGTGCCCCCTCCCTTCTTGTTCTCAATGTCCACCATCTGGGAAGGTGTCACATCCCAGCAACACATCCCATGGCCATCTCCTGTGATATGGAGATCAGATGATGTGGGAACAATGGACACAGGATGACTCCCTGCCGTGACCCTGTAGTAGGGGCTGCTATCTAGTTAGCCAGCTTGGAAGTATCCAGACAGGATGACTCCAGTAAAAAATGGTTCATATCTCGCAAGCCATATTTCCGATAAATATGGCAACCATAAAAATGGTGTCTCCGCATGCGGACGATGCTGGCACACCCTTTTTATGGGAGCAGGACCTGGGGAAATACCCCAGGCGTGATATCAGCCAATGGGGAACTAGTAGACAAGTCATGAGTCCTCTCGTTCTGTAGCTAAATTCATAGCTGTCACAATGAGAGCGTTGGCGTCCGCCTACGACGCTCCCAGGCAAAGTTATGGCCCATATTCCATGTGTGGGTATTGTCCATAACTCCAGCCAGGGGTGGAGCAGTGCTCCCTCTGAGGTCCCTAAGGTAGGAGGGGACCTGGATTTGCCCAGGTTGATAACCCTACTTCGGCCATTTTCCAGCGTTCTTCTGCTCGGGGGCCTGGTTGGGAAAGACCTGTGAGGGAGTTCCTGGAAACCTGGTCTATGGCGCCCCCCTGTGGCCAGACGCACAAGGTAACTGCTGGAACTGTGTATGCCTGTTTGTAACCCATGCTTTATCTGTAACTGTACTCTGACATATGTATATTCTGTAGATTCCCTATTGTATATATTGTAGTTTCTAGTGTGCTTTAGGCTGATTAAATTATATAATTAATCTTGGGCTGTTCTGTTATCTCGATCTTGAATCCCACGTCTGTGTGTTCGGCTAATAGTTACCGTGAAGCGGTTGGTGGCAGCGAGTTGTGCCAAGGATTATTGTGGGGAGGCCAGTGAGATTCGGGGAGGTTTTATATATTCCGCCCGCGGAGGTCGGGGGAATATATACCCTACTCTCACCGGGGACCCTTCAATAATCGGCATAAGTAGTATAGCGGCCTCCTTGCTTATTGTCGGGCAATTCCATAATTGGCCTGACTATAAGAGGGGCGCTAGAGAGCGCGTCACGTGCTCTGTCTGTCGGTCGGGAGGTATAAAGGAGGGGTGACCCCCACTTGTTACCCCCCGATTGTGACGTACTGGTAGCCAGCGCGGGGGATTTCTGAGTGACCCCCCCGGTGGTTCGTGACATATTGGTGGCAGCGGTGGGATCGAGATAATAGTGTGTGTGAGTGTGAGACCCATACTCCCAGACACTAAAGACTGCCAGCAGCAGCTGTGGCTGCTGGGGTCTTCAGACTAGCTCAACACTAGAGTGTCAGAGTGCAGATACTGTAAGGTGTGTGGGTGCATCAGGTGGCAGTTCTGTGTCAGTGACCAAAGTCTGCAAGAATGGCTGATGGCACCAGGAGCAAAGCCAAAGGAAGGGCCGATGCTCAGGCCAGAGACGATGAGGAGGTTGTCCACGAGCCCTCCAAGAGCCCGACGCCAGAGAACAGCTCTGCAGAGGACATTGCACAACCTGGCAATTATGGACAAGATGAGGAGCAGCTCACCCAAGGGTCCTCAACGAGCCAGATGCCAGCCCTCCGCTCTGCAATGGACAGTGAATCACCAGGCTCCGCAGCGGGCCGCAGATCACCACGTGCCATTCCACCGAGCCTGGGAGGTTCGGATAGCCTTCTTCAAATGGCTATGGCCCTTCTCCAGGCTGGAGACCAGGAGGGCTACAAGGAACTCCTGGCAGAGCGCAGGGCAGAGCGGCAGGCAGCGCGTGAAGAGCGCCAGGCAGAGCGTGAGGCTGCGGAGCGATGGCAACAGGCAGACCGTGACCACCAGCTGCAGCTAGCTCAGCTCCGGCCCTCATCAGCCACACGTGACCTTCAAGACACCAAACTTCCAAAGGTCCGTGTTGAGGACTTCCCAGTGCTGGAGAAGGATGGAGACTTGGACTCTTTCTTGACTGCTTTTGAACGGACTTGCCTGCAGCACCATCTGGACAAGGACCAGTGGGCCAAATACCTGACCCCCCGTTTAAGGGGTAAGGCCCTGGATATCCTTGGGGACTTGCCTGCTGAGGCAGATCAGGGCTACGACACCATCAAGCGGGCCCTGATCCAACAGTACAACCTCACTCCGGAGTCCTACCGCAAGAAGTTCCGGAGCCTACAGAAGGGACCAAAGGACTCCTGGGCTGACCACCGGCGGGCACTTGCCCGAGCTGCCGACCACTGGACCCAAGGCCTGCAGCTTTCCACCGGACCGGAGATCCTGGACTTGTTCATCACGGAGCAACTCTTGTGGAACTGCCCTGAGGATCTCCGCCAGTTCATCCGAGACCAGAAGCCAAAGGGGTCCACGGCTACAGCTGCCCTGGCCGATGACTACACCAACAATCGGGCTCCTGAGGCCAGGAGAGCAGCCACCAGCAGCACCTGGAGAGGGGGTAAGATGAACTCTGCGACTGCCCCACCTGCCCCTAGACTGCAGGGGGTGTCCCCCTCAACTCCCCTCTCCAGGCCCGTGGCAGAGCCAAGACGGTGCCACCAGTGCAACCTACCTGGACACTTCAAGGCCATGTGCCCTCAGCGTCCCAAGGCCCCGGCTCCGTCCCCGTCCCAAGGGCCGCCCAAGGTGTATTGTGTGGGTGGGGGTGGTGGTAGGTCCCTGGACAGCTTCCAACCTGTCACCGTCGGCCGGTCTGTGACCATAGGACTGCGAGACAGCGCCTCGGAGGTGACTCTGGTGCGGCCTGACATGGTGTCCCCCCAAGACTTGATCCCGGGAAAAACCCTCGCTGTCTCCGGGATTGGAGGCATTGACCCGGCGCTGCCTGTTGCTGACATTTATGTGGACTGGGGCGCAGGGCGAGGGGTGAGGGAGGTGGGGGTAACTGATCGGATCCCTGCAAACGTGCTACTTGGGACAGATTTGGGGCAGATAACCTCCCAGTTTGGGCCCCCCCCAAGGGCTGAACCTTCAGCCCGTACTGACATGACTCCTAACAATGTTAATGTGTTATCTATGAATGATGTAAGGGAGGAGGGAGTGAACTCTGATATTTCTGCTTGCATAGACACCATAGACACACACTCAGCTGCAGCTGTGACAGGGGAGGGGGTCAGAGAAAGGTGTGACAATGCCTCTACAAGTAACCAGCCAGTGAGCTGGGATCTGTTGCCCTCTGCAGGGATAAGCAGAGAGCAGGGTGCTGCAGGGGGAGGACCAGTGTGTGGGGTGGGGGCTACCACAGCAAATGTGGGGTCCCCAGAGATTTCACAGCGGGGTTCTGTTGCTGCAGGAGGGGAACAGGCAGGTGAGATTGGGGCCGGTCCAGGAGCGGAAGTGCTCCCAGGTAAGATCTCGGTGCATGGTTCCCCCACAACCGGGGTGTCAGGAAGCCAGGTAGGTCTGCCTGAACCGGCGACTTGGTCAGGAACGGAGGAGGAGCAGGCACGACCCACGGTCGCAGCGGCTGTGGCCGCTGTCACCCGCAGTGGGAGTGCTGGAAGCCAAGGGGCCTCCCGGAGGTCCGATAGCTCTTCCCCTTCTGACCAAGTGGCAGCCGAGTCAGGTGGAGGCCAGGACACAGGTCCCGGGGTACTGACTGAAGATGTGACAGTCTCGTCGATTCTGGCCACATCTAGTCAGGGGTTTCAGGCAGCGTTAGAAGCTGACGACAGCCTGAAAGCTCTTAAGGAGCAGGCGGCACAGCCTCCCTCGGACTCGGACCCGGAGCGAGTGGTCTGGGACCAAGGACGGCTGTACCGGGTCACGGTCCAGCAGGGTTCACCGGAGGCGTGGCCCAGGGACCGACAGTTGGTGGTACCCTATCCGTTCCGGACGGAGTTGTTGCGGATCGCACATGGGATTCCGATGGCCGGACACCTAGGGATCGCTAAGACCAAGGCCAAGTTAAACCAGCATTTCTACTGGCCAAAAATGGGGCCGATGTGGCTGCCTACTGCCGTTCGTGTGAAACCTGTCAGAGAGTGGGGAAGGCGGGGCCACACCCCAAAGCCCCACTAGTATCTCTGCCAATCATCGATGAGCCTTTCAGGAGGGTGTCTGTGGATCTGGTCGGCCCGCTGGCCATCCCCAGCAGCTCCGGGAAACGCTTCATACTGACGGTAGTGGACTATGCCACCCGGTACCCAGAAGCAGTGGCCTTGTCGTCCATTCGGGCTGACAAGGTGGCCACCGCATTGCTGGAGATTTTCTCCCGAGTGGGTTTTCCCCAGGAAATGCTCACTGACCGGGGGACCCAATTCATGTCCCAGCTGATGGAGGCCCTCTGTAAGCAAGTCCAGGTGCGACATCTGGTGGCCAGCCCGTACCATCCACAGACTAATGGCCTGTGCGAGCGGTTTAATGGCACCTTAAAGCAGATGCTTAAGATGTTGGTCGACTCCCATGGGCGTGACTGGGAGCGGTATCTCCCACACCTGTTATTTGCTTACCGGGAGGTTCCACAGGCCTCAACAGGATTCTCACCGTTTGAGCTCCTGTACGGGCGACGTGTGCGGGGCCCCCTGGCTCTGGTGAAAGAGGCTTGGGAAGGGGATTTGGCCACCCCTGGAGTGTCGGTTATCGAGTATGTCATGCGCTTCCGGGACAAAATGCAGGCCTTGACGCAACTGGTACACGACAATATGGCTCAAGCCCAGGCCGATCAGAAGCGTTGGTACGACCAGAACGCTTGTGAGAGGACCTACCAAGTGGGTCAAAAGGTGTGGGTACTGGTCCCCGTACCACAGGACAAGCTTCAGGCAGCCTGGGAAGGCCCATACCTCGTGTACCAGCAGCTCAACCCTGTGACGTACCTGGTCACCCTGGACCCTGCCCGTGGAAGGCGGAAGCCCTTCCATGTGAACATGATGAAGGCACATCATGAGCGGGAGGCATGTGCGCTCCCCGTGTGCAACCTGCCCGAGGAGGGAGAAGCGGAAACCCTCTTGGATATGCTAGCCCAGGTTAGGGCAGGCGGATCCATTGAGGATGTGGAGGTTGGCCACCAGCTCTTGGAGGACCAACGGTCCCAGCTGTGGGCCACCCTACACCCCTTCCGGGGGTTGTTTACCAACCAGCCTGGAAGGACTAACTTGGCTGTCCATCACGTGGACACTGGGGATCATCCCCCGATCCGGCGTTCAGCATATCGGGTCTCCCTGGAGGTGCAGCAACACATGCGCCAGGAGATTGACGAGATGCTGAAGCTGGGGGTGATCCAGGCATCCAACAGCGCTTGGGCCTCGCCTGTAGTCCTCGTCCCTAAGAAGGACCGAACCACTCGGTTCTGCGTGGACTACAGGGGGCTCAATGCTGTCACGGTCGCCGATGCGTACCCAATGCCACGCATCGATGACCTGCTCGATCAGTTGGCCGGGGCTCAGTACCTGACCATCATGGATCTGAGCCGGGGATATTGGCAGATCCCCCTGACTCGCAAGGCCAGGGAACGCTCTGCCTTTATTACCCCATTTGGACTGTACGAGTCCAAGGTGATGCCATTCGGGATGAGGAATGCCCCTGCCACTTTCCAGCGGATGGTCAACACCCTGCTCAAGGGACTTGAAGGGTACGCGGCCGCGTACCTGGATGACATTGCCGTCTTCAGTCCCACCTGGGAAGATCACCTAGAGCATCTAGCACAGGTGCTCAGGCGGATCCACCAGGCAGGTTTGACCATCAAGCCGGGAAAGTGTCAGCTGGCCATGAGCGAGGTCCAGTACCTCGGTCACCGGGTAGGCGGGAGAACACTGAAGCCCGAGCCTGAGAAAGTGGAAGCCATCGCATCCTGGCCCACCCCCAGGACCAAGAAGCAGGTGATGTCCTTCTTGGGGACCGCTGGGTACTATAGGAGGTTTGTTCCATGCTATAGTAGCCTGGCAAAGCCCTTGACGGACCTCACCAAGAAGAAGCTGCCCTCTGCAGTCGATTGGACAATGGACTGCGAGACAGCCTTCCGGGCCCTAAAGGACGCCCTGTCCAGCCCACCCGTGCTACAGGCAGCCGACTTCACGCGGCCGTTTGTAGTACAGACCGACGCCAGTGACTTCGGCCTCGGTGCGGTGCTCAGCCAGGTGGACTCTGCGAGCCAAGAGCACCCAGTCTTGTACCTGAGCAGGAAGCTGTTACCACGGGAAGTAGCCTATTCCACAATGGAGAAGGAATGCCTAGCCATAGTGTGGGCTCTGCAGCGTCTGCAACCCTATCTATACGGGCGCCACTTCATCGTGGAGACGGACCACAATCCCCTCAGCTGGTTACACACTGTCTCCGGGACGAATGGCAGGTTGTTGCGATGGAGCCTGGCGCTCCAGCAATACAACTTCACCATTCGACACAAAAGGGGCCGGGACCACGGTAACGCAGACGGGCTGTCCCGACAAGGAGAGGTCGCGGACGGGCGCACGGGGGAACACCGGAGTGTGCTGCCCCCTAGCGCCCTCAAAAGGGGGGAGGTGTGAGGCAAACCCTGGGATATGAAGATGAATTATGATTTCCAGTCATAATCGCTCTCATCACTCCCTGGCAGTGCCCCCTCCCTTCTTGTTCTCAATGTCCACCATCTGGGAAGGTGTCACATCCCAGCAACACATCCCATGGCCATCTCCTGTGATATGGAGATCAGATGATGTGGGAACAATGGACACAGGATGACTCCCTGCCGTGACCCTGTAGTAGGGGCTGCTATCTAGTTAGCCAGCTTGGAAGTATCCAGACAGGACGACTCCAGTAAAAAATGGTTCATATCTCGCAAGCCATATTTCCGATAAATATGGCAACCATAAAAATGGTGTCTCCGCATGCGGACGATGCTGGCACACCCTTTTTATGGGAGCAGGACCTGGGGAAATACCCCAGGCGTGATATCAGCCAATGGGGAACTAGTAGACAAGTCATGAGTCCTCTCGTTCTGTAGCTAAATTCATAGCTGTCACAATGAGAGCGTTGGCGTCCGCCTACGACGCTCCCAGGCAAAGTTATGGCCCATATTCCATGTGTGGGTATTGTCCATAACTCCAGCCAGGGGTGGAGCAGTGCTCCCTCTGAGGTCACTAAGGTAGGAGGGGACCTGGATTTGCCCAGGTTGATAACCCTACTTCGGCCATTTTCCAGCGTTCTTCTGCTCGGGGGCCTGGTTGGGAAAGACCTGTGAGGGAGTTCCTGGAAACCTGGTCTATGGCGCCCCCCTGTGGCCAGACGCACAAGGTAACTGCTGGAACTGTGTATGCCTGTTTGTAACCCATGCTTAATCTGTAACTGTACTCTGACATATGTATATTCTGTAGATTCCCTATTGTATATATTGTAGTTTCTAGTGTGCTTTAGGCTGATTAAATTATATAATTAATCTTGGGCTGTTCTGTTATCTCGATCTTGAATCCCACGTCTGTGTGTTCGGCTAATAGTTACCGTGAAGCGGTTGGTGGCAGCGAGTTGTGCCAAGGATTATTGTGGGGAGGCCAGTGAGATTCGGGGAGGTTTTATATATTCCGCCCGCGGAGGTCGGGGGAATATATACCCTACTCTCACCGGGGACCCTTCAATAATCGGCATAAGTAGTATAGCGGCCTCCTTGCTTATTGTCGGGCAATTCCATAATTGGCCTGACTATAAGAGGGGCGCTAGAGAGCGCGTCACGTGCTCTGTCTGTCGGTCGGGAGGTATAAAGGAGGGGTGACCCCCACTTGTTACCCCCCGATTGTGACGTACTGGTAGCCAGCGCGGGGGATTTCTGAGTGACCCCCCCGGTGGTTCGTGACAGTGCTGTAATGCTTTCAGGTTTTCAGGACGATCCCAGTCAAGTACAGCATCCATCCAAAAACCTGAAAATGACAATAGGTACCCCAAAAATTGTACCTCTTGGACAGCGGAAACACACCTACAGTTTGGCATCCAGTTTGTTATCTCTTAAAATCTGTAATACCTGTTTTACATGTATCTAATGTGTCTCCATATCGGGTGAGTAGATCAAGATATTATGCAAATAAACCACCACAAACCTGCCCACCAAATGGTGAAAAATATAATTTACAAAATATTGGAAAACAGCAGAGGCATTAAGTGAGACCAAATGGCATGACCAGACTTTCAAAATGTCCCTCAGGTGCATTGAAAGCCATTTTCCATTCATCCCCCTCTCTGATTCTAAAGAGATTGTAGGCACCCCTTAAGTCCAACTTGGAGAACCACTTAGCTCCCACAATCTGGTTGAATAAATCTGGAATCAGAGGGAGAGGCAAAGTGTCTTGATAGCGGAGACCCCCATCGTTCGTCTTAATGAAGAAGAACCCTGGGAGAAGAGGAGAGTCACACAATTATCAGTACAATAATTTCCCAACTCTAAAGGGTACTTTACACATAACGATATCGCTAACGATATGTCGTCGGGGTCACGGTGTTCGTGACGCACATCCGGCGCCGTTAGCGATATCGTTGTGTGTGACTAAAAGGAGCGATGATCAACGATCGCAAAAACGTCAAAAATCGTTGATCGTTGACACGTCGCTCCTTTTCATAATAACATTGGTGGTGCATGACGCTTGTTGTTCGTCGTTCCTGCGGCATCACACATCGCTATGTGTGACACCACAGGAACAACGAACATCTCCTTACCTGCGTCCACTGGAAATGAGGAAGGAAGGAGGTGGGCGGCATGTTCCGGCCGCTCATCTCCACCCCTCCTCTGCTATTGGGCGGCTGCTTAGTGACGCCACTGTGATGCCGAACGAACCACCCCCTTAAAGGAGAGATTGTTTGGTGTCTCCAGCGACGTCGCTAAGCAGGTATGTGCATGTGACGCTGCCATAGCGATATTGTTCGCTACGGGAGCGATCACCCCCATGACGAAACAGTGTCGTGGGCGGGTGCTATCGCGCACGACATCGCTAGCTATCGCTAGCGATGTCGCAGCGTGTAAAGAATCCTTA
This sequence comes from Anomaloglossus baeobatrachus, assembly GCF_048569485.1. Lineage (NCBI taxonomy): Eukaryota > Metazoa > Chordata > Amphibia > Anura > Aromobatidae > Anomaloglossus > Anomaloglossus baeobatrachus. Next base: position 359,210,661 of record NC_134357.1, read on the forward strand.
AAATTTCCCTAGATTGCCAATCCACTACAGGATTATGTTTCACCAACCAGGGTACACTCACTACAATGGGAGTAGGACGGCCTTCCAGGACATAGCAAGAAATTACTTCATAGGGTCCTACTCTCAGTTTTATACCATGTACTCTCTGTGTCAGGCATCTCTGAGCAAGTGGTGTGGAGTTAATGGCATAGATGGAAATTGGGTTAGTTAACATATTGCAGGTGAGCCCATGAGTTTTTACAAATAGAGCATCCACCATGCTGACTCCTGCTCCACTGCACACAAACACAGAAACATACTCAGTCCTGCTGCCTAGCACCACCTCTGCTGTCAGGACAAAGCGAGAATTAAATGTGGAAGACAAACATTCACTGTGATTGTCCATCCGTCACCACCAAGGGTAAGCTGAGTACCAGATGTTCTTTTTTGCTTAAGAATTGAGGGACATACTACAATAAAATGACCCTCTTTACCACAAAAAATACAACCCCTCTCTTTGCAGAATTTAATGGGAACATACATAATAGTGGCTCCCCCTAGCTGCATGGGTTCTTCCAAACCCATGAGTGATGGTTCAACCCCAGATCGCCCTCCCGACAATGGGGTACCGCCCCAAGAAAGAGTCTCCAGGGAGAATGGTCTAACCAGTTTAGCTTGAAGGCGTCAGTCCACACATATAGCCTATGACATGGCAGCCTCCAAGGACTGAGGAGCTTCGTAAATCATTAAGGCATCTTTCAATTTTACTGAAAGGCCTTGACAGAATTGGCTTTGAGAGATGGGTCATTCCATGTCGTGTTGGTTGCCCATCTATGAAATATGTCTCCACTGACTGATCTCCCTGCTGTAGGTGATGCAGCCTAAACTCAGCCAAGGAGACTCGGTCGGGATCACCATAGATGAGACCCATGGCCTCAAAAAATTCATCTGGAGACAACCAGAGCCATGTGGCAACAAGAAAGCCCAGGATTATAGATCCCCTTGCTAGAGTGAGATCACAATCAGAGCTCAGTGTTCCTCATCTTCTGAGGAGTAAGGCCAAAGCCTAAATTACAGTTTACAAGCCTCCTTATAGGCAAAAAAATTGTCTCTACCCCCTGCAAACATGTCTGGGATAGCAATTTTGGGCTCAGGCTGAACCTGCTTACCTGCAGAATCCCCAGCATTAGGAGTCTGCAACTGCTGCTGCACAGTTAAAGGGAACCTGTCATCTAAAATATGCGTTCTGACCTATCAGCAGACGCATGTGTGCCCTAATTACACCTTCCTACCCATCCCTGTGTTATAAAATTGTATAATATGAAAGTAATAAAAAATGTTTTATTACCTTCATATTTCCTATGTAAATAGCAGGGAATATGGTCACAGGGGCGGCGCCTTGCCCTGCATACTTTCCGTGGTATCACGCCCCTGTGGGCGTGATACCATGCAGTCACATGAGCGACGTCACCGTTACTCATTCTATCCTGCGTGCATTGTGGCAGGCTTCATTTCTGGGTGTTCACGCGCCGGGTTCAGACGCGCACTGCGCACGCGCACTGCGCGTCTGAAACTGACAAGGAGAACCCGGAAAAGATGCCTGCCGCAACAGTAAGTGTAAACGTGCGCAGGATAGAATGAGTGACGGTGACATCGCTCATGTGACTGCATGGTATCACGCCCACAGGGGCGTGATACCACGGAAAGTATGCAGGGCAAGGCGCCGCCCCTGTGACCATATTCCCTGCTATTTACATAGGAAATATGAAGGTAATAAAATGTTTTTTATTACTTTCATATCATACAATTTTACAGCACAGGGATGGGTAGGAAGGTGTAATTATGGCACACATGCATCTGCTGATAGGTCAGAATGCATATTTTAGGTGACAGGTTCCCTTTAACTTGAGGTCTGCAACCTCCAGGGACAGATGCTGCAGCAGCTTAGTCAAGGCAGCAACAGGATCCATGAGGTAAAAAATAGCAAAAAATAAAAAAAATTCCATATATATATATATATATATATAACATTTTTATTTTTGAAGAAAGAAAATAAAAGTGTCAGGTTTTTTTTTGTGCAGCTGGTGATAATATCCAGCTCCTGCTATGTCCAAAAGGGAGAGAGATTAATCCAGTATGAAAGCTACCTATACCATTGCATACTGACAGCAGATACAATGGAAAGTAAGGGAGCATTCTCCGCAGCCAGGAGCTGTGATCTTCTGTGGCCAGAAACCACATGACTGTCTGTCACATGTGACACACCCGTGACAAATCTACACATGGTCCCACGACGATTCCAGCTCTGCTCATCTGAATGCACAGCACTTGGCCATAGAACATGACCACCCGTTGTGAGCTTCAGGCAGAAACTGACATCACTTAGGTTAGTTGGGGGTCACAGCTGGAAGTTCCCACAGTCCTACACTTGTGACTGCAGGTAACCTGACCTCAGGGGACCTCAATAAACTCAGTTACCTCACCTTAGATAGTCCCCTGAGATCCCCTGAAGTCAAGTTACCTTTCTTGTGAGAATTTCCAGCTGTGACTGCAACTAACCTGAGGACCGTCACCACTCACTGCTGAGGCACAGTCTCTTCCTGAAGTTAAAGCAGGCAGTCATGTTCTATGGTCTCATGCTGTCCTTCAGATGTAGCAGAGCTGGAATCGTCGTGGGACCTCATGTGGATTATATCGGACCTGGGTCTTTTGGGGGTTAATAAAGTGGTGAAAGAAGGTGGGGGTTTTTTTGTATTTTATTTCAAATAAAATATTTTTTCGGTGTTTGTGTTTATTTATTTTTACTTCGAGATTAGTAATGAGGGGTCTCATAGACCTACCCATTACTAATCTAGGGCTTAGTGGCAGCTGTGGGCTGCAATTAACCCCTTATTACCCCAATTGCCACCGTGCCAAGGCAATCGTGAAGAGCCGGGTAAAGTTCTGAGGTTGTCGCATCTAATGGATGCGACAATCCTGGACAGCTGCAGGCTGCTATTTTTAGGTTGGGGGGTGGGGTAATAATAACCATGGGCCTCCCCAGCCTGAGAATACCAGCCCCAGCTGTTGCACTTTATCATGGCTCGGTATCAAAATTAGGGGCGACAGCATGGCGTTTTTTGTAAAAAACATTATGTAAATATTTTTTTAAAAAAAGCCACATGCCATTCCTCTTATTTTGATACAAGCCAAGATAAGTGCATGTCTGGGGAGTGCAGCCTGTAGCTGGGGCTTTATTTGTGCTGGGTATCAATATATAAGGAAACTGCATGGCATTTTTTAAATGTATTTATTTTAAACCAGTAGTATAATGCTGTCAGAGAGGGTGGGGTGTAGTCTGACTGCAGCCAATCACAGATGCAGGTGGGTGGGGAAAGCAGTGAATATGTATGAGAGGTAACTATTGGCCCCGGAAATAGTGCTGCAGCCATGGGGAGACTAGGTAACTATGTACTGTTTTAACCCTATGAGCGGCAGGGGCACGTGTGCAGATCTAAAAAAAAATCTATGCACGTGCCGATGCATTTCATAGTCTTCACCACAGCATCTTCAATAAAATGGTGCCGTAGATCGCGGTACATACATGTGTAGACTCCAGCACCATTTTAATGAATGCAACAATTCCATTTAGACAAAAGTATAAATATCATTAGCCATGGCATATTGGTGCTGGAATCCCTCTATGGTTATACTGCATACGTCCGCAAATCAAATTGTATAAAAAAGGGAAGTGAAACAGTGGACAAATTATGCATTAAAAATTCAAAAGTTTATTAGAACATTAAAAAATCAAGACACAAGACAAAGAAACAGTTTGTGTGAGGACTGAGGTCCAAATCACACTGATATACAAAATACATAGATATGCAAATGATGCACAGAATAATGCACAGATAATACAGTGCATGCAAATAACACTACTATACAAAATAGCTAGTAAAATAATAATACAATGTATAGAGGTTATACAGTGACAGCGGAAAGTGTCTAGTGCAGCAGCAATTTAGGGCAACCAGAGACCATATGAATAATAAGCCTAAAGGGGGTGTTACACGCAGCGATATCGCTGGTGAGAGCACCCGTCCCCGTTGTTTGTGCGTCACGGGCAAATCGCTGCCCGTGGCGCACAATATCGTTCGGAGCCGTCACACGTACTTACCTGCCTAGCGACGTCGCTGTTGCCAGCGAACCGCCTCCTTTCTAAGGGGGCGGTTTGTGCGGCGTCACAGAGGTGTGACTAAGCGGCTGCCGTAACATCCCACCCATCTCCTTGCTTCTGCATTGCCGGCGACCACAGGTAAGCTGCAGTTCATCGTTCCCGAGGTGTCACATGTGGCGATGTGTGCTGCCTTGGAAACGACGAACAACCTGCGTGCTCAACAATCAATGATTTTTTAAAAAGGAACGCGTGTCAACGATGGACAATTTGGTATTTTCCATCGATAACGGTCGTTCGTGCGTGTCACACACAACGACGTTGCTAACGATGCCGGATGTGCATCATGAAATCTGTGACCCCGGCTATATATCGCTGCGTGTGACAGGACCTTAAGAATGCAGGTATAAATGAAGTCTATGTGGGGTGCTCGTCACATAAGAGCACTGCATTACCTGTATTTGCTATTGTAAGATATTGGTGGTCCAGAGGAAGCCCCACAGAAGACCCTAACGTATGTTTTACGTATTTATATGCTCACTTTATCAAGGGGAATAATCACTGTACTTGCCAAGACCTTTTTACAGCATGTAATCGCAGTCACATGGGTCGCGCGAGCCAATCACAGTCAATATACTGGCACATGTGTAACACCCCGGGGTCGAGGGGTTTTCATCCGACACATTGCTGGGCCGGGGGTGCAGATCCTATGCGTTGTCACTGGTTGGCCTCGCCCGGTTTCGTGACCCCGAGACGTACAGGAGGAGGGGGAAGGCAGTGGATAGGATGGTAGAACGGAGGGAGAGGGTGGGGGAGACGATGAGGAAAGTCTTTTTAGATCGTGATGCTACCTGTGGTATGCGGCCAGGGATTGGGCCACCGCTGCGGTTGCTGCTCTCCGGGGCTGATGGTGAAGGTCACAGCAGGGATGGTGTCGCTCCCCACAGGCGCAGCGGTGTTACCTCGGGGAGGATGACCGAGGACAAACGGGGGTTGGTGGTAGTCCCCGATGGCGCCGCAGCCCTGGGCGACGGCAACGGTAAAGGAGAGGCAGAGACAGGGGCTGTGGTTCCAGGTCTTTTACTCACAGGTTGTTCAGGCGCTGCCCCAGAGTACTGTTCTTTGCCACGATGGGCTCCAGACGATCCTGAAACCGTGGAAGGTGACATCCGGTGTGTGTCAGTCTATGGGCCCTTCCTCCTTCGATGCGCTAAGTATCGGATCCCCGTGGCTTAAAGCACTTGGGGATCCCAGTGTCAGTTAAGTGTCCTGTTTTGAATGTTGATAGCGTGGTTCCGATGTGGGGCTGGTCCAAGACCTCAGCCCCAGGTCCTATATGCTATTTGGCTGCAGACTCGGTGGGACAGGTCCGGTGACTTTTCTAGCCATTCCCGCGACCCTTTCAGAGTTGGTAGACAAAGTGAAGTATACCTGCCCTAGGGTTCTGTACCCCGACAGAGTCAGTCCTGTGGAAGCAGCCGCCTGCTTCTCCCCAGCAACCGTGTTGAAACGCCTTGGCCCACAGAGCTGCCTCGCGGTACGTCCGCTCTGCTCTGTGTCTGAAGCTGTTCTCCTCCCTCTGTTGTAGTTGTGTTGTATGTTCCAAGCTGTTGCCACCGTCTGGTTCACTACTCTCACTAGGTCAACCTGCTCTTCTCACTGTGTGCTCCTGACTCCCCCTAGTGGTTGTTTTGGTCGGGCGTAGGCCCGCATTACCACCACCGAGCCCATCATAGAAGCCTCCCATTCCTTCATGGTGTCCAGCTGCTGCTGCCTCATTTACTGGGTCAGGTGCAGCACCTCCGCCTCCAGGTCCTGAATACTCCTCAGTGCATGAAGTTAGGGTGCGACCACCTCCTTGGATCTCCAGGAATCTCTTTCTTGGTCATCTCTGGTTTCGTTTCTGCAGTCTCTCGACATCTGGGGCGGAGCTCAACTTTCGCACCAATCCAGCCTGCCAGCCCGCAAAGAGCGGGAATTTTCCCGCCAACTGGTATTCTGCAATGGCGGCCAGTTCAGATTTTTAAATAAACAGTCTCTTTTCCATAAGGCGCACAGTACCCGATTGTTGCGGGCACAAAGATCCTGTTCGTTATGCCAAATGTAACACCCTGGGGTTGAGAAGTTTTCACCCGACACGTCGCCGGGCTGGTGGTGCAGATCCTCTGCATCGTCACGGGCTGGCCTCACCCGGTTTCGTGACCCTGAGACGTATGGGAGGGGAGGGAAGGCGATGGACAGGATGGAAGGACGGAGGGAGAGGGCGAGTCAGAGTTCCGGGATTTCCAGTTTTCTTTTGAAGGATCTTGCCCTTTGTTAACATGGAGTTTTCTGTTCTGTTGCCCTACTTCCTGTTCATCTGTTTAAAAGCCCGCCCCTAAGCTTAGTCTAGTTGCCTGAGTATACTGCTTCCTGTGTACTCCTGCCCTGCTGCTCTCATCACCTGATTGCTGTTTGGATCCGGTTGAAACACCTGACACCAGCTCTGGACTTCACCTCTCATCCAACTGTGCTCGGACTCTGTCTGCCGTCTCTGGTAGGCACTTCTGCCCGGTCCCTTCCGTTCATATCCACCCTAGGACTCAAATCACGTACGGACATTTTTTGGACTATTTCTGTTGCCCTTTTGTGTCCCGGCTGCTGTACATTTGGGCCTTCTGGGGTGATTGCCGGACAGCCCCTGTATAGGGGTTCTCTTCTGGCGGTCTCCCTGGGGGAGTCCAGTGCGCGGCCCCGGGAATTCCCCTTTGCTCTGAACCCAGCAGGTATTTACTGTGTTTATGTTCCACTGTGTATATTTTGTTCTGTGTACATATTGCGGTTACATATTACTGTGTATATTTTGTTCTGTTTACATATTGCGGTTATATCTTATTGTGTATATTCTGTTCTGTGCACATATTGCGGTTACATATTATAAAACGTCTTTTGCACCAAAAACTCGTCTCTGGTTGTCATTGCCCTAACGCAATCGAAATCCTCAGTACATACAATAGTATTACAGGGCGGTGGAGACGGTGAGGAAAGTCCTTTTAGATCGTGACGCCACCTGTGGTATGCGGCCAGAGATGGGCCACCGCTGCGGTTGCTGCTCTCAGGGGCTGATGGTGAAGGTCACAGCCGGGAAGGTGTCACTCCCCACAGGCAGAACGGAGTTACCCCAGAGAGGATGACCAAGGGCAGACGGGGGTTGGTGATAGTCCCCGATGGTGCCGCAGCGCTGGGAGAAGAGAGGCAGAGACAGAGGCTATGGTTCAAGGTTTTTTACTCACAGGTTGTTCAGGCGCTGCCCCAGAGTACTGTTCTTCGCCACGATGAGCTCCAGACGATCCTGAAGCCGTGGAAGGTCAGATCCGGTGTGTGTCAGTTTATGGGCCCTTCCTCCTTTGATGCTCTAAGTATCGGATCCCCGTGGCATGAAGCACTTGGGGATCCTGGTGTCATTAAAGTGTCCAATTCTGATTGCTGATAGCGCGGTTCCGATGTGGGGCTGATGCAAGACCTTAGCCCTGGATCCTATATGCTATTTGACTGCAGATTCGGTGGGACAGGTCCGGTGACTTTTTTTTAGCCGTTTCCGTGACCCTTGCAAAGTTGGTAGACAACGTGAAGTATGCCTGCCCTAGGGTTTTGTACCCTGCCAGCGCCGGTCCTGTGGAAGCAGCCGTCTGCTTCTCCCCAGTGACTGTCTTGAAACGCCTTGGCCTGCAGAGCTGCCTCATGGTACGTGTCTGCTCTGTGTTTGAAGCTGTTCTCCTCGCTCTGTTGTAGTTGTGTTGTGTGTTCCAAGTTGTTGCCCCCAGCCGCTGCCACCGGCTGGTTCACTACTCTCACTAGGTCAATCTGCTCTTCCCACTGTGTACTCCTGACTCCCCCTGGTGGTTGCTTCTCCCTGACCCTGGGTCTCAGCTCCGGTGGATCGGGAAGCCCCTGGGGCGGTGGCATCCTGTGTGTGTTTGTGTTGATGGAACCGGTACCGACCTTCCTTGGACCCAGGATAAGTACTACACCCTAATAGTGGTGCAGTACCTTGTGGCGCCTTAAGCCTCAGGGGCGCCACACATGCGCACTAGCCGCAAACAGTCTGTCCTCCACAGCCATGGCGTCACTCAGCTGGTGCGCATGTCTGGGGACAACACAGAGTAACCATGACACCTGGACACTCACAGCAGAGCACAAGACGCCAACAAAGGGGAGGAGAGAGAGGCAGATAGAGAGCACGTAGTCATCAACTGGATTAGAGTCAAACAGACACATATACATTTTAATAAAGTACAACATTAAATATTATTCAGACAGAGTAGAGTCCACTTGGATCATGGGACATTTGTTTGTTAGCTGAGGGGATATGAGATCAGATGTAAGATCAGAAGATAGACTACTGGGACTGGACAGGAATGAGGTGAAAGTGTATTGAATTGGGGTCCGGGACCTGTTATGGAGTGGGGTTCTCTCTCAATTACATTAATATTCCAGATTAGACATGGCCCAAGCATGTTGGCGTTGCAGGTAGGAGGGAACAAACTCGAAGTCAGGTTATGCAGGGATGTCTGTTGTAAATCTCGTCTATGTGGGTGATGTTCTGAAGCTCCCTCTGGTGGTCAAGAATGGTAGTGGAGCTAAATCCGAACCATTGACTCAGTCAGGTGTCGGCATTAATTGAGAATTGGGGATGTCCTATTGCAGAAAAGTCTGGTCTATACAGGAGAGCACTTTCAGCCTGGCTGTTGCCGGTTATAATTGTATATTCCCTTCCTCTGTTCCTGGCCTGGAGATTTGTCCTTTCTTGTATCCCTGAGCAAGACATCAGCAAATAAGTTTCAGTTTTGCCGCCTTGCCTTCTGGTTTACACCTTTTGGTGTTGTTTTTTCTTGACTTGCTGTGGATTTGTTTTCTTGCAGGTGAAGCTTGGTGTCATGATTGACTCCTGGCTCAGCTGGAGCTGAGCCTTTTTTTTTTTTTAGTTTCACTTCTGATGCAAGTCACGTTAGGGGTTAATCCTTTCTGCCTCGTTCTGGAGGTCAGGCTGCTTTATTAGGGCACTGTTTCTCTTGGACTTCGCCAGTGATACTTCTGGCTCTGCAGTGTTCTGCTCTTGAGTGACCTGTTGTCTGCCCTACCCCCTCCTGATCTCCGTGTTCACCTGACCTGTTAACCTCCTCTGTTGCCTGTTTCCATCAGTGTCTCGCCCGCTGTCTCCCTGTTCGTTCCTTATCTGTTTACCTTTATTCTGTCTTGTCTTCCCACTCCCCCTCGCTTCTAGGCTCTGATTTCCCGGCTACTGACTATTTGCTTCCCTCTGACTACGTTTAGACTTTGCCCTTGTGTACTTACAAGACCTCATGTTGTGACACGGCTTTCTAACGATTCTACTGCCATCTGGTGGGCTTGACTAGTATTACCTCTGCTAGGGAATTCCCTGCTCATACATTTCCTCCACTTTTACGCCCCCTAGTGGTTTACCAGCTAACTATGTTCTCAGATAGTTTCAGGAATCCTCTCAGTCCCACATTACTGCGCTGTACTGCTATTGTACATCTTAGAGTACAACGTGACACTTGGTTTCATTTTTTCTGTGAGCACGGGTGTTTCCCCTGTGCTGGCTTTCCTGCAAGAAAAGGGATTTTTATCCCTGTCTGATTTGATTACTTGTTTTTCTGTATTTTGTGTTCTCTTGGTATTTTTGTTCTCCCATTGTTAACAGGAGTACCTGGTATAGTGGGGGTGAGGTCATATGATCTCAAGTGCCTTTTTGCTACCAGGAGATTGGTATTTTGCTATAGGGATTTTGCACTGACCACAATCAGTTTTCTTTCCTTTCCTTTGTATCTAGTTAGTTGGGCCTCACCTTTACTAATGCTATTTTTCCTATCTGGGTATTGTGTTTTTTCTATATCACCGTAATCTTTATATGTGGGGGGCTATCTACTTCTTTTGGGGACTGTTCTGAGGCAAGGTAGTTTTCCTCATTTCATTCTGTGAGGCGTAGCTAGTTTCTCAGGCTGTAACATGGTGTCTAGGATTTTAGGAACGCTCCATGGCTACTTCTAGTGTGGTCCGATAGCCAGGGGATTGCAGTCAGTTCAGATTCCAACTACTCCTCTTTCTTGGTGTTTTTTCACCTATGGGAGTTTTTTGTAATCTTCCACGGTTAACGGATCATAACAGATGTCATAAGGGATGTTAAATTTGAATTGTTACTGATCAATTCATTATTTCCAGGTATTATCTCGGTGTGCCCAGAGGTCGCAGCGCATCTCCTTTGGCATATTGCTCAGTTGGTTTAGAGGATAAATAGGGCTAGAGGATCCTCAGACCCATTGTGAGAGCATATGTGTTTGCAGTGGACCCTGATTCCTTCTGATTCATGATAATACTATGTCTCATATGGGTCACGTGTGTCAGCAGTTCCTGCATGATGAAGCCATTGATGCAATAAAAGAGCCTACCCATTCCCCAGACCTGAATCCAATCAAGCACATCTGGGACATCATGTCTCATTCTATCTGTAGCCAGTGCACACCATGCTACCTGGCTTTTCCACAGTCCTCCACATTAGGTTTCACTGCTTCCCCCTCCTGGGTCGTCTCGAGGCTGCACAGGTCCTCCAGGAGTGCTCCTAGGGTGTGCGCGCATGTGTGTTCGCTGCCCTTCTTTTAATGGGCCAGGATAAGGGGGTACTGTAGTGCTGGCATCCCTGTGCACCTGTTTTCCCTCCCCGCAGGGACGCCCACTCACTCGCGCTGAGGCCGGTCCTTTATCCTATCGCTGAGAGGCACAGGGTACTTAAGGCCCTCTCCCATTAGGTGAGGTGCCTAATCAACGTGATTAGATAGTTAGGGGTGTGTTCCCTAGCCAGCTACTTGTCAGGTCCCCTTGTCCACTGTGCATTCCTGTTACAGTGTGAAGTGCCCTTTATCTTTCTCCTGGTCTCCCATCGGTACCCTGGTGTCCATCCATCCTGACCATGCCACCTGCCTTAGGTACTCCAGAGGTCCCAGCTATACTAGAGACTGTGTCCGTCAACCCCGGCCGTACCACATGCCTCACCTGCCCCAGAGGTTACAGCCACACTAGTGACTCTGCCTGTTTGTACATATGTCCATCACTGGCCTGGGGGTCAGCTTCCACAATCACTGTCACTGCCCTGGGAGTGGCACCTGGTGTCTGCCTCATGGTGGGCGCGTAGCCAAGCCCCTTACTAAAAAAGTAAACTCGGTGTTCCCCTGTGGTCCAGTGTGTCCACTCCTGCTTGCTACTTTACCATCTCCTACGGTGAGCATTACATTTTGATTAGGCCATGGACTCCACTGACTCCAGCTCTCCCCCTCTGTCAGATATATATCAAGCCATGTCGCAGATGCGACAACAGCAAAATCAAATTCGGTCTCATCTACAGTCAGTGAATGTCCGCCTGAACACTCAAGCTCCTGCTACGCTTGTATCCGTACCTCGTTTGTCTGCCCCATTTTGCTTTGTTGGTAACCCTAAGTAATGCCAAGGTTTCATCAACCAGTGCACCATGCAATTTGATCTGCTGGCCCACCTGTTTTCTTCAGACCGATCTAAAGTGGCGTTCCTGATATCGCACCTTGGTAGGGAAGCATCTCTCTTGGGTCAATCTCTTGTGGGAAATAAATGAAAAATTACCCAAATTTATCTTGTCAATTTCTTTTAGGTCTGCTTTGGCTCCATGCTCATGAGCCTGTTCTGGATTGGAGATCCAGTGAGGTACTCAGTTGTGGACAGTGATGCCATAAGAAGTGTCTGATTAATGTTCATCCATCCAGGTCTTCCTAGGTACTATTTTGCCATCTGGTCCCATCCCCTGCCTGTCAGTCAGCTACCATTGACTTTGTTGAGAGGAAAGAGGAATCCCAAGATGTCCCTGAACCCTCTGTGATGTCTGCCCTAGTTACCGTTTCCATGTCCTGGAGGAAGTCTTTTAAACAAAGACCATCCAAGCTACCCCTTCCACCAGCCATCTTTTCTTCCATAAATTCTGAGGACATCATTCTGGAAAAGAAATCTTCTTCTTGCCTGGTGAAGAAGGGGCATAAGGGGGATACTATAGTGTTGGTGTCCCTGCGTTCCTCTCTTCTCTCTCTTCAGGGACACCCACTCACTCACTGCGACGACCGGTCCGTTACCCAGCTTTCCCGCGATCCTCCACTTGGGAGTTCACTGCTTCCCCCTCCTGCACCACACAGGTCCTTCGGGAGTGCTTGTAGAGTGTGCGCATACGCTGCTGTGCTTCTCTTAAAAGGCCAGACCACCATTTCCTATCACTGAGAAGCACAGGGTACTTAAGGCAGTCTCCCAATAGGGGAGGTGCCTGATCAATGTGATTAGTTAGTTAGTGGTTTATTCCCTAGCCAGCTAGTTGTCAGGTCCACTTGTCCACTTTGAGTCCCTGTTACAGTGTGCAGTGTTTTTTTCCTGTCTCCCAGTCCTGTCTGTACCCCAGTGACCATCCACCCCATGCCACTGCCTCAGCTACCCTATACTAGAGACTGTGTCTGTCCATCCTGGCCCTGCTACCTGCCTCAACTACCCTGGAGGTCCCAGCTATACTAGAGACTGTGCCCATCCACCCCAGCTGTGCCACCTGCCTCAGCTGCCCCGGAGGACCCAGCTACACTAGTGATTCCTCATATTTGTCCCCGTGTCTGTCTCTGCCCTGAGGGTCAGCTGCCACAGTCCCAGTCACTACCCTGGGGGTGGCATGTGGCCTCTGCCTCGTGGTGGGCGCTTAGTTAAGCCTTTCCGACTAATGCAGTGTTTCTCAACTCCAGTCCTCAAGACCCATCAACAGATCATGTTTTCAGGTTTTCCTCAATATTAGACAAGGAATAATTCTATCACCTGTGCAACATTAATGAAAGCCTGAAAACCTGATTGAGGAAAACCTGAAAACATGATCTGTTGGTGGGTCTTGAGGACTGGAGTTGAGAAACACTGCACTAAAGGGTAAGCCAAGGGTCCACCTGTGGTCCAGTGGGTCCACTCCTGCTTGGTGCTTTACCATCTCCTGCAGCGAGCTTTACAGTAGGAAGTTCATACAGGCACATGGAGGCAACCACACACACTGTTGAGCCTCATTTCCTTTTCTTGAGGCATTTCTACTGAAGTTGGATCAGCCTGTAATTTGATTTTCCACTTTGATTTTGAGTATCATTCCAAATCCAGACCTCCAAGGGATGTTAATTTTGATTTACATTGATCGTTGTTATGTTTTACTGTTCTCAACGTATTTTACTAGGTAATAAATAAAGATTTGCAACTGGGATATATCATTCATTGAGATCTAGGATGTGGTATTTTAGTGTTCCCTTTATTATTTTGAGCAGTGTATATGTCATTTGTCAAAAACATACAGGTATGTCAAATGACGTGTAGGACTTTAAAAGAATGCATCTTCAGAAAGTGAGCTATTGTTTACATCAGATTTGTGTGTTAAATGTAGTTTTAAAAAAAATTTGGCACCTTTTATTTTCATATCATGATCTGTATTAAAAAAAACTAAATTAGTCATCTTGCTTCTGGTGCTTTTTAGACTTCCTGTCCTTTCAGCAAGAGTTTTCAGCAGGCTCCTTATCTTCAGTGGCAGGAATACAATGATAGGAAACACCTTTTTACAAAGGTAATACCACAGCTGTCAATCACATTGGGTGATATCACATCTGACCCTGCTCCCTCTCCTTGACCTTTGCACACGCTCATTAGTTACTTCAATACAAAAGATAGCGTGAGAGTGCTTCTAATGTGAATGTGAATATCCTGAAACAATAGGAGATAAATAGATTTATTTTTTTAAATACATATTGTAAAATAAAACATTGACATTTTGTAACACATTAACCCAAAACCCTGATGTAAAACAGTAGTTCAGTTTTTGATGACACATTCCCTTTACATACTAGTGCATTTCAATAAAATAGAATATCATCCAAAATTTAATTTATTTCAGTAATTCAATACGAAACGGGAAACTCATATCTTATATAGAATCATTACAAACAGAGAAATCTAGTTCATGTGTTTATTTCTGTTAATGTTGATGATTATGGCTTGCAGCCAATGAAAACCCAAAAGTCATTATCCCAGAAAATTAGAATAATTACCACAAAACATCTGCAAAGGCTCCTGTAAAATAGTCCCTTCGTCTGGTTCAATAGGGGAAGACTGCTGACTTGATAGGTGTCCAGAAGGCAGTCATTGACACACTTTATAAGGCGGGTAAGCCACAAAAGGTCATTGCTAAAGAAGCTGGCTGTTCACAGAGAGCTGTATCCAAGCATATTAATGGAACGTTTACTGGAAGGAAAATGTGTGGTAGAAAAAGGTGCACAAGGAACTAATCGCAGCTTTGATAGGATTGTTAAGAAAAGGCCATTCAAAAATTTGGGGGAGATTCACAAGGAGTGGGCTGATGCTGGGGTCAGTACTTCAAGAGCCATTACACACAGACATGTCCAAGACATGGGATACAACTGTCGCATTCCTTGTGTCAAGCCACTCATGACCAATAGACAACGCCAGAAGCGTCTTACCTGGGCCGAGGAGAAAAAGAACTGGACTGTTGCTCAGTGGTCCAAGGTGTTTTCAGATGAAAGTAAATTTTGCATTTCATTGGGAAATCAAGGTTGTAGAGTCTGGAGGAAGAGTGGAGAGGCCACAATCCAAGCTTATTGAGGTCCAGTGTGAAGTTTTCACAATCAGTGATGGTTTTGGCAGCCATGTCATCTGCTGGTGTAGGTCCATTGTGTTTTATCAAGACCAAAGTCAGTGCAGCTCTCTACCAGGAAATTTTAAACCACTTCATGCTTTCCTCTGCGGACAAGCTTTTTGGAGATGGAAATTTCATTTTCCAGGAGGACTTGGCACCTGTACACACTGCCAAAAGTACCAATACCTGGTTTAATATCCACAATATCACTGTGCTTGATTAGCCAGCAAACTCATCTGACCTAAACCCCATAGAGAATCTATGAGGTATTGTCAAGAGGAAGATGAGACAGCAGACTGAAGACCCAACAATGCAGGCGAGTTGAAGGCTGTTATCAAAGCAACCTGGGCTTCCATAAAACCTCAGCAGTGCCACAAGCTGATCGCCTCCATGCCACGCCGCATTGGTGCAGTAATTCATGCAAAAGGAGCCCCAAGCAAATAACGACGCCTTTACTGTACATACGTTTCAGTAGGCGCCAACAGTTCTGAGTTTAAAATCATTTTTTTAAGTTGGTCTTATATAATATTCTAATTTTCTGAGATAATCACTTTTGGGTTTTCATTGGCTGTAAGCCATAATCATCAACATTAATGGAAATAAACACATTAAATAGATCACTCTGTGTGTAATGACTCACTGACTGGTTTTTTATATTGAATTACTGAAATAAATTAACTTTATGATGATATTCTAATTTATTGAGATGCACTTGTAGGTACAGGTGCACCCACCATCCGTCCTTTACCAGTGCATCCACTAGTCAGTACATTTTAAGCAGTATTCTTTATTACTTTTATTCCTAAGAAAAATCTAGCCGGTGGAATTCCATTTTCTGAACACATCTGGAAGCCTCTTGAATTTGTTAGAATTGTAATATCCTTGCAATGCTGAGATAATAAGTGCACTAAGGTGACCAAGATGTAATCTTTTTTTCCCAAAACGCAAGAATTTCCTATTCTCAGCTTGCCAATAATCCTCAGCTGTAAACATAGCTCGGCACTCTCTGTGAGCTGCAAAATTTCGCTTTTCGGGATATGATAATAGAAATAAGAGGCTCAGCATGCTTGCCACAATATTTGTGCTAAAAGTACTGGATTGACAACTTTAAATGTAGTAAGTTATTACAAAGCAATGAAACATCCATCATTATCGCTCTACTCTGAATATTATTACTAATCTAATACACCACCTAGAGAGTTTAGAATAGCAAACACTTTGGTGAACTGAACATAGATTTTCCAGGTTTCGGCAAAGCCCGCAGGCAGCATACATGTCCTGTGAACTGAAAACGCTAGGAGTAATGGCTGTCTGCCTGGTGATTGTGTTAAGACCCTGTTACACGCAACGACATCGCTAACGAGATATCGCTGGGGTCACGGAATTCATGACGCACATCCGGCCTCGTTAGCAACGTTGTTGCGTGTGACACTTACGAGCGACTGCTAACGATCCCAAATATTCACAAAATCGTTGATTGTTGACACGTCATTCATTTTCAAAATATCATTGCTCGTTTGGGACGCAGGTTGTTCGTCGTTCCTGAGGCAGCACACATCGCTACGTGTGACACCCCGGGAACGACGAACATCAGCGTTCCTGCGTCCTCTGGCAGCGAGGTAGGAGTGATGTTCATGCAGCTGCTCTCCGCCCCTCCACTTCTATTGGCGGGCCGCTGAGTGATGTTGCTGTGACGCCGCATGAACCGCCCCCTTAAAAAAGAGGTTGTTCGCCGGCCACAGCGACGTCGTTAGAAAGGTATGTTCGCGTGACGCGTACCTGCAATATTGTTTGCCACGGGCAGCGATTTGCCTGTGACACAAGCACGACGGGGGCGGGTGCTATCGCTAGCGACATCGCTAGCGATGTCGCTGCATGGAAAGCGGCCTTTATATTTTGCATGAGGAAGACAACATAGATATCCTAAGTGCTATGTCAGCCATTTATGGACCACATGGAAAAGAATCGAAGAGCTTGGAAGAGGTTCTCTGATTTTAGGAAAATATGGCTTAAATTAAAGAGCTGGGGGACAGGGGTGTTTGTTTCCCAAAGCTCGCTCCGATATGCTGAATTTACATTTCTATGTTTATAAACCTTGCTTGATCAGCACTGGACGATGAATGAAATCTGGGACACCATCACTAGGATTACTTGATTAAAGAAAAGTAAATTGCATGTAAAGAATCTGCCTCAAAGTGAATTTTTGCCATTAAAGTGATTTTTACATGTGTTACCAGTTACCTTAAGTCAAAAAAGTTGCACTAAGTTTCAGACTGCAATTTTCATTTCTTCATTCATTTTAAGACCCTCCGGAATGAAGATTGAAGCCTGTTCCTAATGTCTATAATGAAACCGAGTGCAGCTAAAAGCAGATTTTTAATAGATGTATGGTTTTATGGTTATTAGCTAAAATAATGCACACCATTGGTTAAAAAATTATGTACTGATGAGTTTCTTACTATATTCGTGGGCTTATCATATTTTCCGAAAAGATAAATTGCCACCATACCTTTAAAGGGAACCTATCATCAGTATTATACACATTACAATAAAGATATGTCCATAATGGCGTAGCTATACAGATTCTATAGATACAGTATCTTCGGGGAAGAAATCCACATCCTGGTTACTGTTTAAATAGGATTGTCTGATCTAGAATGAAAAGTTTGTAGTCATTCTGTTTGACTGCAGACCTGTGAATCCTCCCAGCGCACGCATTGTGCACTGCAGGGATTTATTGGTGTCAGGGCCAGGAATGGAGGTCAAATATGTGATTTGCATTATCCTGTCCAAAACCCGACTAATAGGTGCAGCCTTGCTCAATACGCTTTGTACACAGAGTGATTACAGACTTTCATTTTAGACCGTATAACCCCTTTAATCATCATTAAAATTTTGCCTCTCCTATGCCTTCAATGTATTCTGGTGGGACTGTACGTAGGGTCTTTGTCCTGGCCCCTCCACTGCATCTGGTATCTTCATCCTCCTATTTTAATTTTTGCACTGGTGCCATCCCAGCCAGGGGTGATGCTTGTGAGGCACCCTGGACTAGCCAGATAGCCACAGACAAAACACACACACCCCCCCACCCCCGGACAGTTACATTAGTCAGACACAAAACCCTTGTTGCCTCCCTCCAGGGTCTGATGTCCACACCAGGTGGGGCGGAGCCAGGTGGTTGGCCTCACCCACCGAGGAGTTCACAGGCCTGGAGGCGGGAAAAGTTACAGTGGAGGTTGAAGGTGAAAGTGAGAGGAGTAAACACTTGGGTGTCTGGGTCGGAGCCCGGACACTGACAGCAAGGTTGGCAGACAGTGGTGGCCGTCTGCAGGAGTTGGTGGAACTCCGCAGAGCCGTAAGGACCGGGGCTGGGCGGTGGCCCACCGGTACCGGACCAGGGAACGGAGTGCAGCTAAGTACACCCAGGCAGGGCCATCGGACCCCAACCAGGCTTGGAGCCGCCGTTAATAGTCAAATCCGAATGTGACATGAACCCCCGGGGTTCCCTAATAATCAAGTCCCGATTGAAGGCAACCACTCACACCGTGAGGATACACAGCCACCGCCAACGGCTAGAAATCCAAGGGCCAGTGCCTGCGGGCAAAACGGGCTCCTCCGGTAGATATACATCGGGGAGCGGACTACCGTTGGGAATCCATTGGAGTCAACTTAGTACACAAAGGTGCAGGGAGAGACAGCCACCATCACCTGTCCGGGGAGAGACACTGCAGCCGTCCATCCAGCTGTTTGGTTTACTGGAGACTTTGTGCCTCATTTGCTGAGTGAGTACACCCGTGCCATCCGGCACCGCGCCGCGCTGTCCCTGCAACCCTGCACCTCACCGACGCTGCCTCCCCGTCACACCAACGGGCCCCGGGACCACCAACCCCTACCCACGGAGGGGGAAAACAACATCCCAGCTGCTCCCTACCATCGATCCCGGAATCCACGTCACCAGCAGCGGTGGTGTCCACCTTCACCACAACCCGTGGGTGGCGTCACGGACTAAATCCCCAATCAAACCACCCCCTTTTCACTCACGGGCGAGGAGCGCCGCTCGGGTCCCCGGATCCGGCCCACCGCTTGAGCCACGGAGCAGCAGCAGCAGCGCCGGACCCGAGCGTTAGCGAGCGCAGCGCCCCGCCACCCGCGACACAAGCACAGTTAATCTCTACGCAAGCTTTAGTAAAATGGTGCGGTTGGCAGCCCATGTGTGGATTTAGATTTTGGCTCAATTACAAGCGCCATGCCTTTATTTTAACATGCATAATCTTCATGGCATGTTCTCTTTAAGTCTGGAGTCACATTTGCTTGTGAATCGCACAGGTATTGCATCACACTTCCCAGATTGGCTGTCCGCTCTCCTGACAGGAGTGTGTCAGCTTCATGAATGTCTATGCAGCTGACCCGCTTCTGTCGGGAGACCGGGCGACTGGTCCAGGAAGTGCGATACGATGTGATCCTCATGTGAGTCATATGCAAGTGTGACTCCAGCCTAACTCTTGCAATGTCCTGACTGCAGAACTTTTGTCCTTTTTAGTCACCTCTTTATCCTGCAATAAGGGCCATTATTTTCATCATGGGTTGGTCTAAGTTGGGCCTGAATCTGAACACACTGACATTATTCAATCAATGCGGCCAATGTCAGATCAGAATGATATCATAATACTGACACCATCTCACAAAATCATGCTCTGTCCTGACAGCAGCCAGACAAAAGCAAAATAGACCATCATGTGACTGCTATTTCCAGACCAAAAAAGTGACTGTGATATGCAATCTCAAGAAAAACAAAGTAGTGAAAAAAACTTTGTCATAAAGGGCTACTACACCATGCGCAGAATTATTAGGCAAGTTGTATTTTAGAGGATTTTTTTTATTATTGATCAACAACTATGTTCTCAATAAACCCAAAAGACTCAAATATCAAAGCTTAACATTTTTGGAAGTTGGAGTGTTTTTTTTTAGATTTGGCTATCTTAGGAGGATATCTGTTTTTGCAGGTAACTATTACTGTGCAGAATTATTAGGCAACCTATTAAAAAATAAATATATTCCCATCTCACTTGTTTATTTTCACCAGGTAAACCAATATAACTGCACAAAATTTAGAAATAAACATTTCTAACATGCAAAAACAAAACCCAAAAAAATTAGTGACCAATATAGCCACCTTTCTTTATGATGAAACTCAACAGCCTACCATCCATAGATTCTGTCAGTTGTTTGATCTGTTTACTATCAACATTGCATGCAGTAGCCACCACAGCCTCCCAGGCACTGTTCCGAGACGTGTACTGTTTTCCCTCCCTGTAGATCTCACATTTTATGAAGGACCACAGGTTCTCTATTGGCTTCAGATCAGGTGAACAAGGGGGCCATGTCATTATTTGTTCATTTTTTAGATCTTTACTGGCCAGCCAGGCTGTGGAGTAGTTGGATGCATGTGATGGAGAATTGTCCTGCATGAAAATCATGTTTTTTCTTGAATGATACCAACTTCTTCCTGTACCACTGCTTGAAGAAGTTGTCTTCCAGAAACTGGCTGTAGGTTTGGGAGTTGAGCTTGACTCCTGCCTATTGACAGATTAGTCCCTCGATCTTTTCTGTGCCTTTTCTCTGCTTATTACACATTTCGATAAGCTGCTTTTGTTTCCCCAGGTCCTTGTACACCATGTGCAGAATTATTAGGCAAATGGTATTTTGATCACATGATACTTTTTATACATCCTACTCCAAACTGTATAGGCTTGAGAGCCAACTACCAATTAAGTAAATCAGGTGATGTGCATCTCTGTAATGAGGAGGGTTGTGGTGTAATGACAACAACACCCTAAATAAGGTGAGCTAATTATTAGGCAACTTCCTTTCCTTTGGAAATATGGGTCAGAAGAGAGATTTGACAGGCTCTGAAAAGTCCAAGATGTCTTGCAGAGGGATGCAGCAGTCTTGAAATTGCCAAATATTTGAAGTGTGATCACCGAACAATCAAGCGTTTCATGGCAAATAGCAAACAGGGTCGCAAGAAGTGTGTTGGGCAAAAAAGGTGCAAAATAACTGCCCATAAATTGAGGAAAATCAAGTGTGAAGCTGCCAAGATGCCATTTGCCACCAGTTTGGCCATAATTCAGAGATGCACATTACTGGAGTATCAAAAAACACAACAGGGACATGGCCAAGGTAAGGAAGGCTGAAAAACGACCACCATTGAACAAGAAACATAAGATAAAACGTAAAGACTGGACCAAGAAATATCTTAAGACTGATTTTTCAAAGGTTTTAATGATTGATGAAATGAGAGTGACTCTTGATGGGCCAGATGGATGGGCCATGGGCTGGATCAGAAAAAGGCAGAGAGCTCCACTCCGACTCAGATGCCAGCAAGGTGGAGATGGGGTACTGGCATGGGCTGGTATCATCAAAGATGAACTTGCGGGACCTTTTCGGGTTGAGGATGAACAGGGTGTGCAGGCAGCTAGGACCTAGGAGGAGGGCTGAACAGGGTGTGCAGGCAGCTAGGACCCAGGAGGAGAGCCGAACAGGGTGTGCAGGCAGCTAGGACCCAGGAGAAGAGCTGAACAGGGTGTGCAGGCAGCTAGGACCCAGGAGGAGAGCTGAACAGGGTGTGCAGGCAGCTAGGACCCAGGAGGAGAGCTGAAAAGGGTGTGCAGGCAGCTAGGACCCAGGAGAAGAGCTGAACAGGGTGTGCAGGCAGCTAGGACCCAGGAGGAGAGCTGAACAGGGTGTGCAGACAGCTAGGACCTAGGAGGAGGGCTGAACAGGGTGTGCAGGCAGCTAGGACCTAGGAGGAGGGCTGAACAGGGTGTGCAGGCAGCTAGGACCCAGGAGGAGAGCTGAACAGGGTGTGCAGGCAGCTAGGACCCAGGAGAAGAGCTGAACAGGGTGTGCAGGCAGCTAGGACCCAGGAGAAGAGCTGAACAGGGTGTGCAGGCAGCTAGGACCCAGGAGGAGAGCTGAACAGGGTGTGCAGGCAGCTAGGACCCAGGAGGAGAGCTGAAAAGGGTGTGCAGGCAGCTAGGACCCAGGAGAAGAGTTGAACAGGGTGTGCAGGCAGCTAGGACCCAGGAGGAGAGCTGAACAGGGTGTGCAGGCAGCTAGGACCTAGGAGGAGGGCTGAACAGGGTGTGCAGGCAGCTAGGACCCAGGAGGAGAGCTGAGCAGGGTGTGCAGGCAGCTAGGACTCAGGAGAAGAGCTGAACAGGGTGTGCAGGCAGCTAGGACCCAGGAGGAGAGTTGAACAGGGTGTGCAGGCAGCTAGGACCCAGGAGGAGGGCTGAACAGGGTGTGCAGGCAGCTATTACCCAGGAGGAGAGCTGAACAGGGTGTGCAGGCATCTAGGACCCAGGAGGAGAGCTGAACAGGCTGTGCAGGCAGCTAGGACCCAGGAGGAGAGCTGAACAGGGTTTACAGGAAGCTAGGACCCAGGAGGAGAGCTGAACAGGGTGTGCAGGCAGCTAGGACCCAGGAGAAGAGCTGAACAGGGTATGCAGGCAGCTAGGACCCAGGAGGAGAGCTGAACAGGGTGTGCAGGCAGCTAGGACCCAGGAGGAGGGCTGAACAGGGTGTGCAGGCAGCTAGGACCTAGGAGAGCTGAACAGGGTGTGCAACTAAGGGTATGTTCACACATCAGGTTTTTGCTGTGCGGCACAATCCGGCGCCTTGCGGGAAAAACATATCTGGTTTTTTTTTGCCGCCGGGTGTGATTTTTCCTCATAGACTTTTATTAGCGCCGGATTGTGCCGCATGTACTTGCGTTTGATCCGGTTTTTGCCTGATGCGGCAAAAAATGTCACTCCGGCGGCCGCACAGGACGCAGAGAGGAACGTTTTTTGCCAGCGGCAAAAAAATGCATAGCTCCGGGTGCGGCACTGTGCGGCATGGTGCATAATGAAAGTCTATGCGAGCCGGATTCGGTGTCATGCTTCAAACGCCGGAAGCATGTACCGTATCCGATTTTTACTTCTGAGCATGCCCAGAAGTGATATAAATTCATTGCTTGTCAGAAAATCAATCAATCACTCACTCTCAAACTCTCTCACTCACTGACTGACTCACTGACTTATTCACTCACTCTCACCCACTCACCGATCACCGGCGCAGGGCTGCACGGCTGTCACACTGCTCCGGCGGCTTCTCCTGATTTGAAAATGCCGGCCGCTCATTATTCAATTTTGTATTCCCTGCTTTCACCGCACACCGGCGCCTATGATTAGTTGCAGGCAGACACGCCCCCACGCTGAGTGACAGCTGCCTCACTGCAACCAATCACAGCAGCCGGTGGGCGGGTCTATATTGTGCAGTAAAATAAATAAATAATTGAAAGAAAAACGGCGTGCGGTTCCCCCCCAATTTTGATACCAGCCAAGATAAAGCCACACGGCTGAAGGCTGGTATTCTCAGGATGGGGAGCTCTACATTATGGGGAGCCCCCCAGCCTAAAAATATCAGCCAGCAGCCACCCGGAATTGCCGCATCCATTAGATGCAACAGTCCAGGGACTCTACCCGGCTCTTCCTGAATTGCCCTGGTGCGGTGGCAATCGGGGTAATAAGGGGTAAATCATGGCAGACTTCTATGAGACACCCCCAATGATTAACCTGTAAGTGAAAGTAAATAAACACATACACCCAAAAAAATCCTTTATTTGGAATAAAAGACAAAAAAACACCCTCTTTCACCATTTTATTAAAATCCCCAAATACCCCTCCAGGTCCGACGTAATCCACAGAGATCCCGCGACGCTCTCAGCTCTACTACATGAAGCTGACAGGAACGGCAGTAGAACACCGCCTCTCTCTATCAGCTCCACGCAGCAACTGAAGGGAGTCAGCGGTGACGTCACTGAGGTAATGCCAGGTTGTGTGCGGTGAAGATGCATGCAGGGTAGTGCCGGCGTGTGCGGTGATAATGCGTGCGATAGTGCAGGGGTTTGCGGTGATGATGCGTGTGAGGTAATGCCTGCCTGTGCGATGATGATGCGTGCTGGGTAGTGCTGGCATATGCGGTGATGATGCGTGTGAGGTAGTGCCTGCCTGTGCGGTGATGATGCGTGCTGGGTAGTGCTGGTGTGTGCGGTGATGATGCGTGTGAGGTAGTGCCGGTGTTTGTGCAGTGATGGTGGGGTCTCTGTCTCTCTCTCAGCATAACAAAAAAAACAAAAAAAAAACCAAAAACAGATTCGTCGCATCAGTTTTTTCACAATCTGAGACGGATCCGTTGCATCAGGCACAAACCGGATTGTGCCTGATTGGAAATAACTGATGTGTGAACTTCGCCTAAGGCTGCTTTCACACATCCGGTTTTTGCCATGCGGCACAATACGGCGCTCTGCAGGAAAAACGCAACCGTTTTTTTTTTGCCGCCGGTTGCGTTTTTTCCTGCATAGACTTACATTAGTGCCGTATTGTGTCGCATGGGCTTGCGTTCGGTCCGGTTTTTGCCGCATGCGGCAGATTTAGCCGATGCGGCGGCCGGATGGAACGGTGCCTGGCATGTTTTTTTGTCCAACAAAAAAAACGCATCGTGCCGCATCCGGCCGATGCGGCGCGATTTACAATGCATGCCTATGGACGCCGCATGCAGTTTTTTCCACTGCGAATGCTCAGTAGCCTGCCGCAAGCGGCAAAAACCGGACGGGCCGCATGTAAAAAACTTATGCAAAGGATGCAGTTTTGTCGCCGTATCCGTTGCATAGGTTTTAGAGCTGGATTGGCCGGCTCTGCAAAACCGGTGGTGTGAACTTAGCCTAAGATGCAGCAGCTCTGCCAGGCAGGAGATCATGTGGTCGGTAGCTGATAGAAGCATTGCCAATGCTTCTATCTTTGCATATTACCGGCCAGTGCTGTCTGTGCACCTGCAGGAGAGGACACAAGTGGTAAGTACACACTGTCTTCTCCCCAATGTCCTGATCTACCGTGTGCCTGCAGCATTGAGAAGCAAACACTGCACACACGATAGATCAGAGAAACAGCTGGAGGAGCACAGGCTCCGGACCGGAAGGGAGGGAGGGGGAGGGAATCAGCGCTGGGGACATTCATTACCTTAGCAGCAGCAGCAGCACAGAGACTAGCGTAGCGCGCTCTGCTCTGTAATGCTCAAGACACGTGTTAGGATGGTAGGAGGGAAAAGCAGTGAGGCGGGGAGAGAGTGGGTGGGCGGAGCCGGGATAAAGACCTCCCGCCCGGGGCAACGGGACAAACTCTGCAAAGCGTGATAGTCCCGCTGTATCCGGGACGGTTGGGAGGTATGGCGCTGGGGGGTGGGGGCAGATGGGAGACATTTTGCATTCGCTGTCATTTTTGCACCAGATTCATCAACATTGTTCAATTGGTTCATGAATTCAGCTCAAAATATAACATTCTCTTTCATTTTGTATTTAACCAAGCACCAAAAGTCCCAAAGCCTTTGACAAGTTGCAAAAATGCGCTAAATTGAAAAGTTCTCCATAAACCTCACTCAGGAAAGAAATGGAATCAGCAATAAAATGTGACATTTGTTAAAAGTTGCTTTTCAGGAGTCTGTATAAAATATAAGAACACACAAAGTTGTTGAGGAAAAATAAAAAAATGCAAATACCTTGAAAATGAAAGACAGCTTAAAAAGAGGAGCTAAAGATATAGAGAACAAGGTACAAATACAAAAGGAGCAAAAAACTCCAAAAAAAGTGGATAAACAACAATAATGACAGGTCGGGTGTGTGTGGGTGTGTGTGTGTGGGTGTGTGTGGGTGTGATGGTGTGTGTGATCCTTCCCTACAAAAAATAAAAAAAAAAGGAGAGAGGCAACTGTATACTGAAAAGTTTGCCATTTGTTATTTTTACCAACTGAACCTCTGGGGATGTACGTGCTTTACCTTCCCGCATTCAAAGCCGTAACAACTAAAGGCCGCTTTAGACGCTACGATATATCAAACGATATGTCGTCGGGGTCACGTCATTAGTGACGCACAACCGGCCTCGTTTTACATGTCGTAGCGTGTAACACAAATGAGAGACTGTGAACGAGCAAAAATACTCACCTTATCGTTTCTCGTTGACACGTCGCTCATTTTCAAAAAATCGAATGTCCTTCTGTGCTCCGGTTGTTCATCGTTCCCGAAGCAGCACACGTCGCTCCGTGTGGCCGCCGGCAATGCGGAAGGAAGGAGGTGGGCGGGATGTTTACATCCCGCTCATCTCCGCCCCTCCGCTTCTATTGGCCGACCGATGTGTGACGTCGCTGTGACGACGAACGTCCCTCCCCCTTGTAAAGCAGCCTTAAAAGTTTTTCTTTCTTATATTTTATTTATCTCTCTATCACTATATGAGTTCTATATTTTTTGTGAGATGAGACGTCGTTTTTTAGGTGACATTGTGCCATAAGCATATATGTATTTAATTTATATGTATTTAATTTAAATGTATTTTTTATGAGGTGTATGGTGAAAAAAAAACAATTGCCCCATTTATGTATACACTACTGTTCACTAGAGTTGAGCGCGGTTCGTGGTTCTCCAGTTCGCGGCTCGAGTGATTTTGGGGGCTGTTCTAGATCGAACTAGAACTCGAGCTTTTTGCTAAAGCTCGATAGTTCTAGTTACGTTCGAGAATGGTTCTAGCAGCAAAAAGCCAAGCTAATTACTAGCAGGCTTTCCGCTGTAATAGCGTAAGTCACTCTGTGACTCACACTATTATGAAATTTCAGTGTATAGTGTGCGGGAACAGCGCATTCAGATCACTGCTGTATGGATAATGGCGATCACCATTTTTTTTTTTCCTTGTCTTCCTTCCCTAAGCGCGCGCGTGTAGTGGGGCGGGCCAGCATGTCAGCCAATCCCAGACACACACAGTTCGAAACGCGTCCTCTCCGTTTCCTTGCTCCGAACCCTCTCTGGACTTTTTAATATGCTTTAATAAACATTACTATTTTTAATATAATCCCTTGATTCGGTGCTGGATTTTTGAAAAAACTCTCCATACAAGATTGCCAGCTGGTTTATCCCTTGCACGTGTCTGGGAAGCATTGGTCTCCTTCAAACTACAGGTGAGCGGATACATACACTTTTTCTGGACTCAAACTCATTGTTACTAAGCCATTATACTAGCAAACACTGAGTGAACTTAGTTGCATCCTAAACATGGCTCTTGGACTTCTGTATCGTCCCACAAGTGCAAAGATATTTGCAGCACCTCTGCCTGCATTGCACACTCAAATTCATTGCTACTAAGCCATTATACTAGCAAACACTGAGTGAACTTGACTAACACTATTATGAAATTTCAGCGTATAGTGTGCGGGAACAGCGCATTCAGATCACTGCTGTTTGGATAATGGCGATCGCCATTTTTTTTTTTTCCCTTGTCTTCCTTCCCTAAGCGCGCGTGTAGTGGGGCGGGCCAGCATGTCAGCCAATCCCAGACACACACACAGCTAAGTGGACTTTTAGCCAGAGAAGCAACGGCATGTGTGATAGGATGTCCATGTCACATGTCCCTGCATTATAAAAACGGACATTTTCCTCCAGCACGCAATTATCTGCCTTCTGCGTCTGGGTGTCAGTCACCGCTGGCGTAGCTCCTGTCTCCGATACTGCTGTGTACGCTCCACACACAGTGCTATACAGAATAGGGATAGAAGTTTCTATTAGTCCTTGTAAGGGCTAATACCAGCAGGGTCAGAGCCATAGGTGACAGTCAGGTCCGTGAAAACAGATTTTAACAGCTACACAAGATGACAGCGTCTGTGTAGCTAAGGTCAGGGATTTCCTCGCTGCATTTTCCCATTAGGAGGGATAGGAAGTGAGGTTTCCTTTCCTCTACCTAGACCACAACCCTGCCACTGTACCCTCCTGCCCTTTGCACACTCAAGCTCATTGTTACTAAGCCATTATACTAGCAAACACTGAGTAAACTTAGTGGCATCCTAAAAGTGGCTGTTGGACTTCCATTAGTGTCCCACTAGTGCAAATCTATGTGCAGCACCTCTGCATTGCACACTCAAACTCATTGTTACTAAGCTATTATACTAGCAAACACTGAGTAAACTTAGTGGCCTCCTAAAAGTGGCTGTTGGACTTCCATTAGTGTCCCACTGGTGCAAAGCTATTTGCAGCACCACTGCATTGCACACTCAAACTCATTGTTACTAAGCCATTATACTAGCAAACACTGGGTAAACTTAGTGGCATCCTAAACGTGGCTGTTGGACTTCCATTAGTGTCTCACTGGTGCAAAGCTATTTGCAGCACCACTGCATTGCACACTCAAACTCATTGTTACTAAGCCATTATACTAGCAAACACTGATTAAACTTAGTGGCATCCTAAAAGTGGCTGTTGGACTTCCATTAGTGTCCCACTAGTGCAAATCTATGTGCAGCACCTCTGCATTGCACACTCAAACTAATTGTTACTAAGCCATTATACTAGCAAACTATGCTGCCAGTTTAAGGGCCATAGTTGCATTGTCAGGGATAGTTATTGTTGTTTATTCTGCTGTTAATAAAGATAGACCACTGCTGCAATCTACACCACCTCTCAATTTTTACTACCACATTTTAAGTGCACAATCTTGTCGCAATCAAAATGAGTGGCAAAATGACAGATGCTGGTGGAAAGGGGAAGAGGCGTGTTGGAAAAGGAAAAAAAGGGTTTGTCCATGGGGAAGGTGACAAAGCTCCATTAACATCTGCTGAAGATAGATCATCTTCCAGCAAAAGTAAGATGGCTACTATTTACCCTGGCCAATCCGATGTGCTCCCTTTTTTACAGACACGGACAACTGTAACAAAGGTAGATGATGGCCAAAAAAAGAAAATGCTTGAATGGATCTCAAGTGGTCCAACAAGTGCCCTCTCCTCCACCTCAACTACCACATCCAAAAAACACCAGTCCTCTGAGTTGTCATCCCAATCACACTTGCTTTCTCCTAGCTCTGAAGTCTCCATCCGCCCTGCACAGTATGGTGGAACTGAGATGGCTGAGTCTGCAGAGCTGTTCAGTCACACTATAGCCTGGGAATCAGAGGTCTGCTCCCAAGCTATAGTGAGTACAGACAAGGAAATGGTCTGCAGTGATGCCCAGAACCTTTGTGACTCAAATTCAGGCCGTGATGAACAAGTTTCTGAGAATAATATTGACCCTTATTCACAAACTGAAACACCTGTTGTAATAGACAATGAGGAACATACTGATGACGATGAGACGCAGATACCAGATTGGGATGACAACTTAAATATTCGGTCAGGCCAAGAAGAGGTTCGGTCTGAGGGTGAGGGGTTTGCAAACACAACAATTGATGAGGAAGTTCTAGATCCCACCTACTGTCAACCCACAGTCAGGCCCTCGAGGAGGTCAACAGAGACGGTGGAGGAGGATGCAACTGACGACGAAGTTACCCTGCGCCTTCCTGGACAGAGTCGGAGTACTGGTAGCACGTCTACAACTGCATCCTCAGCCACCACTGTGCCTCTGAGCACTAGTCGGGGTGGATCAGCAGGTCACATACCCTCTAAGCCTTGCCTAGCCTGGTCCTTTTTTGACATAGCAAAAAATCGCCCAAATTATGTGATCTGTAAAATTTGTCGTGATTCTGTTAGTAGAGGGCAAAACCTCAGCAGTTTGACAATTTCTTCCATGAATCGTCACATGAATAAATATCATATGTCCCAGTGGGAAGCTCACCGTGCTGCAATGCGGCCTAGCGGAGCGAACCATCCACCGCCTGAACCTTCCAGTGCATCCGCACGCTCTTCATCTTCTAGGACTGTGGGGACAGCTGTCACACCTGGTTTTCCATGCACAACTTCCACCACTGTAACCGCAACAGGCAGTTTGCTTGGTAGGTCGTCAGTTGGTTTGGAAGGGGAAACAAGTGCGTGTGTACAGCTCTCTCAGACATCGATAGCACCAACGTTGGATGAAGGCAACATCATGTCTACGCCTGCACTTTCCTCACAAACTTGCATTATTCCAGGGACACCGTACTCAACACCATCTACACACAGCAGCCAGATCTCTCTCCCTCAGATGTGGACAAATAAAAGGCCATTTCCTGCGACCCATGACAAAGCTAATAGGTTGACTTTATCCCTCTGTAAGCTCTTGGCTACCGAAATGCTGCCTTTCCGCCTGGTAGACACACAGGATTTTAGAGACCTTATGTCTGTCGCTGTGCCCCAGTACCAGATGCCCAGTCACCACTACTTCTCTAAGAAAGGTGTGCCCGCGCTACAACAGCATGTTGTACACAACATCACCGCTTCCTTGAGAAACTCTGTGTGTGAACGGGTGCATTTCACCACCGATACTTGGACCAGTAAGCATGGACAGGGACGTTACATGTCGCTGACTGGGCACTGGGTAACTATGGTGATAGATGGTGAAGGGTCTGCTGCACAAATCTTGCCATGTCCACGACTTGTGTGTCAATCCTCTGTCTGTCCAAGTTCCGCCACTGCTTCTGCCTCCTCCACCTCATCTGGGTCCTCCACCTCCGCCCCAAGCCTGCCTGGTCAGGCCACCAGCGTTCTCACTGCGCAGAAGGAATCACGCACCCCTCACTACTATGCTGGCAGCAGAGCGCAACGGCATCAGGCGGTCTTTAGCTTGAAATGTCTTGGAAATAAGAGTCACACAGCGGCTGAGTTGTGGGCAGCTCTGGAGACTGAGTTTAATAAATGGTTGTCTCCACTCAACCTGCAGTCTGGTAAGGCCGTGTGCGACAATGCTGCAAACCTGGGTGCGGCCCTTCGCCTGGGCAAGGTGACACTCGTGCCTTGTATGGCTCACGTGTTGAACCTTGTTGTCCAGCAATTTTTAACACACTATCCCGGCCTAGATGGCCTTCTGAACAGGGCACGAAAACTGTCTGCTCACTTCCGCCGTTCAACCACCGCTGCTGAGCGACTTGCATCGCTCCAGAAGTCTTTCGGCCTGCCGGTTCATCGCCTGAAATGCGATGTGCCAACACGCTGGAATTCGACTTTCCACATGTTACAGCGACTGTGGCAGCACCGCTGAGCCCTGGTGCAATACGTCATGACGTATAGCCTGGGCCAACGAGATGCAGAGGTGGGGCAGATCACCCTGATGGAATGGTCTCAGATCAAGGACCTATGCACCCTTCTGCACAGTTTCCACATGGCGACGAATATGTTTAGCGCTGACAATGCCATTATCAGCATGACAATTCCAGTCATTTACATGCTGGAGCACACGCTAAACACTATTCGGAGTCGGGGTGGGACAACAGGAAGGGGAGGAACTACAGGAGGATTCATATGCGCAAGACACAACAACATCACCAAGGTCCAGACGTTCATCATCACCAACGCGGCAGGCATGGGACCATGGGGGACAGGGATCAACAAGGGCGCATGGTAGCAGGCGAAATGTTGAGGAAGGTGCAGGAGAACATGAAGAAATGGAGGACGAACTGTCCATGGACATGGAAGACTCAGCGGATGAGGGAGACCTTGGTCAAATTTCAGTTGAAAGAGGTTGGGGGGAGATGTCAGAGGAAGAAAGAACGGTTAGCACCTCTATGCCACAAACACAGCGTGGACTTGGTCCGCATGGCTGCGCAAGACACATGAGTGCCTTCTTGCTGCACTACCTCCAACATGACCCTCGTATTGTCAAAATTAGAAGTGATGATGACTACTGGCTTGCCACACTGTTAGATCCCCGGTGCAAGTCTAAATTTTGTGACATAATTCCAGCCATAGAAAGGGACGCAGGTATGGAAGAGTATCAGCAGAAGCTCAAAACCATAGTCAGCTCACCCCTCTTCACTCCCGGACTTCAACCGATGCAGGGAACGCCCTGGCCCGGGCGGAAAACAGCTTCAAAAAAGGCAGATATCCAGCATCCAGGAGAGTAGTAGATTAAAACTTGCTTTTATTAGACAAGTAAAAACAAAATGTGGTCCAGTAAGCACAGAGGCACAGATATTATGCGTATACACCAATACACCAATGGTGTATACGCATAATATCTGTGCCTCTGTGCTTACTGGACCACATTTTGTTTTTACTTGTCTAATAAAAGCAAGTTTTAATCTACTACTCTCCTGGATGCTGGATATCTGCCTTTTTTGTATCAGCAGAAGCTGTTACTCGACCTTAGCTCGGCTTTTCCACCAAACAACCGTGCAGGTGCAGGGAGTGAATCTCCCAGTTGTAACTTGACAAACATGGGACGGTCTCGTCATCTTCAACAGTCTACCCGTACCAGCAGCACCGTATCTGGTGCTGGTAACAGCAATTTTACTGAATCTTTTCATAATTTTTTTAGACCCTCCTTTGCAAGGCCACCAGAGACAACAAGTCTGACACATAGTCAACGGCTGGAGAGGATGATACAGGAGTATCTCCAAATGAACATCGATGTCATTACTTTGGAAATGGAGCCTTGCTCATTTTGGGCTTCAAATCTTGAAAAATGGCCAGAGCTCTCCACTTACGCCTTGGAGATTTTGTCGTGTCCAGCTGCCAGCGTTGTCTCTGAACGTGTCTTCAGTGCTGCTGGGTGTGTGCTGACAGATAAGCGCACGCGTCTGTCCAGTGACAATGGGGACAGACTAACGTTCATCAAAATGAACAATTCATGGATCCACAAGGAATTTACTACCCCTGTGTCATCCTGGAGAGAGTAAATGCTTGTTTATTTTGAATGTGCTTGATGCAAATCTAGCTGTGAAGTGTACAACTAGGGCACAAGTGCTGCCACTGATGGGGTGTCTGTGTGGCCCAATTTTTGGAAAAAAGGGAGACTCTTCTTGGAGTAACCCTTGCTGTGTTTTTAAAAATGATCCAAGATGCACAGCGCTGGGATCAGAAAAGACTTTGCTACCTACCCCGGTGTCATCCTGGGGACGGTTAAGTATGGCGTATTTTTTAATGTGCTTGATGCAAATCTAGCTGTGAAGTGTACAACTGGGGCACAAGTGCTGCCACTGAAGGGGTGAGTGTCTGTGTGGCCCAATTTTTGGAAAAAAGGGAGACTCCGCTTGGAGTAACCCTTGCTTGCTGTGTTTTTTAAAAGGAGCCAAGATGAACAAGTCATGGTTCAGCAAAGACTTTGCTACCTACCCCGGGGTCATCCTGGGGACGGTTAAGTATGGCGTATTTTTGAATGTGCTTGATGCAAATCTAGCTGTGAAGTGTACAACTGGGGCACAAGTGCTGCCACTGAAGGGGTGAGTGTCTGTGTGGCCCAATTTTTGAAAAAAAGCGAGACTCCGCTTGGAGTAACCCTTGCTTGCTGTGTTTTTTAAAAGGAGCCAAGATGAACAAGTCATGGTTCAGCAAAGACTTTGCTACCTACCCCGGTGTCATCCTGGGGACGGTTAAGTATGGCGTATTTTTGAATGTGCTTGATGCAAATCTAGCTGTGAAGTGTACAACTGGGGCACAAGTGCTGCCACTGAAGGGGTGAGTGTCTGTGTGGCCCAATTTTTGGAAAAAAGGGAGACTCCGCTTGGAGTAACCCTTGCTTGCTGTGTTTTTTAAAAGCAGCCAAGATGAACAAGTCATGGTTCAGCAAAAACTTTGCTACCTACCCCGGGGTCATCCTGGGAAGGTTAAGTATGGCGTATTTTTGAATGTGCTTGATACAAATCTAGCTGTGAAGTGTACAACTGGGGCACAAGTGCTGCCACTGAATGGGTGGGTGTGTGTGGGGCCCAATTTTTTGAAAAAAAGGGAGACTCCGCTTGGAGTAACCCTTGCTTACATTGTTTTTAAAAATGATCCAAGATGAACAGAGCTGGGATCAGGAAAGAATTTGCTACCTACCCCGGTGTCATCCTGGGGACGGTTAAGTATGGCGTATTTTTGAATGTGCTTGATGCAAATCTAGCTGTGAAGTGTACAACTGGGGCACAAGTGCTGCCACTGAAGGGGTGGGTGTGTGTGTGGCCCAATTTTTGAAAAAAAGGGACACTCAGCTTGGAGTCACCTTGCGGTATTTTACATGATTTTAGAAGGGCGTGCCATGCCTATATCTGTGTCTCCTCCTCTTTTTCCTTGTCCTGCTCTTTTGTTTTCGCATGAGTATATGTCCTTGTCACTTTCTAATGTGTTTGTGTTGTGTTGTGAGTTGTTTGTCACCTTTTGGACACCTTTTGAGGGTGTTTTCTAGGTGTTTTTATGTGTTTGTGATTGCCTGCCATTGTTTACTATGCGGTTCGAGTGGTTCGCCGAACCGGTTCGCTGAACTGAACTCGAACGAGACCTCAGTTCGGCGAACCGAACTCGAGCCGAACCGCGGCCGGTTCGCTCATCTCTACTGTTCACCATAAATGAAATGTTCATGCTTCACAGGTTTTAACAACCTGGGATCCAAAATTACCGTAATATATTTTATTTACTGGTTTGTATATATATTTAAAAAAAATACAAAAATGTGAGTATTGCACTAAAAGTTATAAAAAAAACACCTAGACATAAATAAAACAAAGAAGAGTGTGATACAAAGGTAAGGAAGCCAACTGCAGCGAATAGCACTTAATTATTAAATGTTTCTGTGCACACACGATCACCAGGATGTACCAGTATGTCCAATGACGGAAAGTCCCAGCGAAATAGGACGTTCTGGTATGTCTAGGATCGTGAATGGGTTAATGTGCGAAGCTTATTAAAGTGACTCTGTCAGCAAGTTTCTGCAATGTAATCTGAAGACAGCATGCTGTAAGAGGTAAAACAGAGAATTCAACTCTGCATTTATTGTCTCACAGTATTTTTTGTTTACCTACAATGTTAGTTTAAGCCTATTAACTTTATCATTAGTGGGTCTCAGCAGCACGTGAACTATAGTCCGACTCCGCCCCTTTTGGTGATTAACAGTTTCTGCATATGGAAATGTACATTGAAAGCCTGGTGTGGGCAGAGGCAGCTCTCCCAGCTCTGCTACATGCAAAATCTCAAATATTTCACTTTGTCAGAACGGCTGCACACAGTATTCTAAGTGCTATATTGTTGAACTTAGGGCCTCTTTGCCTACATCATGCTGCTCTCAGATGAGATAGCAAAAACCTGCTGAGAGATTCCCTTTAATGTTAAGAGTCATTTACATAAAATATTATATTTCAGGACTCATGCCGGCGTCACACGATACGCTCTATCGTGCGATCGCACGAGCAATCGTACCCGCCTCAGTTGTTTGTGCGTCACGGGCAATTAGTCGCCCGTGGCACACAAAGTCGTTAAACCCCCGTCACACGCACTTACCTGCTGAGCAACATCGCTGTGAGCGTCGAACATCCACTTCTTGAAGGGGGAGGGACGTTCGGCGTCGCAGCGACGTCACACAGCGGCCGGCCAATAGAAGCGGAGGGGCGGAGATGAGCGGGACGTAAACATCCCACCCACCTCTTTCCTTCAGCATTGCCGGTGGGATGCAGGTAAGCTGTGTTCATCGTTCCCGGTGTGTCACACGGAGCAACGTGTGCTGCCCCGGGAACGATGAATAACAGGACGTTCGATTTTTAGAAAATGAGCGACATGTCAGTGATGAACGAGAAGGTGAGTATTTCTGCTCGTTCATAGCTGTCACACGCTACGATATATCAAGTGATGCCAGATGTGCGTCACTTACAACGTGACCCCGCCGACATATCGCATGATATATCGTCTCGTGTGATGCCCGCATAACCTAAACATGTACAGTCCATCAGAGTCCATGCTACTTATAACTCTCCTAGATTTCCAATACAGAACCCAACACTGTAGAATGTAATGTAAATACACTGGTCTCTGTACTAATTTGGGAACTTAGAAGACAGAGCAGGACACAAGAATGATGCAGTTAGTAGAGTTGAGCAATGTTCGAGTCGAACAGTTCGCCAATTTCATGTTCGAGTGATTTTGGGCGGTGTTCGAGTCGTTCGATGAACTTGAACGATTTGCTTAAAGTTCGACAGTTCGAGTTACGTTCGAGAATGGTTCGATCACCAAAAGCGTGGCTTTTCACAGTAAGTATGTGCACATGTTGTGTAACTGCATGCGTCCTGCATCCCCAGCACAATCCCTCTCTCTTTCTTAGTCACCGATCACGGGCGCCTCGCTGCACAGCTGACACAAAGCTACGGCGGCTTTTCCTCTTTTGAAAATGGCTGCCGCTTCATTATTCAATCAGGTATTCCGTGCCTTCCCCGCCGAACGGCGCTCATGATTAGTTGCAGTCAGACACGCCCCCAAGATGAGTGACAGCTGTCTCACTGCAACCAATCACAGCCGCTGGTGGGCGGGTCTATATCGTGCAGTAAAATAAATAAATAATTAAAAAAAAAAATGCGGCCCCCCCCCCCCCAATTTTGATACCAGCCAGGATAAAGCCACATGGCTGAAGGCTGGTATTGTTAGGATGGGGAGCGGTACGTTATGGGGAGCCCACCACCCTAACAATATCAGCAGGCAGCCGCCCGGAATTGCCGCATCCATTAGATGCGACAGTCCCGGGACTCTACCCAGCTCATCCCGAATTGCCCTGGTGCGGTGTCAATCAGGGTAATAAGGAATTAATCATGGCAGGCGGCTCCCCGAGATACCTTCCATGATTAACCTGTAAGTGAAAGTAAATAAACACACACAGCGAAAAATCCTTATTTGGAATAAAAGACAAAAAAACACCTCTGTTATGATCCGGAACCATGGAAGACCACCATAAATCATTGGTAAAAGATGACAAGAGCATTGGCAACTAATCTGGCCGCCATCCCCTTACTAACCATCAACACTAGAAGTAGCCGAGGGGTGAACTAACATCCTGTGCACCGCGAACCCAGCCAGAGAACTAGCTATCCTAAAAGAAGGAAAGATGACTAACTCTCTGCCTCAGAAAATTGATAAAGAATAGCAAGCCCCCCACATTCAAAGACTGCGGTGATATAGGAAAACACAATACACAGATAGATGATAGGATTAGCAAAAGGTGAGGCCCTACTGACTAAATAGGACAGAACAGAAAAGGGACTGATGGTGGCCAGAGAAAAACCCTGCAAAAATCCAAAAACCTGATAGTACAAAAAGCCCTCAGATCGCTAGATCTGAACTCCATCCTATACCAGGCGCTCTCGTCATACTAATGAACAGAAAGCAGGAACCATTACAACCATTACATAGCTGCAGGGAGCTTCCCAGCTAAGCAACTGAGAGGGAAGATCCCTGCATGCAAATAAACTGAAAACAACCACAGAAAATGGTTTTCAGATAAGAGCAAAAAGAACCAAACAACAAATAAAGAGCCAAGCACTTATCTGGGGTAGATGTGGTTTGGAGCAGGATGAAGCAGGCTGGTGAACAAAGAACACCTGACATCCGGTATAACCTGCTATCAGACCAGGGTTTAAATAGGCAGAGAGTTAGCAATGGAAACGCACATTTCTCAACACACCTGGTCTCTGACCAAACCATTCCTGGCCGCAAGAGGGAGCCTCACAGCAGCAAAAGCATAACTGACATTCACAACACACCTCATTTACCTCTTTATTAATCCCAACAACAATCCAGGTCCGAAGTAATCCACACGACACTGTCAGCTCTGCTACATGAAGATGACAAGGAGTCCCGTAGAACACGAGCGCTCTGTGTCCTCTCCATGCAGAACCTGAAGTGAGCCGCACTGTCACCGGAGACTTCATTCTGCAATGCAGAGGTCAAGATAACCAAATCTTCCTATGTTTCTCATTAGAGGCAGTGGCTCAATGGTTAGAGCTACTGCCTAGGGAGCATTAGTTCACGAGTTGAAGTCCAGGCCGCCCTGGTAAAGAATTTAATTTAATTTTAAATTATAATTATTATTTATTTATAATTATAATTTAATTTAATTTAATTATGCACTGAGGGGAGGAGCCAGACATCAGCTGTGAGACACGGGACACACCTCTAAAATCGGAGCAGTTCACGGAATGAGGCTGCATTGCTCTTTCCTCTCTCTCTTCTCTCTCTTCTCTCTCTTCTCTCTCTCTTCTCTCTCTCTTCTCTCTCTTCTCTCTCTCTTCCTCTGTCTCTCTCTCTTTTTCTCTCTCTTTTACTCTCTCTCTTGTTCTCTCTTTTTCTCTCTTTCTCTCTCTTTCTCTCTCTTTTTCTCTCTTTCTCTTTCTTTCTCTCTCTTTCTCCCTCTCTCTCCTCTCTCTCTCCTCTCTCTCTCTCCTCTCCTCTTATTTCTCTTTTCTCTCCTCTCTCTCCTCTCTCTTCTCTCTCTCTCTTCTCTCCTCTTCTCTCCTCTCTTCTCTCTCTCTCTTTTCTCTCTGCCTTCCAGCAAACCGATCAGATGACATTGGATCCGGATTGGACAGCGCGGGACCATTGACCCAGGATTACTGCAGAGGGGAGTTCTTTATTTCAATAAAGATGGAGTCAGTAATTGTGTAGTGTTTTATTTCTAATAAAAATAGTGTGTGTTGTGTTTTTTTTTATCTGTACTAGAAATTCATGGTGGCCATGTCTAATATTGGCGTGACACCATGAATTTCGGGCTTAGGGCCAGTTGATAATATACAGCTAGCCCTAACCCCATTATTACCCAGCGAGCCACCCGTCACCAGGGCAGCTGGAAGAGTTGGATACAGCGCCAGAAGATGGCGCTTCTATGAAAGCACCATTTTCTGGGGCGGCTGCAGACCACAATCCACAGCATGGGTGCCCAGAAAGCTTGGACACCCTGAGCTGCGGATTCCAATCCCCAGCTGCCTAGTTGTACCTGGCTGGACACAAAAATTGGGCGAAGCCCACGTCATTTTTTTTTAAAAATTATTTCATGAAGTTCATGAAATAGTTAAAAAAAAAGGCTTCCCTATATTTTTGGTTCCCAGTTGGGTACAAATAGGCAGCTGGGGGTTGGGGGCATTCTGTACCTGTCTGCTGTACCTGTCTAGCATACAAAAACATGGCGAAGCTCACGTAATTTTTGGGGGGGGGCAAAAAACTCCTGCATACAGTCCTGAATGGAGAATGCTGAGCCTTGTAGTTCTGTAGCTGCTGTCTGCTGTCTGTCTGTATGTAGGAGAGCAGACAGCAGCTGCAGAACTACAAGGCTCAGCATGCTCAATTTACTAGTGTATGCAGGAGAGCAGACAGCAGCTGCAAAACTACAAGGCTCAACATGCTCCATTCACTAGTGTATGCAGGAGAGCAGACAGCAGCTGTAGAACTACAAGGCTCAGCATACTCCATCAAGGACTGTATGCAGGAGTTTTTTGCCCCGCCAAAAATTGACGTGGGCTTCACCATATTTTTGTATGCTAGCCAGGTACAGCAGGCAGGTACGGCTGCCCCCAACCCCCAGCTGCCTATTTGTACCCAGCTGGGAACTAAAAAAATAGGGAAACCCTTTTTTTAAATGTTTCATGAATTTCATGAAATAATTAAAAAAAAAATCGATATGGGCTTCGCCCGATTTTTGTGTCCAGCCAGGTACAACTAGGCCGCTGGGGATTGGAATCTTCAGCACAGGTTGGCCCGAGCTTTCTGGGCCCCTCTGCTGTGAATTGCAGTCCACAGCCGCCCCAGAAAATGGCGCTTTCATAGAAACGCCATCATCTGGCGCTGTATCCAATTCTTCAAGCAGCCCTGAAGCCGGGTGGCTTGCTGGGTAATAATGGGTTAATACCAGCTTTGTTTTACTAGCTAGTATTAAGCCAGAGATTCTTAATGTCAGGCAAGTTTGACCCGGCCATTAAGAATCTCCAATAAAGGGTTAAAAAAAAGACACGACACAGAGAAAAAATACAGACACACTTGAAGACTCCATGTTTATTACTCCTTCTCATCCCTCCACGATCCTGGTCTTCTGTCTTCATTCTCCTTCAACCCATGCAGCTCTGCTACATCAGACAGCACTGCATGGGAGGAAGACGCTGCTTCTCCCTGTGCAGTCTAATCACTCAGTGAGAGTGAGCAGAGGCTGCGGGCTATAAGCGGTGATGTCACCGCTGCCACCCTTGCTAAAGTAATCTGACAGGCGAGTTACTATAGCAACGGTGCTCTGATCACGTGATTCCTGGTGCCGCAATTCCCCGGTTGTGGCAGCCAATCCTTGCATGTGGGCTGACTCTGTAAAGAGTGCCCACATGCAGGAACGGGGAAGCCAACCATGTGCCAGAGCATCTCGCCGGTACACGGAGATGCACAAACGAGCACCACGTACCGGAGAGATGCATTGACAGGACTTAGCATGATGTCTAGCCATGTGACCAGTCTGTAGCCAATGAGATAATACACATGTGACTGGTCACATGCTATTTTGACGTCACGGAAGGTCCTATCATCAGTGCTGGTTACTGGGAGAATGCAGCAATTATCGGAAGGAAAAGCGGCGGGAGACAGAGTGCAGGACGCGTCGCGGGGACCTGTAAGTGTAATGGCAAGGTTTATTAACTGTATGTGTACATGTATAATGTGTTTTTATGTGTTTGTGTTTTCCTGCCATTATTTTCAATGGGGTTCGAAGGAGTTCGTCGAACGTTCGTCGAACGGAGCCTCCGTTCGATGAACCAAACCGAACTCAAACACTAGGGGGGTGGCTCATCTCTAGCAGTTAGACCTCATTCACACTTTCATAATTTGATCAACATTTAGCATTGGTATTGGTAAAACATAAACCCATAGTTTAAACCACACAGAATATAATAGAAAGATTCATATTTATTGTTCAATATACTGATAAAAATATGGCACTATAGATGAGGCCTAATAAGCAATCTTCAGAACGGACCAGTAAGTACATTTTAAACCTCACATAATAGAAATTGCACACCACCTAAGGAAAAAAAATTCAGCATGCTGCGTATGGCTGCATAAAACGGCCAATTCAACTCATTTGTTTCTGACTGAGCACTCCTCTCAGCAGATTGAGGCGGCTTTCAGTTTCAATTGAAGTAGGTTCCTGCCTGCCCATAATATTGTAAGCTTTAAGTCCAGAGAGAGGCATATTAGATTAGGGACCCAACAAAGAGATATGCTTGTTACTGGCTGTTGGGCTTTCATAAACTGGCCATTTGGTACTAATTATCTCAATTTTTACAATTTATTTTCATTTTCAATAGCAGTAATACAGTTCCAAAATTCCTATATTCAGTGTTTGCATACCTTAACATTTCAGAGTGAAGCTGTATATTTTTTTTAGCAAAAAAGTATATAGATTGGAGAGCATTGGATCACAGTTGATTCTTTCTGTGAGTTAAAATATTTCCCTGATTTTAAATATGTTTGACTTCACAGAAAGCAGCAACTGCAATTCTGTGCTGTCCTGTCTGTGTACCCCATTTGTTTTCTCAACTGCCCAGGAGCTGTGGTATGTTCAGACCATGTCCCTGTACAGTCAGACACATCCATTACACAGTACATAACGTATATAAGATATGCTATGCAACATAAGCTATGGAACATTTTTTTAAAACATCCAATTGTATAACTTATTATTATGAGATCTATTGCTTAAAATGTACTTTGTGCGACAACCCCTTTAAGCCTGTAAAGAAGAACAATACTACTTAAGTTTATTTCATGCCTAAAAGATCAGCAACTAGCTCACTGGTAATGTTTTTGTCTTCTATACTATGCTTTCTTAGTTTGAATATGGATGAAGATTGTCTACTAGAAAAAACTGTGAATGTCATCCAATTATAATCTATACAGTGAAGTGAGAGAACAAAGTTCCATCCTATTTAAGGAACAGGTGATATGATTGTCTTCAGTCAGCATAGAACATGGCATGCGGCCCCTGAGACTGCTTGTTGCAGCCCACAGTCCCCCTGATGATTACGGCCCTTTGCCGGAGGTCGTCGGGGGCAGGGCTTTATTACAGTTGAATCATTTGTGGTGCCACGCAGAGTAGCTGTCTGCGCTATACCAATGGCTGCCGCCTGCAAATCAGATGCAAGGAGGTGACGTTGCTATATGATGTCACCTTCTTGCATCTGATTGGCATGCAGCAGCCCTTCATACAGGTCAGACAGCTTCTCTGTGCGTCATCGGAAATGATTCAACTGTAGTAAAGCCCTGCCGGCGCCGACCCCCAGCATAGAGCCACGATCATCACAAGTCGCAACAAGCAGGTAAGGTATGAGGTATGTGCCCACGATCAAGACCCACTGCGTCCGGTATGTGGCGGGTACTGACCTACAGGGCCGCAAGTCTCCTCCGTAGGAGACCGCAGCTGCCCGTGCCCGCGATCAGGGTTCGGAGCCTGCGGTCTCCTTCCTGTGTTCTCCCAAGGGAGGACGCTTGTGATTCCGCAGTAAAAAATTGACATGCTGCTGCCTCTGAAAGGTCAGTCTTAGCCGCGGGCTGCCCACGCACAGTGGGCAGGAGATTTCTAGAAACCCCATCCACTCTGCTTCTACTGTCTATCGCAGAGTTTTGGACGCAACTGAAAAATGCTGCGTCCAAACTGCTGTGGACCCTGATCGTTGGCACGCGCCCTAATAACAGGGAGCAGAGGAAAGGTAAGGAGAATTTTTTTTGCCTCTTACTAAAGAAAGGGCACAATGCTATAAGGATGAGAACAAGACTACTGGGCACAATACTACGAGGATGAGCACAATGATACTGGGCCCAATACTACTAGACACAAGGATGAGCACAATACTACTGGGAAAAATACTACTGGGCACAAGGATGGGCACAATACTATTGGGCACAATACTACTTGGCACAAGGATGAGCACAATACTACTGAGGACAATACTACTGGGAACAAGGATGAGCACAATACTACTGGGCACAATACTACTGGGCACAAGGATGAGCATAATACTACTGGGCACAAGGATGAGCACAATACTACTGGGAAAAATACTACTGGGCACAAGGATGGGCACAATACTATTGGGCACAATACTACTTGGCACAAGGATGAGCACAATACTACTGAGGACAATACTACTGGGAACAAGGATGAGCACAATACTACTGGGCACAATACTACTGGGCACAAGGATGAGCATAATACTACTGGGCACAAGGATGAGCACAATACTACTGGGCACAATACCACTGGGCATAAGGATGATCACAATACTACTGGTACAATACTACAAGGATCAGCACAATACTACTGGGCACAATACTACTGAGCACAAGGATAAGCACAATACTACTGGGCACAATACCACAAGGATGAGCACAATACTACTGGGCACAATACCACAAGGATGAGCACAATACTACTGGGCACAATACTACAAGGATGAGCACAATACTCCTGGGCACAATACTACAAGGATGAGCACAATACTACTGGGCACAATACTACAAGGATGAGCACAATACTACTGGGCACAATACTACAAGGATGAGCACAATTCTACTGAGCACAATACTACAAGAATGAGCACAATACTACAGGGTAGGGTGCAGCAATCCCAATAACAAATGTATATAGCAGCAATAAAATTCGATCCTTTATTAATAATGATCTAAAAAGAAGAACCCGAGTTCCTCTGATCCACAAATCATTAACTCAACAAGCCATCACCATGTATAGTTGGATATATAAATACCCAATCCGTTGGTCATCAGACCATATAGTGTTAAGATATACACAGTGGAGGCCACTAGATCAAACAAAATAAACAAAAAAACACAACAAACATAAATGAAGTGGTATTGCCAAGATCAAGGACAATAGTCCAATTTGATAGAAAAACTTAGAAGAAAAAAATAATATACCTAAATAAATATGTCATAATTCCACAATACATGCTGACAGTGGTCAGACACCAAAATGAATCAACATAGCAGTCTCTCCATCAGGATCCCGGGTTCAGTGTGAATGCTGAATTGGCGTACTGAACCCGGGATCCTGATGGAGAGACTGCTTGCCCTCTTGTGAAAGGATGTGGTGAGACCATTCCTTTTATATATGCCTTAACATATGTTGATTCATTTTGGTGTCTGACCACTGTCAGCATTTATTGTGGAATTATGACATATTTATTTAGGTATATTATTTTTTTCTTCTAAGTTATTCTATCAAATTGGACTATTGTCCTTGATCTTGGCAATACCACTTCATTTATGTTTGTTGTGTTTTTTTGTTTATTTTGTTTGATCTAGTGGCCACCACTGTGTATATCTTAACACTATATGGTCTGATGACCAACGGATTGGGTATTTATATATCCAACTATACATGGTGATGGCTTGTTGAGTTAATGATTTGTGGATCAGAGGAACTCGGGT
Source organism: Anomaloglossus baeobatrachus (assembly GCF_048569485.1). Classification (NCBI taxonomy): domain Eukaryota; kingdom Metazoa; phylum Chordata; class Amphibia; order Anura; family Aromobatidae; genus Anomaloglossus; species Anomaloglossus baeobatrachus. The sequence goes on from NC_134357.1 coordinate 359,254,709, forward strand.
TCTTCTTTTTAGATCATTATTAATAAAGGATCGAATTTTATTGCTGCTATATACAATACTACAGGGCACAATACTACAAGGATGGGCACAATACTACAGGGCACAAGGATGACCACAATACTACTGGGAAAATACTACAAGGATAAGCACAATACTGCAGGGTGCAAGGATGGGCACAATACCACAAGGATGAGCACAATACCACAAGGATCGGCACAATACTACTGGGCACAACACTACAAAGATGGGCAAAATACTAGAGGGCACAAGGATGGGCACAATACCACAAGGGTGAGCAAAATATCACAAGGATCGGCACAATACTACTGGGCACAGCACTACAAAGATGGGCAAAATAGTACAGTGCACAAGGATGGGCACAATACCACAAGGATCACCACAATACTGTTGGGCACAATACTACATGGATGGGCACAATACTACTGGGCACAATACTAAAAGGATGGGTACAATACTACAAGGATGGGGACAATACTACAAGGATGGGCACAATACTACAGGGCACAAGGATGGGCATAATACAACAGGGATGAGCACAATACTACTGGGCACAATACCACATGGACACAATACCACAAGGATGGGCAGAATACTACAAAGATGAGCACAATACTACAGGGCACAAGGATGGGCACAATACCATTAAGATGAGCAGAATACTACAGGGTACAATGATGGGTACAATGATGGGTACAATACCACAAGAATGGACACAATACCACATGGATGGGCACAATACTACAAGGATGTGCACCTTACTACAGAGCACATGGATGGGGGACATTACTACAAGATGTTAGCTAAGATTACTATATGATGCTGCTAATTGTAAAACAATATTACAAGAAAGTGATAAAATGTAAAAAAAAATTCAAAAAGCATGACTTTTTTTACATTAAAAATACTTTTTTATTTATAAACTTAACTAAACAAAAAAGTGCAGGTTTGTAATAATAAACCAAGCAAACAAATACAGTGGAATCTTGGTTTACGAGTAACTTGGTGTGCGAGTATTTCGCTATACGAGCAAAGCTTGCTGTAAATTTGTAACTTAGTTTACGAGTGAGCTTTGCTGTACAAGCAAATACCACACACACTTCCGGTTCCGTACTTTCACCGCGCTCTGACCCACTCTTGCAGTCCGCACAAACACTCACAAACACATACAAACACACACAAACACACACAAACACACACAAACACGCACAAACACACACAAACACACACAAACACACACAAACACGCACACACACATATTATGCTCACCTTACCTTCCGTTCTATCGCCAGCCTCATGATTCTTGTATTTCGCCAGTACAGGATGTGTATCGGGTAACCATCGCGACGATGGAAGAACTTCCGCTGTCAGCCGCTACTCAAAGGCAGCGCACTGGCCAATCAGAGGCAAGCGGCTCCTGCCTTTGACGTCAGCACTCTGGCAGCGGATGATCCGGTATCGGTCGCGATGGTTACCCGATACACATCCTGTACTGGCGAAATACAAGAACCATGAGGCCGGCGATGGAACGGAAGGTAAGGTTAGCATAATATGTGTGTGTGTGCGTGTGTTTGTGTGTGTTTGTGCATGTGTGGAATGGCACAATAGGGGACCAAGATGGGACACTGAACAGGTTGTGGAACAAATTGTCTGAGCTTGCATTATTTCCTATGGGAAATTTTGCTTTGCTAGACGAGTAACTTGGTTTACAAGCACACTCCCAGAATTGATTGTTCTCGTAAACCAAGGTTCCACTGTAATAAAATATATAACCAAATGTTTAAAAAAGTGATTGAAAAGTGTTTTTAAAAATTAACATGGAATCACTAAAAATGTCACTTTGTCCTGCAAAGAATGCGGCCCGTCTCAATTTTTTTTCTATATGCGACCCATACACCCAGCTGAGCTTGAGACCCTACCAATACATCTTTTTACTGGCCTGAGATATAAGTGAATAGCATGCCCCCCACTAGCGAAAATGTAGCAGCTGTCAGTTTTACACTATAGCTGACAACCTACTGCATTAGTCACAATCGGTGTTTTCACAAACCATGCCTATTTAACCCCTTAGACACTGCTGTGAATAGTGGAACAGAGACTATAGCATCTAGTTGGTTAATAGGGCATGGGTGCTCTCTCTTTAACTCCATTGGCACACTGAGATCATGATTGTGTTTGGAATGTTTGTCAGGGTAATTTATGGCCAAATAATGGCCTTAAGGCCGCTTTACATGCTGCAACATCGCTAGCGATGTCGCTAACGAAAGCAGCCGCCCCCGTCGTTTGTGCATCACGGGCAAATCGCTGCCCGTGGTGAACAATATCGCCGGTACGCGTCACACATACTTAACAACATCACTGTGGCCGCCAAACAACCTCTTTTTTAAGGGGACGGTTTGTTTGGCGTCACAGCGACGTCACTCAGCGGGCCACCAATAGAAGCAGAGGGGCGGAGAGCAGCCGAATGCACGTCACTCCAACCTCGTTGCTGGAGGACACAGGAACGCTGTTGTTCGACGTTCCCGGGGTGTCATACATAGCGATGTGTGCTGCCTCTGAACGACGAACAACCTGCGTCCTGAAAGAGCAATGATATTTTTAAAATGAATGACGTGTCAACAATCAACGATTAGGTGAGTATTTCTGATCGTTAGCGGTCACTCGTAGGTGTCACACGCAACGACTTCGCTAACGAGGCCAGATGTGCGTCACGAATTCTGTGACCCCAGCGATATCTCGTTAGCGATGTCGCTGTGTGTAAAGCGGCCTTTAGAGTCTGCCAGCAATAGTGGCCTGTCAGATGTTTCAACATTTACAAGTGCATCTGAATAAATTAGAATATCTTCAAACAGTTAATTTATTTCAGTAATTCAATTCAAAAAGGGAAACACATATTATATAGAGGCATTACACACAGCAAGATCTATTTCAAAGGTTTATTTCTGTTAATGTTGATGATTATGGCTTACAGCCAATGAAAACCCAAAAGTCATTATCTCAGAAAATTAGACCATTATATAAGACCAATTGAAAAAATGATTTTAAACTCAGAAATGTTGGCCTACTGAAAAGTCTGTACAGTAAATGCACTCAATACTTGGTCGGGGCTCCTTTTTCAAGAATTAATGCATCAATGCGGCATGGCATGGAGGTGATCAGCTTGTGGCACTGCTGAAGTGTTATGGAAGCCCAAGGTTCCTTTGATAGTGGTCTTCAGATTGTCTGCATTGCTGGGTCTGGCGTCTCATCTTCCTCTTGACAATAACCCATAGATTCTCTAAGGGGTTTAGGTCAGGCGAGTTTGCTGGTCAATCAAGCACAGTGACACTGTAGTTATTAAACCAGATATTGGTACTTTTGGCAGTGTGGACAGGTGCCAAGTCATGCTGGAAAATGAAATCTCCATCTCCAAAAAGATTGTTGGCAGAGGGAAGCATGAAGTGTTCTTAAACTTCCTGGTAGACGGATGCGCTGACTTTGGTCTTGATAAAACACAGTGGACCTACACCAGCAGATGACATGGCTCCCCAAACAATCATTAATTGTGGAAACTTCACATTAGACCTCAAGCAGCTTGGATTGAGCGCCTCACCCCTTTTCCTCCAGACTCTGGGACCTTGATTTCCAAATGAAATACAAATTTACTTTCATCTGAAAACATTTTGGACCACTGAGCAACAGTCCACTTCTTTTTCTCCTTGGCCCAGGTGTCACGCTGTACTCTAAGATGTACAATAGCAGTACAGCGCAGTAATGTGGGACTGAGAGGATTCCTGAAACTATCTGAGAAGGTAGTTAGCTGGTAAACCACTAGGGGGCGTAAAAGTGGAGAAAACGTATGAGCAGGGAATTCCCTAGCAGAAGTAATACTAATCAAGCCCACCAGATGGCAGTAGAATCGTCAGAAAGCCGTGTCACAACATGAGGTCTTGTAAGTACACAAGGGCAAAGTCTAAACGTAGTGTGAGACTGTGACCGGGGTTATCTATGACGGCCGGTATGTCTCGCCCCGGTTGTGCTCACTCCATGATAGAAAGTAAATCCACTCTAGGGTTAATGCTGTTTCCCTACAGGCTGAAGGAAGGGTTAAATGGAAACAGGAACAAGGGCAGGTGTGCCGGGTGTGAGGGAGTGAACAGAACTCCCTGAGTTCTCTGCTGGAGAGGCACATGTATATTGTTGTGGACTTTTGTTTGGACATTAAACCGTGTGCTGTGAACCTTAATGCCTGGATCCCGTGTCTTCTGCTGCGCAGCCGACCACGCTACCTCACATATGGTGGAGAATGCGGGCATGCCAGCCCGGTGAGGTGTAGCATCCATCCCTGGTGACCCGGGTAGCACATGTCCTGGATTTGAGCGGCTATACTACAGCCAAAACCCGGTGACGCCATGGAGGACATACTAAAGCAGCTGGCTCAGGCTAATGCACAGCAGCAACAGGCTAATGAACAGCAGCAACAGACCAATGCACACCTGCTCCGGGCGTTGGAACGTCAGCAGCAATCCTTGCAAGTGCAGGAAAAAAGGCACCAAGAACAGATGGTTCTCCTGGCCAAGTCGATCCGTGCCGGACCGGCAGCAACAACCCCGGGACCGGGTGACGACGGCAGCGTCCGGAAAGCGGTGAGACAAGCGTTGCAAAAGATGACCCCGGGGGATGATGTGGAAGCGTTCCTGGCGGTGTTTGAGCGGGTGGCCGAGCGGGAAAAGCTGCAGACCCCCCAGTGGGCTGAGGTATTGTCGCCCTATCTGACGGGGGAACCCCAAAAAGCGTACCTGGACCTCTGTACCGAGGACGCCATTGACTATGTGACCCTGAAAGCCGAAATACTGGCTCGGTTGGGGGTGAATACCTATGTACGGGCTCAGCGGGTAAATCAGTGGTTCTATGAGGAAGCCAAACCCATACGCTCCCAGGCCTATGACTTGTTGCATCTTGTAAAAAAGTGGTTGCAGCCTGACACTCTGAGCCCGGCGCAAATGGTGGAAAGGGTAGTAGTTGATCGTTTTGTGCGCACTTTACCCGTCACCGTTCAACGGTGGGTAGGACAGGGTGACCCGAGTACCCTCGACCAATTAGTGTCCCTGGTAGAGCGGCATGTGGCTACGCAGGACTTGATACGGGACACTGAGACTTTGCGTACCGCCCGTCGGTCCGGCCCCTCCAAGCCTAGGGCCAAGGACCCACCGCTGACAACGGTGCAGGAGTCCCCTACCGTCCCGTCTGAGGCCGCGCCCGCCGTTCCTGAGGTCCGGAAGGTTCTGTACCCTAAACGACAACCTGTCAAGGGGGTTTTCTTCCCTATTAGATGTTGGCGGTGCCAGCGGGTGGGACATATGGAAGCCCAGTGTCCACTCACCACGGAGCCCATGGATTGTGGGGTTACCCGGCGGGGTTCAATGTATGCTCAGGTGGTGTGTACCGCTGACCTGGTCTCCCCAGAGACGGAGCCCCACTTGTGCCAAATACAGGTGAATGGATGTCCGGTTACAGGATTGTTGGATTCCGGAAGCTTAGTGACCCTTGTGCGATCCACCTTGAGGGCTAAAGTAAAGGCCACAGGACGTACCGTGGGGGTGGTTTGCATACATGGGGACCGCCGAGACTATCCCATGGGGATTGTCACCATCACAGCACCTTGCGGTCAGGTGCAACATGAGGTGGGACTTCTTAACACTCTTCCTTATGACGTGATCCTAGGAAGAGATCTGCCCTATTTTTGGACTTTATGGAGGGGACCCCCTAAGTCCCCTCACATATTGGTCAGTCTGGGACCTGAGCCCTACAATCCTGAATCCGGGACGCCTGCCGTAGGGGTCACCATGATAGGGACAGAGTGTGAACCCGATAGGTCACCCCTAGAGGTATTGGCAGGAGAGGCTGAGATGGTCGAGCCCATCCCAGAGTTGGAGGCATCCCCGGATACGTTTGGGACAGCCCAACTCCAGGACCCTACGTTAATACATGCCCGGAGTCGGGTGACAGTAGTTGACGGGGTGGCACAGCTGCCCGGTGCCCAGGTAAGGTACCCCCATTTCGCTCTTAAGCAAGATTTACTCTACCGGGTAGATGAAATACGGGGCGTGGGGGTAGAGCAGTTGGTGGTGCCCCAGCCATATCGCCGGCGGGTCCTCGACTTGGCTCATAAACACCTGATGAGTGGCCACCTAGGGGTCAAGAAAACGCAGGAGCGAATATTGCAAAGGTTCTATTGGCCCGGGGTCTTTGGGGAGGTAAAACGGTTCTGCGAAACCTGCCCGGAGTGTCAGCTTACCGCACCCCTGACCCATTTTCGCAGTCCGTTGGTACCGTTACCCATTATAGAAGTCACTTTTGAACGGATAGGGATGGATCTGGTGGGGCCCCTCGTAAAGTCCGCTCGAGGGCACCAACACATCCTAGTGATCGTTGACTATGCCACCCGGTATCCCGAGGCGATACCTCTCAGACATACTGCAGCAAAGCTTATAGCTCGGGAGTTGGTTGCTGTGTTCTGCCGGGTGGGGTTGCCCAAGGAGATCCTTACGGATCAGGGGACCCCATTCATGTCTAAAGTGACCAAAGAGCTATGTCGGCTACTCCAGATCAAGCAGTTGCGTACGTCTGTGTATCATCCTCAAACAGACGGTTTAGTCGAGCGTTTCAATAAAACCCTGAAAACCATGCTCAAAAGGGTGATTTCAAAAGACGGGAAGGACTGGGATATGATGCTTCCCTATTTGATGTTTGCCATCCGTGAGGTGCCACAGGCATCCACGGGGTTTTCGCCTTTTGAATTGTTATACGGGCGACATCCCCGGGGATTGTTGGACCTGGCAAAGGACACATGGGAGCAAGAGCCCACCCCCCATAAAAGTGTGATTGAACACATTTTGGGTATGCAGAACCGCATAAGCGCGGTCATGCCAATTGTGAAGGAGCATTTACAGGAGGCTCAGGCCGCGCAAAGCGGCCGCTACAATAGACAAGCCACCGTGCGGACCTTTAAACCTGGGGATCGGGTGTTGGTATTAATCCCCACGGCGGAGAGTAAATTCCTGGCTCAGTGGCAAGGCCCCTACGAGATAAAGGAAAGAGTCGGGGTGGTTAACTATAAAGTATTGCAGCCCGGTAGGCGGAAACCTGAACAAATATACCATGTCAACCTATTAAAACCTTGACAGGAACGGGAAAGCCTGATGGCTGTTTTTTCCCCATCTCCCTCCTTTTCGGGTCGTTCACCTCCGGCTCCAGCGACCTCCGGAGAGGACGAACCGGAAGTAAGGATTGGAGAAGCCCTCACCAAGACTCAGAGGCGAGAGGCCAGACGGTTGGTTCAGCAGAACCCCGATGTCTTCTCCGAGCTGCCCGGTAGGACCAGTCTGATACGACATGATATTGTCACCGAGCCCCACCTGAAGGTACGCCTGAAGTCATACCGGGTACCGGAGGCTCGACGACAAGCCATATCGGAGGAAGTAAAGACAATGTTACGCCTGGGGGTCATCGAAAAATCCCGGAGTGAATGGGCTAGTCCGATTGTCCTAATACCAAAACCCGATGGCTCCTTAAGGTTCTGCAATGACTTTAGGAGATTGAACGAAATATCCAAGTTCGATCTCTACCCCATGCTCCGGGTGGATGAGCTGATTGATAGGCTGGGACAGGCGCGATATTTTACCACGCTCGACCTGACCAAGGGGTACTGGCAGGTGCCACTGACGGAGTCCGCCAAGGAGAAAACCGCTTTTGTTACGCTGGAGGGTCTCTTCCACTATGTTGTCTTGCCTTTTGGGTTACATGGCGCTCCGGCCACGTTCCAGAGGTTGATGGACTTAGTGCTGGAACCCCACCAGGCGTATGCATCAGCGTACCTTGATGACATCATTATTTACAGCTCCGATTGGCAGACCCACTTGGAACAGGTACAAGCGGTGGTGGACACGCTTCGAACAGCCGGATTGACAGCCAATCCCAAGAAATGTGCGTTAGGACTCACGGAAGCCCGCTACTTGGGCTACGTGATAGGCCAAGGAGTGATTAAGCCCCAAATTAACAAGGTTGAGGCGATCCAGAAGTGGCCTAGACCCCTGACCACGAAGCAGGTTAGGGCCTTCCTGGGTATCGTGGGGTACTACAGGAGGTTTGTAAAGGATTTTGCGGGACTATCAGCCCCCTTGACGGACCTTCTCAAAGGCAAGAAGTCCGTCATGGTGCGCTGGACTCCGCAGGCCGAGGACTCCTTCCGGGCCCTGAAGGGGGTCCTGTGCGGACAGCCCGTTCTTGTACACCCTGATTTCCGGAAGGAGTTCATAGTACAGACTGACGCCTCAGAGGTCGGCCTGGGGGCAGTGTTGTCTCAGGTGGTTCAGGGGGAGGAACACCGCGTCACCTTCTTAAGTAGGAAGCTCAACCCTCCCGAGCGGAATTATAGCGTAGTGGAGAAGGAGTGCCTGGCGATCAAGTGGGCCTTGGAGTCCCTACGCTATTACCTGCTGGGACGGCAGTTTCGCTTGGTGACGGATCACTCTCCACTGGTCTGGATGAGGTCCGCCAAGGAACGGAATGCCCGGGTTACCCGGTGGTTCCTTTCTCTGCAGAACCTCCGGTTTACGGTTGAACATAGGGCCGGTGGGTTGCAGGGCAACGCCGATGCCTTGTCCCGCGGCCCGTGTTTGATGGCGGGAGTTCAACCCCGCACGCTTGAACTGAGGGGGGGGTATGTGAGACTGTGACCGGGGTTATCTATGACGGCCGGTATGTCTCGCCCCGGTTGTGCTCACTCCATGATAGAAAGTAAATCCACTCTAGGGTTAATGCTGTTTCCCTACAGGCTGAAGGAAGGGTTAAATGGAAACAGGAACAAGGGCAGGTGTGCCGGGTGTGAGGGAGTGAATAGAACTCCCTGAGTTCTCTGCTGGAGAGGCACATGTATATTGTTGTGGACTTTTGTTTGGACATTAAACCGTGTGCTGTGAACCTTAATGCCTGGATCCCGTGTCTTCTGCTGCGCAGCCGACCACGCTACCTCACAGTAGTCAGAGGGAAGCAAATAGTCAGTAGCCGGGAAATCAGAGCCTAGAAGCGAGGGGGAGTGGGAAGACAAGACAGAATAAAGGTAAACAGATAAGGAACGAACAGGGAGACAGCGGGAGAGACACTGATAGAAACAGACAACAGAGGTGAACACGGAGGTCAGGAGGGGGCAGGGCAGACAACAGGTCACTCAAGAGCAGAACACAGCAGAGCCAGAAGTATCACTGGCGAAGTCCAAGAGAAACAGTGCCCTAATAAAGCAGCCTGACCTCCAGAACGAGGCAGAAAGGATTAACCCCTAACGTGACTTGCATCAGAAGTGAAACTAAAAAAAAGGCTCAGCTCCAGCTGAGCCAGGAGTCAATCATGACACCAGGTAAGATATTTCTGGTTTTGTCTATTGGTCATGAGTGGGTTGACACAAGGAATGCGACAGTTGTAGCCCAATTCCTGAATACGTCTGTGTGTGGTGGCTCTTGAAGCACTGACTCCAGCAACAGTCCACTTCTTGTGAATCTCCCCCAAATTTTTGAATGGCCTTTTCTTCACAATCCTGTCAAGGCTGCAGTTATCCCAGTAGCTTGTGCACCTTTTTCTACCACACTTTTTCCTACCACTCAACTTTCCATTAATATGCTAAGCACTCTGTAAACAGCCAGCTTCTTTAGCAATGACCTTTTGTGGCTTACCCTGCTTGCGGAATGTGTCAATGACTGCCTTCTGGACATCTGTCAAGCCAGCAGTATTTCTCATGATTGTGTAGCCTACAGAACCAGACTAAGGGACCATTTTGAATGCTTAGGAAGCCTTTGTAGGTGTTTTGTGGTAATTATTGTAATTTTCTGAGACTTTTGGGTTTTCATTGGCTTTAAGCCATAATCATCAACATTGACAGAAATAAACACTTGAAACAGATCACTGTTTGTAATGACACTACATAATATATGCAACATTTCCTTTCTGTATTGAATTACTGAAATAAATTAACTTTTTGATGATATTCTAAATTATTGAGATGCACTTGTAGGTGATAAAAATAACATTTTTCCGTCCACTCATGCCCCTTTGCATTAATTCCGGAAAGGTTATTATACTACCTGACAACAGTTTTGAATATATTGAGGGGTGCTAATTTTAAAATTATTTCACTTTAGAAGGTTTCCAAAATATAGGTACCCTATTATCACTTCAAAACTGAATAGGTCTCTAAAAAATAAGCTTTGCAAATTTCCTTGAAAAAATGAAAAACTGATGCTAAATTTTTTACATTTTCCAACATCGACAACATTAGATATAGGGGAGACAAGCGCATTAGGGTCTTATCTGTGAAGATAATGAAGGCTTATTGGAAGCAAATACTTGCTCGCCTGGATGGGTTGTGTAGCTCACAACAACTGAAATGGCAGAAAAGATGGCTGTAGCAGCCTCGACAGCATGGAAAGGCAGATAATGGAGGAAGAGGAGTTAAACTGCGCTGCCCTTATAGTAGACAGATGTAGATTTCATGGAAAGTGATTTATTCAACGTGTTTCAGAGTGGATACTCCTTTTTCAGGAAAATCACATAAAATTGTCCAACATTAACAACATAAAAACATTTTACAAATGGTGCAGATATAAAGCAAATATAAGGTAAATGTTATTTATATACTTTTTTGTGTGGTATGACTATATGGAATAAAGAGATAATCAATCAAATTTGAATATTGCAAAATATTGTCAAATTTTTGAATTTTTGTAAGAAACGCAAAACATATCAAGCTAAATTTACCATGAACATAAAGTATAATGTGTCACAAAAAAATCTCAAAATCACTGGAATATTTTGATGCTTTCCAGAGTTATTGCTGTATAAAGTGACGCATAGATTTGAAAAATTTGGCCTAGTCATTAACGGGTTATAGAGTCAGTACTTCTTGGCTGGAACCTCCTGCCCCTTGGCCCCCTGCAAAGCTTTGTCTGCCCCTGGGGAAGTTACAAAATCATGTCCCCAACACATTTGTTAAAACAAAGACATCCGCGTTAATAAAAATAAGCCGTTCCTGTAACTCTTTACAATGGTTAACTAATTGCAATCATACCCATTCTTGTTCTGTCAGCCCTTGAAGGCTAATTGTACAAAAATACATTTATTTGATTAAGTTTATTAAGCTCAATGGATTTTACATTTCTAGAAAAATATCACATCACTTCCAAAAAAAGAGTGTAAACAGGTCTCAGAGGAGAGCTGCAATATTTACTGGCATTCCCTACCTCCAGCCTACAGGCACATTGTTGTAATGTAATTCCTCTCTTTGGGGAAAAAAATCTGTGCATTTTGCTGCTAAGCAGGGAAGAGACGGGGCTTGGAGAATTCATTTCCCATCATTTTTACTTGCCAGTTTTACTGCCTGACCTGCACTTCTTTCATTTTTTTTTCTCCTTTTCAAAATTGCTTTCACATTTTTTTCCTATTTCTCCTCAAGTTACTCAAATTTCATGAAAGAGAAAGCAAATCTGGCGGTGCCCCTCGCGTTATCAGGTAGGTGTCTCGCTCATTACTCAGGAGGCTTCTTTAGGTTGGACCTTTCCACGACCTTCTACTCTGGGTCTGACCTTCAGAGATTCATTTTATATTTGTCATTTGGAATATTATGTGGCGGGTAATACTTAACTGGAAAGCACTAATGTGGGCAAGATGGACAAAAACATGGATTTTGGTGCAGCTGAATGGCATTAAAGGACATTATCGTCAGCTGGCATTTTATTTGTAGTTTGTGTCACTTGTTAGTCTTAAAGTAAACCAAATGGCCTGAGTTACTAAACAGCTACATATGGTAAGAATTCATTTGCGGAAAGAATTTTTATGGATTTCAAAGCATTATCACCAGATCAGTCAACAGAAAATGATGGGACTTAGTATAAGGAGGCATCTAGATATTGAAACTATGACTTAAGATGATAATTGAAAATGTGTTTGTGTATGTAGAGTGGAGGGGAGTGTAGATTTTATATAAAGTCGTTTACTATAAATACAGCATAAAATTGTAATTAGATCTCAAATGTTTGTTTCTTTTTTATGAAAATAAAGTAATTCTTACAAACTAAATTAAATGATTTTGAAAAAAGTTTTAAAATTATATTAGAACTGTAGATAACCTAGAATGCAAATCTTACACATTTAACTTTGTGACTACTTTTGAATAGAATTTTTAAGCATTTTTTTACAAGATATTTCTATAAGAAATATGTACATATTGTGTTTTAAAATGTTACTGTAAGCATATATCATTCTCTATGGATAAAACATTATTATTTGCATTGACTAGATGCTATTATGTACTAAGTTCTAGTGAAAATGGAAACGGATTTATCTGACGCTTTTAGCAGCGCCGTTCACCCAACAAGCGCTTATGAATATTACTAAATAGGGCAATAAAATGCAGCTTTGCTAATAATAATATTACATTTAGTCATATAGAATTTTTATATGCCTTAAAATAAATTAATATACAGTATATATATATATATATATATATACATACATATATATATATATATATTTGTGTGTGTGCATATATGTACATATATACATATATTATAATAATAAAATAAATAGATTATATTTGTAAATACAGATGTATTTACAGATGTATTTTCAGATGTAAATACAGTAAATTTGTATATATATATATGTACATACAGATGTTTATGTGTATATACCTATATATATCTGTGTGTGAGCATATATAGACATATATATGTCTATATATGTATATACAAAGGTGTGTGTGTATATATATATAAATATATGTATATATATGCACATCTGTAGATGCTGGAGCTCTTAACCCTTTATAAGGACTTGGAATGCTGCAACCATCCTTTACATATTCCATATTCCCTGCAATCATTGAAATTCTTGATTAATGAAAGTAGAGCAAAACATAAATTCTAAACAAATGGAAGATGAGAAGCTGATCTTCTTTCTTCTATTGAAGTATAAATCACACCATGTACAGTGGCCAAACCATGTACACGGCTTGGGTGTGTCTGTTCTGCTCAACATTTAGGGCTGGTTTATTTTTGAACATTTCAATGTTGTTAATGGTCCTTTAAGGGAGAAAGAAAATGGTGGATTTCACATCAAGACGTGTTTACTTGATTTCATTTCACAGTTTTCCCCAGTGTATAATAAAATGCTAAACATTTGCATTTATTGTTTGGGAGGTGGGGATGAACTGAAAAAGAGATCATATAGACGTCACTGTAAATTAGACATTGCCTCATTTCATCTTGCAGGATTTAGTATCTATGTTTTTTATTATAAGATGGCCATAACTGTATAAAAACATGATATAGATTTTAGATAACCCATAGTTTAACTTTATTTCTTATGTTATTTTAATAAAATGTATTACATTCTCTCATCCCTCATAAAAGAGACACAAAAAGTAGAAATGTAATGGTATGTACAAATGTGTCTCTGCATAATGTGTGAGGATGTTACCAACCCAATCACATCACATGCAGAGATTTGCCACATAAATGCATCATGCCAGCTTACATTCAGAGCCATTAAGACTGGCATGTTGTACAACAGTCTTAATAAAGGGAATGAGGAAGAAAGCTGTGCCAAAGTAATTAAGAGGCGCACACCTAAGAATGAATGTGGTGCATCTCACAACTGCCAACTGCGCCAAACTGGATGCAATTAAAATATACGGTTTGAGATATATATATGTGTGTGTGTGTATATATATGTATATATAAGAAAAACAAGTTTTGTTCAGGGCGCCACCCATAGACAAAAAAAATCAACCCCTCAATGCAAATAAGTTGCAATATATATATATGTATATATATATATATATATATATATATATATATCTGTATATATATATGTATATATACTGCTTGTATATATATATATATATATATATATATATATATATATATATATATATATTAGTATGTATATACAATTTGCAACTTTTTTGCTTTGAGCGGTTGATTTCTTTTGTCCTTGGGTGGCGCCCTGAACAAAACTTGTTTTCTTATCGGTGATACCCATTTGACAAACTCTATTTGACCTTTACTAGTACAAGGGGCTAAGATGTCTTCTATACAAATCATAAAACAGATGTTGCGGGGTCAGTTTTAATTACTATCTTGCTGGTATATAACTGAACATTGTTAACTCTAACACAATCTTCTTATACTTTCAATGCTTACATTTACAATAAATCCTCAACATGGAGACGGATGGAGAGAGAAAGGAAGAGACAGACGGTAGATAGATAGATAGAAAAATAGATAGATAGATAGATAGATAGAGGGATAAATAGACAGAGGGATATATAGAAGGATAGATAGAAGGATAGATAGGTAGATGGATAGATAGATGGATAGATAGATAGATAGATAGATAGATAGATAGATAGGATAGATAATAGATAGATAGATAATAGATACACAGATAAATAGATAATAGATATATAGATAGATATAGTTTGATAGATATATATTATAGATAGATGGATGGATAGATAGATAGATAGATAGAGAGATGGATTAATAGATAGATGGATAAATAAATAGATAGATAGATAGATGGATAGATAAGAGATAGTTAAATAGATAGATAAAATATAGCTAATAAATTATAGATAGACAGATGATAGATACATATAGATGGATGAGAGATAGATAATGATAGATAGAGATATATAATAATAGATAGAAGGACAGATAGATAAGAGATAAACAGATAGATAGAAGGATAGATAGATAAGAGATAAACAGATAGCTAGATAGAGGGATAGATAGATAAGAGATAAACAGATAGCTAGATAGAGGGATAGATAGATAAGAGATAAACAGATAGCTAGATAGAGGGATAGATAGATAAGAGCTAGATAGATAGATAGATAGATAGAGGGATAGATAGATAGAAGATAGATAGAGGGATAGATAGATAATAGATAAATAGATAGATAGATAATAGATGAAAGATACAGATAGTCTTAAAAAGATCCTTAAGGATTGAAACATTTCTGACTTTATGGGCCAATAAAGGTCTGAACGTTACTCTAACCATGGAGTGCTGCCTTCATTATTTTTGTCCTATATGTTTGTGGATTTATCAGTGCTGCTCATATTTTCTCATTCTAGATAGATTGATGTTGTATGGTAAGTTGGATATATTATAATAGAGAATACTACAATTAGAAAATATAATTATACATTTACACTGCTTTGTAGAATAGTAATACTTTATTATTTTGAAGTTTGTCAACAAAACACATTAAATTATTGTTTAGTTTCTGTTGAAAAAAATGATTCCAGCTTATTATAGCATTTCGATATTGCTTATTCTATGCATACTTCTACTTTCATCCTAGAAAATTTTTCATCTCAAGTATTTGCTGATACTAAACGCATGAATGATGAACTTGCTTAGGCAAACAAGTTCCATGGCGATTCATACAGAGTGTAAATTAAGCCTCTTAAAGTTGATTTAGAAGAACATTAGTCATGTATCTACAAAAAGGAGCTGTACAGTAGCAAACGCTGGAGCATCCTGCAGGGTTTGTGGGGACTAGTAAGAGGTAGAATTACACACATGGATGGCTTCAAACATGTTACTCTAATACAACGCCATAAATCATTTTTTGTAATAAATCAGATTTTGTGGATGTTTTCAAAGAAATGTTCGTTGCCGTTGTGCAATCCAAATAACTTGAATGCATTAAGTAAAACATTATTTTACATATTACTATTGGAAAGAATGTTTTGCTTGATATACAGATATCTAGGTATATTTTTTTAAGAGTTTTGCTCATCTCGGTAATTTGACACAACCCATGTATTTGTGATTATCAAATGGAATACAGATAACGCAGACTTACGGAGATCCACATACACACAAACTGTTGTACTATATAGACCTTAAGGCAGAATGTATAGCAGTAAAATTCTATATTATAATTACAAAAATAAGTCCAGGAAAAGCGGATTTACATATTAAAATATTTACAAACAGATCTCCTAATAGTAATGAAGAGTTTTGAAGTCTAAGGAATAAGTATTTGCACCGACAGAGCAGATTTTGGGTAACGGTTGTTTTTGCAGGTCAGAATATATTCTTAAGGTATGTGCACATTGTGAGTATTTGCCACCAAATTTTTCTGCAGCAAAACCCCGTATGTTAGTTACACCTATGATTAAGGATGAACACGTCCGAAACGTGTTAGTTTGTCTACTCCATATTCATTCCATTGACTTCCATTGAATCTTTTTTTTCTATGGACTCATTATAATGATTTAAATAAATTGGTATTTTAATTACGCTGATGCTGGATCACACTTTTTCTACTCGCTTCTAATAAGTATTTGCACTGACTGAGCAGATTTTGGGTAACAATTGTTTTAGCAGGTCAGAATATATTCTTAAAGTATGTACGCACGATACGGACAAGTTTGTCCGAAATACGTCAGGTTGTCTTCCCTGTACGTAAGGTATGTGCACAATCTTAGTATTTGCCACCAAATTTTTCTGCAGCAAAAACCAGCATGTTAGTAACACCTATGACTAAGGACAAGCTCGTCTGAAACGCATCAGGTTGTCTTCCCTGTACTTAAAGTATGTTCACACGCTTAGTATTTGCTGCCAAATTTTTCTGCAGCAAAAAACAGAATATTAGCAGGAAAAACGTGTTTTTGATTAATTTTTACTGGTGTTTTTTTCCCATTTAATTGAATGTGTTAAAAACGCTACAAAAACCATGAAAGAAGTCGCGTGCTGTAGATTTTAAAAAAGGCTTTGACTCATCAAATCTGCTAGGAATAAAACCCAAAATAAAATATGAGGAGCATGAGCATGATTTTTCAGAAATCTCATTCAGTTTGCTGGTGCTATAAAAAATTGTATTTTTTTCTATAGCAATAAATAAAATAAAATAAAACTATATATACAGTACAGACCAAAAGTTTGGACACACCCCTTCTCATCTCTAGAACAACTATTAAGAGGAGACCTTGTGCAGCAGGCCTTCATGGTAAAATAGCTGCTAGGAAACCACTGCTAAGGACAGGCAACAAGCAGAAGAGACTTGTTTGGGCTAAAGAACACAAGGAATGGACATTAGACCAGTGGAAATCTGTGCTTTGGTCTGATGAGTCCAAATTTGAGATCTTTGGATCCAACCACCGTGTCTTTGTATAAAAGGTGAACGGATGGACTCTATATGCCTGGTTCCCACCGTGAAGCATGGAAGAGGAGGTGTGATGGTCTAGGGGTACTTCACTGCTGACACTGTTGGGGATTTATTCAAAATTGAAGGCATGCTGAACCAGCATGGCTACCACAGCATCTTGCAGCGGCTTGATATTCCATCCAGTTTGCGTTTCGTTGGACCATAATTTATTTTTCAACAGAACCTTGACCCCAAAAACACCTCCAGGCTGTGTAAGGGCTATTTGACTAAGAAGAAGAGTGATGGGTGCTACACCAGATGACCTAGCCTCCACAGTCACCAGACCTGAACCCAATCGAGATGGTTTGGGGTGAACTGCACTGCAGAGTGAAGGCAAAAGGGTCAACAAGTGCTAAGCATCTCTGGGAACTTCTTCAAGACTGTTAGAAGACTATTTCCGGTGACTACCTTTTGAAGCTCATCAAGAGAATGCCAAGAGTGTGCAAAGTAGTAATGAAAGCAAAAGGTGGCTACTTTAAAGAACCTAGAATATAAGACATATTTTCAGTTGTTTCACACTTTTTTAAGTATTTCATTCCACATTGATTGTTTTAATTCATAGTTTTGATGCCTTCAATGTGAATCTACAATTTTTAGAGTCATGAAAATAAAGAAAACTCTTTGAATGAAGAGGTGTGTCCAAACTTTTGGTCTGTACTGCATATCTTTGTATACCAGATGCTGTAAATATAGTGAGATTTGATGAGTCAGATCAGTCCATATTGGAATGTGTGCACAGACGTACATTATGTAGTTCAAACTATTGTTATGCGTGAGACTATTGTTAGTTATAGGCAGATGCTCCGCAGTTTGTGACAGAAGTTTCACCACAATGAGCATTGTGTAGCATTGTGTGTGAGGCAATAAAATTAAAAAGTTAATGGCTCCTGCATATTAAACAATACCAGTGGCTCCAGCTTACCGAGATGCATAGTACAGAAAGAAGTATCATTAATTGGTTCTTTCTCCGTCATCTTTGGGTTCTGGTTTCACAAACAACCTCTACAGAGGACACATATGTCTGTGATATACCATTACTTATTTTTAATTTAATTCATATATACTAAGTTGCAGTATATCACAAAAGTGAGTACACCCCTCACATTTTTGTAAATATTTTATTATATCTTTCATGAGACAACACTGAAAATATTATACTTTGATACAATGTAAAGTAGTCAGTGTGCAACTTGTATAGCAGTGTAAACTTGGTGTGCCCTCTAAATAACTCAACGCACAGTCATTAATGTCTAAACCACTGGAAACAAAAGTGAGTACACCCCTAAATGAAATTGGACAAATTATGCCCAAAGTGTCAATATTTTTTGTGGCCACCATTATTTTCTAGCACTGTCTTAAAGCGCACCAATCATTAGGATTTTGCTTTATAAGCTAAATCCAGTGGTATACTGACATTATCAGGCTGATTCTATACATACCTTTAGTTGTCAGGTATATAGATAGATATATTATACCTCTGTGTGTGTATGCTGTGTGACAGAGTTTTGATTTTCCCTGTTTGTGTATTTCTGTGACTTAAATCACACTCCTGTCCTGGCCCCTGGAAGTGGAGGGGGTGAGGGTATAAGATCAGGGCTAGTCAGGAGCAGGGCCAGGAAGTAGACTCAGACATCCTCACCATTAGGGGTATCTCTGAGAAAAGGGACTGCACAGGGCCCCCTAGTCTGAGGATAAGCTTAGGGGCCCTGGTTTCCAGCTATCTCCATAGTCTCTCATGATATTATAGTTGGCCAGACTTACCTTTTTAGCATGGACCCAGTTGCTGCACTGTCTAGGCAGTTGCAGGCTCTATCTCTCCAGGTGGCTGAATTAAAGGGGGTGGTACAGCAACAAGCGCAGTCTGCCACACCCGTGCAATCCATGTTGGTTGCTGGATCATCTGAACTCAAACTACACTTCCTGCAAAGATTTTCAGGAGAGCGCAGCCAGTTTTTAGAGACGCATGCAGACTGTACTTCTGGTTGAGTCCTCACTTATCTGGAGATGAAGGATAGGGGGTGGGACTTGTGGTCTCACTCCTGAGTGGAGACCCATAAGCATGTGCTTTTTCCTTGTAGCCTGTCTTTTTGTCAGTGGATGGGTATTTCTTAGCACTCGGGCTCATCTATGATGATCCAGAGAAGATATCTTTAGCTGAGTCTAAAATTCATTCACTACATCAGATGAATAGGCCGGCAGAGGTGCTGGTCCGTGGACACTCTGTGGAATGATCCTGCGCTTAAAAACCTGTTTTTTCAGGGTGTATCCCAGAGGGTTAAAGAGGTGTTTCTTATTTAGGAAAATCCTTTGTCTCTTGAGTGTGCCATGTCGCTTTTAATTTGGATTAATTGACGTTTCTGCCAGAGGTCTCATGATGCCAGGACTCTCTGGAGAGGGAAACTTGTACCAACTTTACCTCCAAAGATATTATGTGAGCCTATGCCACTTCGGAGGGACAATCCACAAGAGCAAAAGTTTCTCTATTGCTAAAAGGATAGGAGTTTGTCACTTCATTAATACCTTCCCCTCTGTGCCCAATGGAAATCAGCAGTCGGAAAACTTCTCAACCCAGGTGGGTTGGAGGATTCCAATCTGGGTCTATGTATTTCCTCTGCCATAGTGTCTCAATGTTTGATACTCACAAGGGTTAAGGTAGGGGGCTGGGATGTCCCTCAAATGGTATTTCTGGTTTGCAAACATAATTGATGAACAGTTTGCTTGTTCATCTTAGTTACAGGTGAAAAGGTTATCTAGTCCGGTATGGATTTTTGCCATTTACTCGTCACCTCTTTCTCAAGGGGGGGTTTGCTGAGTGTGGACAGGGGTTGAAAATCCACATACGGGAACTCCATTCGGTGCTTATATTATGTTATGTGCTTAAGGATCTCCCTGCACAAATCATTTCAGGCTTCCCCAATTCACATTTTATATTACCATTGTTGACTGGAAAGCAAGGAACATTGTGTAGGAAACTATATTTTGGCAATAACCACAAGACTTCTGGATCCTCTCTCAGATTTTGGGTATGTCTTCTCTGAGAAAGGTTCTGAGGAGTTGCCACCGCATAGGCCTTACGCCTGCACTATAAGCTTGAAGCCAGGGGCAAAGTTGCCCAAGCGCAGACTATAATATAACCTATCAGGCCCTGAGAGACTAGCTTTTAAAAAGTATATAACAGAGAGATGGGCTAATGGACTCATTAGACCATCCTCCTCTCCTGTGGCTGCGGGTTTCTTCTTCAGTAAGAAGAAGGATGAAGGATAGTGGTCTATGACCATGTATGGGCTTCTGTGAGTTAACCAGATTATGGTTTGTGATCCGTTTCCCATGCCTCTCATTCCAGACAAATTCCCGTCAACTTATCAGAGTGCTGGTGCTAAATGGTTCTTTAAACTCGAACTTAGGAGGGCCTATAATCCGATCCGGGTCAGACAAGGGGATGAGTGGAAGATGGCATTCAATATGTTGGAAGGGCACTTCGAAAATTTGGTGAGGCCAATGGCTCTGACCAATGCGCCTGTAGTTTTTCAGCATGTTATTAACGGTGTTTTCTCACCTGTTAGAGAAATTTTTCATCGTTTACCTTGATGACAATCTCATATATTCACAGGATTTCTGGTCTGTTATGAATCATGTCAGAAGATTTTGCAAATTCTCAGAGAGAATAAGTTCTATGAAAAATTGGAAAAGTCTGTCTTTGCCATTCAGGAACTTCGATTTTACGGTTACATAATTTCCACTTTGAGTTTTAGGATGCATCTCTCTAAATTACAGGTTATATTGAAGTGGGATCTTAAAGTTCTGCAACATTTTTTAGAGTTTGCTAATTATTACAATAAGGTTATTAAGAATTTCTCTGCCATAGTAAGACACCTGACTGATATGACTAAAAAAAGGTACAAACTTTTCAAACTAGTTTGAGGGTGCTTCGTACACATTTGATTGTCTAACAAAATGCTCCTCGTCAGCACCCGTATTGATTCAGCCTGATGTTTTTCAATCTTTTACGGTCAAAGTTGATGCATCAAAAGTGAGGGAGGGAGCTGTGATGTCTCAGGGTCCGTCTGTTGGTAAACTGTGTCCATGTGCCTTCATTTGTAAGAAACTATCTCCGGGTGAACATAATTACGATATTGGTAACAGAAAATTACTTGCTATCAAATAAGCGTTTGAGGAACAGCGCCGCTTTCTGGAGGGTGCTATCCATCCTATTATAGTAATTACCGACCAAAAATCTTATCTACGTTGAGTCTGTTAAGTGTCTTACTCTAGGCAAGCTCGATGGTAATTTTTTTATTAGGTTTAATTATTCTATATTATACATTAAAGCCGATGCCTTGTCCAGGAGCATTCTGGGAGGTGTGGGGAACCCTGTGAGGAAACTGTCTCCATCCTTCAGAAGGGAGTGGTGGTGTACTAATACTGAAGCTGAGATTACCAAGGCTCAAAGTGAGGCGCAAGCTGGGGTTCCCGTTAACAATCTTCACCTTAGGGTTCTGGGAGAGCATCATGATTATGTTCTGGCTGGGGTGAAAGATACTCTGGATCTCATATTTTGTTGATTTTGGTGGCCCAGAATCTGGAGGGATGTGGTAACCTATGTATCTGTGTGTGCCAAGTTACCCCCTTCTTGTCCCTTAGGATGTCTGCAGCCTTTGAGCGTTCTTAGTCAACCTTGGATAGATATTTCCATGGACTTTATTATGGATCTACCTCCCTTTGCTTGGTAATACGACAATTTATGTAGTGGTGGATAGGTTTTCTAAAATTACACATTTTATTACCTTATCGTCATTACCCAATGCTAAGATATTATCCCAGGTATTTATATGTGAGATTGTCATGCAGTCCCTTCTAATATTGCTTCTGATACAGGAATTCAGTTTATTGCCAACTTTTCCTGGGCTTTCTGCTTTCGGTTATGGATTAAACTTTCTCATTCATCGGCATTTCATCCTCAGTCTAATTGTCAAACTGAATGCATGAATCAAAATTTGGAACAGTATTTGTGTTGTTGTTAGTGGTCTGGAGCCTGCCTCCATGCACAATTGTAGAAGTTCCTTTCTTAAGGCCGCTTTACATGCAACAACATCGCTAACGAGATATCGTTAGGGGCATTCGTGACGCACATCCGGCCTCATTAGCGACATTGTTGCTTGTGACACCTATGATCGAGCACTAACGATCAAAAATACTCACCTTCTCATTGATCCTTTCCCAAATGTTGTTACTGGTGCTGTAAGCAGGTTGTTTGTCATTCCTGAGGCAGCACACATCGCTACGTGTGACACCCTGAGAACGACGAACAACAACGTTCCCGCGTCCTCCGGCAATGAGGTGGGCGTGTCGTTAATGTGGCTGGTCTCCGCCCCTCCGCTTCTATTGGCGGGCCACTGTGTGACGTTGCTGTGACCGCGCACAAAACTCCCCCTTAAAAAAGAGGTTGTTCGCCGCCCACAACGACATCGCTAGGAAGGTAAGTACGTGTGACGCGCACTACCAATTTTGTCTGCCACCGGCAGCGATTTGCCCGTGACGCACAATCTACGGGGACGGGTGAGATCGCTAGCGATGTCGCAGCGTGTAAAGCACCCTTTACCTTTCAGCCTGAAGCCGTCAGGATCCCGCTCCCTATATTTAAATAGGGGCTTGATGGCCGACACTTGGGATTTCTGTAGGCCGCATAAGTTGGAAAGCCCTATCCCCCTCGTTGTGTTGGTGCCTTCGATCTCTGAGCTCTTGGGGAAAGTTCATAAAGAAACTATCCTCCACAGCTTAATTTCCAGGTTGCGTGAAGCTACTCCCTGATCTAGAGTCCTGTACCCTGCCGTGCTCGGTACCGGTCCGGTTACTGGACTTTCCGATGCCGACCATTCTCCAAAACTAAGTCAAGGCACACTTCTCCAATACCAATACCCTGCGACCGAGTCTCCGACTCCTCCAGTCACAGACCACCGTCTGCGACCTAACCAAAGTCTCCCAGGGATCTACAACTCCCCCAGCTCCTCACTCTCTGAGGGCTACTACTTAACTGACTTCGTCCCTCCCACCAGTCTGTCTGACCCCTAGGCGGGTGGCCCTTTTCCAGCTACACCACCCACTGGTGTGCCTGACAGGGTATGGTGTAAGGTGGGGTTAGGATGTGAGTGCTGATGGAAAACAATAAAAGAGTTAGGATCCCAGAACCATGGTGGGTGAGTTCTGCACCATAAGAATAAGAAGTGCAGTTCCCTGTGACACCCTGATAAGGTCAGGGGCGTCACATGTACATTTCACGATGGTCACTCATCATGGGTACCTGGGGCATACCAATTGGGTTCAGCATTGTTGTCTACATGGGAGAAGCAGCATTTGCGTGACATGGGTTCTAAGTATAAGCGTTAGTCTGACTGTAGACATGTGCCTGCTCCGGACCTGTATTTGGGTCATCTGGTGTGGTTGTCTACTAGAAATATTGCAGAGTCTGACACTCTGTCTAATGGTTTCTCTGGTGTTTCTGATCAACTCAGGCAGACCCAGGCATCGACTCTGCTAGCCTGCTCATTAGACTTCTTTGATCACATGTTGTAAGGAAGCCAATCACTTCTGCTCCTCTCACTTTTGGCTGAAGGAAATATTCTACCTACGCCAACTATAGTTCATGCTGTGTTGGTCTGTGAGTTGTGGTGTCCCAGACTTGCTGGAGAAAGAGTTGCTTTGTGCTTGGTGTTGTCGTCTTGTTGATTGCACCCTGCTCCTGTTTTCCTTTTTATTTCTAAATGTCTTATACCTCTATGTGTACGTGCTGTGTGACAGAGTTTCCTTTTCCAGTTTGTCTATTTCTGTAGCTTAAAACACACTCCTTTCCTGGCCCCCCTGGGTGAGAAGGTGGGGGTATAAGATCAGGGCTGGTCAGGAGCAGGGACAGGAAGTAGACTGAGACAACCCCACCATTAGGGCTATCTCCGAGAATAGGAATAGCACATGGCCCCCTAATCTGAGGGTCATGTTAGGTGCCCCGGTTTCCCTCTACAAGGGACAAGACAAAATATTAGAGAAAAAGGGAAAATTTTACATAATTTCACACAAAACCCCAAGTGCTGGACAAAATTTTCGGCACCTTTCCAAAATTATGAGTAAACAACTTTGTTTCAAGCATGTGACGCTCTTTTAAACTCACCTATGGCAAGTAACAGGTGAGGACAATATGAAAATCATACATCAAACTTCATAAAAGAAGAGAATTTTGACTTAATCTTTCCATTTTGTGTCTGTGTATGCCACAGTAAGCATGGAGAACAGAAAGAGAAGAAAACTGTCTGAGGACTTGAGAACCAAAATTGTTGAAAAATAGCAACATTATCAAGGATATAAGTCCATCTCCACTGCTTGCTGTGGGAGATGAGGCAGAGGCCATCCTGAAAATGATGGCGGTGCATGCTTGAGATGAGGGCATCCGGGGTCAGCGTGTACGCAGATAGAGCTCTCGGCTAAAGATCTCATCTGCGCATTTGCTGGCCCATTGAGCTCCCAGCATTGGACTTAGCCCTGCTGTTCTGTTTACTATACACTTATAATGTTCCGGTTATTTTTGAATAAAGTAAACAAAAAAAAAATACCAACCCATAGTAAGAACCCCTAAAATGAGGAAAAGTCAATTAATCACAAGTTTCAGAACCGCATAATGAATAGTTTAAAAAATTTGAATTTTAAATTCGATCATTTTTGACCAAACAGAACAGCAGGAAAATGGGAAATGGGTGGCGCGTGCGCTAATGTGATCTCAGCTGGTCATTGAGTCAATAGTTGAATCTGCGCACTTGTTGACTCTGGGCGCCATTTATTTGAAGCCCACACCGCTGAACCTTTTTGGATGTTCCCTGCCTCACGGCGCCCGCAGTGACCATCTGGGACACTTACCACATCTCCCGCAGCATCACCCTACTCCACCACTGCCCTTGCCTCCTATGACCCCTCTCCACCACCACTGCCGTCTCCCCCTGATAAGATACCACTGGATTATAACACGGACCCCATTTTGTTTAGCTTTTTTTTTTTTCTAAATTTGAGCTGCCTCTTATAAAATGAAAATTACGGTGCACCTAATCTGTCTGTGTGTGCATGTATGATGTGTGTCTATGTATGTCAGTGTATATATTTGTCTGTTTATATGTATTTTTGTGAATCTGTCTTCAAATATGTATATGTATGTATCTCGGTATGTGTATGTATCTGTGTTATGTTTGTGTATGTGCACGTCTGTGTGTGCATGGGACCCACAGAGATTATTTCGCCCGGAGCCTATGAAAACCTGGAGCCGACCCTAAGCGCTGACATTGGCCTATTCTGTGTATGCAGTGAAGAAAGGGGGAACACAAAACTGATTTTTCCTCCTCTCTGAAGCTGCTCAGTATACTTCTGGGTGTAGCAAGCTTTTGGCCGTGCAATGTCCCTCATTTACATATGAAATGTAAAGCATTTTCAAACTAATTACAGCCATGAAATGTATACTTCTAATATGACCCTTATAGGGGCAAAGTCCCATATATAACTGTTTATTTTAGTTTACTTTGGAGGTAACAGACTCCCTTTAAGGCCTCTTTCACATGTACTTGCCTCCGGTACATGTTTGGCAGTTTTCTCACATACCGGAGACATATACACACGTAGACCTATGTATTCCTTTGGTTTTGGACACACGTAAGTATTTTCGCACGGACCGTGTGTCCGTTCCGTACTTACGTGTTTCCATGTGTTTCTCACGCCGACATGTCAGTTTTATCTCCAGCATCACGGGTGTCACACGGAATGCAATCAGGTCACACGTAACACACACGGACCACACGGATGTGTTCTGTGTGACACGCACTGGCGAAAAGACGTGTCTGCGAGAAAAAAAAGCAAAACATTACTCACCTTTTCCTGCCCTCCTGTCTCTGCCACTGCTGTCACTTGCTGCCGACCGCCACTCATTATGCTAATTGAATATTCACTTCACCGCGGCCGGAAGCAGCAGCAGCAGGGAGTCTGCAGGACCGGAGACCAAAGTTCAGCACCTCGGACAGCGACGCCAGGGACAGGTGAGTAGAAAGTTTCCGTTCTCCGTCTGTTATCACGGATAACACACGGAGAACACACGTAGGCCATACAAACAGCAAACCGAGGGCAATACGCACCTTTGACACGTCCGTGAAACACGTGCGTGATTTTCACGGACGTGTAAAAGAGGCCTAAAGCTCAATCCTTTAACTATATTACTGGTTTGTTTTACCTACAAGTTGTGCAGAACTACTATACATAAATTCACTTTTACATGCATATGCCATGTTAGAGAGTTAACGTAACTTAGAATAATTAAATTTATTAATTTGAGCTTTAATATTGTTTGTTATTCTACAGTACCGTACAGGTCAGTCTTTTAACTACCTTAGTATGAGATAACGTTTTTATTTTTACGTCAATATTGCCCTTAGAGGGATTATTTTTTGCGGGCTGAGTTGTACTTTTGAAAGACACAATTCATTTTACAATATACGGTAATGTACTGTACTGGAAAATGAGAAAAAAATTCAAATGTGGAGAAATAGTGAAAAAAGAGAAAATTGCACAATAGTTTAGTTTTTTTTGTATTCATCTTGTTCAGTATATGGTAAAAGTGACCTGTCAGTATGATGCCTCACGTCAGTACGAGTTTGTAGATACTAAACATGTATACTTTTACTTTTATCTAAGTGGTGAAAAAATGGCTTTTGCAGCCATTTTTCGAAACCCGTAGCGTTCTCATTTTTCATAATCTCTGGATTATATCATTTTTGTGAAGATGCACTGTTTTGATCTTTAATGAAATGTAACAGCGGCCAAAAAATGTTATTTTGGCATTTGGAACTTTTTTCTCACCCCGCTGTGTACCGATCAATTTAGTTGATTTTATATTTTGATAGATCGGGCATTCAGAATGCAGCAATACTGAATATGTGTATATTTTTTTAATTGTTTTATTTTCAATGGGGCGAAATCGGGGTGATTTGAACTTTTATTTTTTTTTATTTTTTTTATATTTTTTTATATGTTTTTAAAACTTTTTTAGTGATTTTACTATTTTGATGGTAGTGTTTGATCACTTGTGCTGAGCAGAGCGATGCTGCAGCATCGCTCTGATCAGCGAAAATGCTCGTCTCCTGTGAGTGCCGGCGCTCTGTCGGCTCTCACAGGAAGTGAGTCATGATAGCGTCAGGGGTCATCGGCTGGCCTCAGGCTACCATGGCAACACCCCGTAATTGCGTGAGAGGCGCAATTCTTGCTGCGGTCCTTTAAATTGCACTGTAAGTGTTTCACAGAGTGATAAAAAGGGGTTATCAGCGCTGTTAGCCACACATGTCAGCTGATCAGATCAGCAGACATGTGCAGGGAATATTATTCATTCACCACTGGAGCCAGTGGTAACCTTAGGGAGGCAACCATGGACGTACCAGTACGTCCTTGGTCATTATGGTGTAATTCCAAGGCACTGATATAAGAATGATTTAATAATTCCATACCATAAAACAAAAAAAATGCAAATACAATAAATATGAGCTAAATGAAATAAGAACATAGGGATTTAGGACTAGAGATGAACAAACCCAATATTCAGTGTTTGGTTTTCGGGCTGAACACCGAATTTAAAATAAAAACAGAGTTCGGTGGTCAGCCCAGTGTAAGTCACATGCAGTGTTTGAAAGACCCACACTGGGGGTAACAACAGCGGGAGGAAATTCAGTGTGCAACACCCCCAAAAATGGAAAAAACCCACCCACCCTCTCCCAGAAGTATTCTGCTTATGTCTGGCTGTATATGGGCGGAGACTCGAAATGCTAATCAGTGGGGTTCGGGCCAAGTCCAAATCAGTGGAGGTACAGTTCAGCTGCAGCTGCTGAACCGAACTTCCATGGGTTTGCTCATCTTTATTTAGAACCTTGCCAATGAGGTTTACAACTACAAGGGGAGGGGGAATGAGCCAGTAGGAGAGTGTAGGAAATGCTCTCATGACTGCGTAGCAGCAGAAGGATTATGTTTGATTTTAAGACTTTATGAAGAAGTAGTTTTCAGGTTGTTTTTGAAGGTTGTAATGGTGATGGGGAGTCATGAGGAATGAACAAAAGAGTTTGTCAACACAAATGACAAGAAGAAAGCAAGGTAGAAAAACTTATGATGACCAGAGATTGCTCATGGGGTGGTGTTGGGAAATTACGTCAGAGATGTATAAAGGGAGAAGGTTATAATAAAGAGTAAATTTTTTTTAATTGAATTCAATAGCCACTGTGCAGCGGAGTTGAGAGTGGCTTGGAGAGGTGCAGGAGTGTTGGATGGGACACAGAAGAGGAATGTATTGCTGTAGGCTAGGTTGAGGATGATGAGGGCAACTTGTTGATTTGAGGTCGAAGCAAGAGCAGATTCAATAAATGTTTGTTGAGGTGGAGATCTTGGATGTGTGATATATAGTTATGCAAGCACTACCATTTTTGTATGCTCAGTGGTCGTTAAGAGCAGTTGGATACTCGGGTGGGAGCGACTTGAGCACCCGAGTATATGCAAGTCAATGGTGGACTCAAGCATTTTTCCTGGAAATCTTCTGGAAAAATGCTTGAGTCCCCCATTAATTTCCATTACACTTTGGTGCTCATGTTGCTCCCATCCTAGCATCCAACTGCTCTTAACAATGACCGAGCTACCGAGAATGGTAGAGCTTGCTCATCACTAGTGGTATGAAAGGTGCAACCTAAAGTTATACTGAGGCAGCAGACTGAGGAAAGTGAGGAGACATTAAGGCTATGTCCGCACTTTGCGTCGAAGTAGTTGCAGTTCTAAACGCATCCTTTGGCAGAAATGGTTTTTGCCAAAGTTGCTTTTGACCACAAAAACGCGGTAAATACGCGTGCGTTTTTACCGCGTTTTAGCGCTTTTTACCTGCTTTTCCATTGCTTAAAGTCAGATGTGTTTTGATTAAAGAGACACTACTAAATAAAGTTTTAACATACAAAAACTAAGACAAAATGAAAAAAAATATAATTATATACGGTAAATCATAAAGATAATAGATATATTTAATATAATTATAGCAGTTTTATACTATTTATGGCTAAAATAACAATAAATTAATATTTTTCATTAATTTAATTGTCGGACTATGTGTGTGTGTAAAGGGACATATCATTCCATTATTTTGATGTCATAAACGCATGCATTTATGTAGACCAAAACGCATGTTTTCAGCAGCTCAAAAGCTTGTAAAACGCTGGAATTTTGATGTTGCTTGCTTTTTGCAACTTCTCATTGACTTCAATATTAGCAAAACGCAGCACAAATGGCAAAAACAATTGACATGCTGCTTCTTTGAACGCTGAGTTTTTGCCCAAAATTATGCAAATTAAAAGCAGCGTTTTGAACAGCAAAGTGCGGACAAGAAATCCCCTTTTCCCATAGACTTTGCTTGAAAATCAAAACGCATGCCTTTTGGCATGAAAACGCTGCAGTTCAATACGCTGCGGAAACGCAGGTAAAAACGCAAAGACATAGCCTAAAGATTAGAGTTGAGCGCGGTTCGTGGTTCGTGGTTCTCCAGTTCGCGGCTCGAGTGATTTTGGGGCATGTTCTAGATCGAACTAGAACTCGAGCTTTTTGCAAAAGCTCGGTAGTTCTAGAAACGTTCGAGAACGGTTCTAGCAGCCAAAAAACAGCTAAATCATAGCTTGGTTTCTGCTGTAATAGTGTAAGTCACTCTGTGAATCAAACTATTATCACATTTCAGTGTATAGTGTGCGTGAACAGCGCCTTCAGATCACTGCTGTTTCTATAATGGCGATCGCCATTTTTTTTTTTTTTTTTTCTTGTCTTCCTTCCCTAAGCGCGCGCGTCTTGTGGGGCGGGCCAGCATGTCAGCCAATCCCAGACACACACACAGCTAAGTGGACTTTGAGCCAGAGAAGCAACGGCATGTGTGATAGGATCTGCATGTCACATGTCCCTGCATTATAAAACCGGACATTTTCTTCACGGACGCCATTATCTGCCTTCTGCGTCTTTGGTGTCAGACATCACTGTCGCAGCTCCGTCTTCCTGAGTCCTATAGCCGATACAGCTGTATGCGCTGCATACACAGCGTTAGACAGCTTAGGGAGAGCACTTTATAGCAGTCCTTTTAAGGGCTCCAACCGGCAGGGTCAGAGAGCCATAGGTGACAGGTCCTGCAAACAGCAACAGCGTCTGTGTAGCCCAGGTCAGGGATTTCCTACCTGCATTTCACCATTAGGAGGGAATAGAAAGGCAGTCTTCCATTCCTCTACCCAGAGCACCACAATCCTGCCACTGTACCCTCTTGTCCTCTGCACACTCCAACTGATAACTAAGCCATTATACTAGCAAACACTCAGTGTACCTAGTGGCATCCTATACGTGGCTATTGGACTTTGCTATAGTCCCACTAGTGCAAAGACATTTGCAGAGCGCGTCTGCCTGCATTGCACACTACAACTCATTCTAACCAAGCCATTATACTAGCAAACACTCAGTGTACCTAGTGGCATCCTATACGTGGCTATTGGACTTTGCTATAGTCCCACTAGTGCAAAGACATTTGCAGAGCGCGTCTGCCTGCGTTGCACACTACAACTCATTCTAACCAAGCCATTATACTAGCAAACACTCAGTGTACCTAGTGGCATCCTATACGTGGCTATTGGACTTTGCTATAGTCCCACTAGTGCAAAGACATTTGCAGAGCGCGTCTGCCTGCGTTGCACACTACAACTCATTCTAACCAAGCCATTATACTAGCAAACACTCAGTGTACCTAGTGGCATCCTATACGTGGCTATTGGACTTTGCTATAGTCCCACTAGTGCAAAGACATTTGCAGAGCGCGTCTGCCTGCGTTGCACACTACAACTCATTCTAACCAAGCCATTATACTAGCAAACACTCAGTGTACCTAGTGGCATCCTATACGTGGCTATTGGACTTTGCTATAGTCCCACTAGTGCAAAGACATTTGCAGAGCGCGTCTGCCTGCGTTGCACAC
Source organism: Anomaloglossus baeobatrachus (assembly GCF_048569485.1). Taxonomy (NCBI): domain Eukaryota; kingdom Metazoa; phylum Chordata; class Amphibia; order Anura; family Aromobatidae; genus Anomaloglossus; species Anomaloglossus baeobatrachus. The sequence goes on from NC_134357.1 coordinate 359,286,016, forward strand.
TACAACTCATTCTAACCAAGCCATTATACTAGCAAACACTCAGTGTACCTAGTGGCATCCTATACGTGGCTATTGGACTTTGCTATAGTCCCACTAGTGCAAAGACATTTGCAGAGCGCGTCTGCCTGCGTTGCACACTACAACTCATTCTAACCAAGCCATTATACTAGCAAACACTCAGTGTACCTAGTGGCATCCTATACGTGGCTATTGGACTTTGCTATAGTCCCACTAGTGCAAAGACATTTGCAGAGCGCGTCTGCCTGCGTTGCACACTACAACTCATTCTAACCAAGCCATTATACTAGCAAACACTCAGTGTACCTAGTGGCATCCTATACGTGGCTATTGGACTTTGCTATAGTCCCACTAGTGCAAAGACATTTGCAGAGCGCGTCTGCCTGCGTTGCACACTACAACTCATTCTAACCAAGCCATTATACTAGCAAACACTCAGTGTACCTAGTGGCATCCTATACGTGGCTATTGGACTTTGCTATAGTCCCACTAGTGCAAAGACATTTGCAGAGCGCGTCTGCCTGCGTTGCACACTACAACTCATTCTAACCAAGCCATTATACTAGCAAACACTCAGTGTACCTAGTGGCATCCTATACGTGGCTATTGGACTTTGCTATAGTCCCACTAGTGCAAAGACATTTGCAGAGCGCGTCTGCCTGCGTTGCACACTACAACTCATTCTAACCAAGCCATTATACTAGCAAACACTCAGTGTACCTAGTGGCATCCTATACGTGGCTATTGGACTTTGCTATAGTCCCACTAGTGCAAAGACATTTGCAGAGCGCGTCTGCCTGCGTTGCACACTACAACTCATTCTAACCAAGCCATTATACTAGCAAACACTCAGTGTACCTAGTGGCATCCTATACGTGGCTATTGGACTTTGCTATAGTCCCACTAGTGCAAAGACATTTGCAGAGCGCGTCTGCCTGCGTTGCACACTACAACTCATTCTAACCAAGCCATTATACTAGCAAACACTCAGTGTACCTAGTGGCATCCTATACGTGGCTATTGGACTTTGCTATAGTCCCACTAGTGCAAAGACATTTGCAGAGCGCGTCTGCCTGCGTTGCACACTACAACTCATTCTAACCAAGCCATTATACTAGCAAACACTCAGTGTACCTAGTGGCATCCTATACGTGGCTATTGGACTTTGCTATAGTCCCACTAGTGCAAAGACATTTGCAGAGCGCGTCTGCCTGCGTTGCACACTACAACTCATTCTAACCAAGCCATTATACTAGCAAACACTCAGTGTACCTAGTGGCATCCTATACGTGGCTATTGGACTTTGCTATAGTCCCACTAGTGCAAAGACATTTGCAGAGCGCGTCTGCCTGCGTTGCACACTACAACTCATTCTAACCAAGCCATTATACTAGCAAACACTCAGTGTACCTAGTGGCATCCTATACGTGGCTATTGGACTTTGCTATAGTCCCACTAGTGCAAAGACATTTGCAGAGCGCGTCTGCCTGCGTTGCACACTACAACTCATTCTAACCAAGCCATTATACTAGCAAACACTCAGTGTACCTAGTGGCATCCTATACGTGGCTATTGGACTTTGCTATAGTCCCACTAGTGCAAAGACATTTGCAGAGCGCGTCTGCCTGCGTTGCACACTACAACTCATTCTAACCAAGCCATTATACTAGCAAACACTCAGTGTACCTAGTGGCATCCTATACGTGGCTATTGGACTTTGCTATAGTCCCACTAGTGCAAAGACATTTGCAGAGCGCGTCTGCCTGCGTTGCACACTACAACTCATTCTAACCAAGCCATTATACTAGCAAACACTCAGTGTACCTAGTGGCATCCTATACGTGGCTATTGGACTTTGCTATAGTCCCACTAGTGCAAAGACATTTGCAGAGCGCGTCTGCCTGCGTTGCACACTACAACTCATTCTAACCAAGCCATTATACTAGCAAACACTCAGTGTACCTAGTGGCATCCTATACGTGGCTATTGGACTTTGCTATAGTCCCACTAGTGCAAAGACATTTGCAGAGCGCGTCTGCCTGCGTTGCACACTACAACTCATTCTAACCAAGCCATTATACTAGCAAACACTCAGTGTACCTAGTGGCATCCTATACGTGGCTATTGGACTTTGCTATAGTCCCACTAGTGCAAAGACATTTGCAGAGCGCGTCTGCCTGCGTTGCACACTACAACTCATTCTAACCAAGCCATTATACTAGCAAACACTCAGTGTACCTAGTGGCATCCTATACGTGGCTATTGGACTTTGCTATAGTCCCACTAGTGCAAAGACATTTGCAGAGCGCGTCTGCCTGCGTTGCACACTACAACTCATTCTAACCAAGCCATTATACTAGCAAACACTCAGTGTACCTAGTGGCATCCTATACGTGGCTATTGGACTTTGCTATAGTCCCACTAGTGCAAAGACATTTGCAGAGCGCGTCTGCCTGCGTTGCACACTACAACTCATTCTAACCAAGCCATTATACTAGCAAACACTCAGTGTACCTAGTGGCATCCTATACGTGGCTATTGGACTTTGCTATAGTCCCACTAGTGCAAAGACATTTGCAGAGCGCGTCTGCCTGCGTTGCACACTACAACTCATTCTAACCAAGCCATTATACTAGCAAACACTCAGTGTACCTAGTGGCATCCTATACGTGGCTATTGGACTTTGCTATAGTCCCACTAGTGCAAAGACATTTGCAGAGCGCGTCTGCCTGCGTTGCACACTACAACTCATTCTAACCAAGCCATTATACTAGCAAACACTCAGTGTACCTAGTGGCATCCTATACGTGGCTATTGGACTTTGCTATAGTCCCACTAGTGCAAAGACATTTGCAGAGCGCGTCTGCCTGCGTTGCACACTACAACTCATTCTAACCAAGCCATTATACTAGCAAACACTCAGTGTACCTAGTGGCATCCTATACGTGGCTATTGGACTTTGCTATAGTCCCACTAGTGCAAAGACATTTGCAGAGGGCGTCTGCCTGCGTTGCACACTACAACTCATTCTAACCAAGCCATTATACTAGCAAACACTCAGTGTACCTAGTGGCATCCTATACGTGGCTATTGGACTTTGCTATAGTCCCACTAGTGCAAAGACATTTGCAGAGCGCGTCTGCCTGCGTTGCACACTACAACTCATTCTAACCAAGCCATTATACTAGCAAACACTCAGTGTACCTAGTGGCATCCTATACGTGGCTATTGGACTTTGCTATAGTCCCACTAGTGCAAAGACATTTGCAGAGCGCGTCTGCCTGCGTTGCACACTACAACTCATTCTAACCAAGCCATTATACTAGCAAACACTCAGTGTACCTAGTGGCATCCTATACGTGGCTATTGGACTTTGCTATAGTCCCACTAGTGCAAAGACATTTGCAGAGCGCGTCTGCCTGCGTTGCACACTACAACTCATTCTAACCAAGCCATTATACTAGCAAACACTCAGTGTACCTAGTGGCATCCTATACGTGGCTATTGGACTTTGCTATAGTCCCACTAGTGCAAAGACATTTGCAGAGCGCGTCTGCCTGCGTTGCACACTACAACTCATTCTAACCAAGCCATTATACTAGCAAACACTCAGTGTACCTAGTGGCATCCTATACGTGGCTATTGGACTTTGCTATAGTCCCACTAGTGCAAAGACATTTGCAGAGCGCGTCTGCCTGCGTTGCACACTACAACTCATTCTAACCAAGCCATTATACTAGCAAACACTCAGTGTACCTAGTGGCATCCTATACGTGGCTATTGGACTTTGCTATAGTCCCACTAGTGCAAAGACATTTGCAGAGCGCGTCTGCCTGCGTTGCACACTACAACTCATTCTAACCAAGCCATTATACTAGCAAACACTCAGTGTACCTAGTGGCATCCTATACGTGGCTATTGGACTTTGCTATAGTCCCACTAGTGCAAAGACATTTGCAGAGCGCGTCTGCCTGCGTTGCACACTACAACTCATTCTAACCAAGCCATTATACTAGCAAACACTCAGTGTACCTAGTGGCATCCTATACGTGGCTATTGGACTTTGCTATAGTCCCACTAGTGCAAAGACATTTGCAGAGCGCGTCTGCCTGCGTTGCACACTACAACTCATTCTAACCAAGCCATTATACTAGCAAACACTCAGTGTACCTAGTGGCATCCTATACGTGGCTATTGGACTTTGCTATAGTCCCACTAGTGCAAAGACATTTGCAGAGCGCGTCTGCCTGCGTTGCACACTACAACTCATTCTAACCAAGCCATTATACTAGCAAACACTCAGTGTACCTAGTGGCATCCTATACGTGGCTATTGGACTTTGCTATAGTCCCACTAGTGCAAAGACATTTGCAGAGCGCGTCTGCCTGCGTTGCACACTACAACTCATTCTAACCAAGCCATTATACTAGCAAACACTCAGTGTACCTAGTGGCATCCTATACGTGGCTATTGGACTTTGCTATAGTCCCACTAGTGCAAAGACATTTGCAGAGCGCGTCTGCCTGCGTTGCACACTACAACTCATTCTAACCAAGCCATTATACTAGCAAACACTCAGTGTACCTAGTGGCATCCTATACGTGGCTATTGGACTTTGCTATAGTCCCACTAGTGCAAAGACATTTGCAGCACGTCTGCCTGCGTTGCACACTCCAACTAATTATAACTAAGTTGCATTGTCAGGGATATTTATTCTTTATTATTCTGCTGTTAATAAAGCTAGACCACCACTGCAATCTTCACCACCTCTCAATTTTTACTACCACATTTTCAGTCCACAATCTTGTCGCAATCAACATGAGTGGCAAAATGACAGATGCTGGTGGAAAGGGGAAGAGGCGTGGTGGAAAAGGCAAAAAAGGTTTTGTCCGTGGGGAAGGTGGCAAAGCTCCATTATCATCTGCTGAAGATAGACCATCTACCAGCAAAAGTAAGATGTCTACTACTTACCGTGGACAATCCGATGTGCTCCCTTTTTTACGGACACGAACAACAGGAAGAAAGGTAGATGATGGGCAAAAAAGGAAAATGCTTGAATGGATCTCAAGTGGTCCAACAAGTGCCCTCTCAGCCACTTCAAGTACCGCATCCAAAAAACACCAGTCCTCTGAGTTGTCATCCCAATCACACTTGATTTCTCCCAGCTCTGAAGTCTCCATCAGCCCTGCACAGTATGGTGGAACTGAGATGGCTGAGTCTGCAGAGCTGTTCAGTCACACTATAGCCTGGGAATCAGAGGTCTGCTCCCAAGCTACAGTGAGTACAGAACAGGAAATGGTCTGCAGTGATGCCCAGAACCTTTGTGACTCAGATTCAGGCCGTGAGGACCAAGTTTCTGAGCATAATGTTGACCCTTTGTCACAAACTGTAACACCTGTGGTTATAGACAATGAGGAACATACTGATGAAGATGAGACGCAGATACCCGATTGGGATGACAACTTAAATATTCCGTCAGGGCAAGAAGAGGCTCGGTCTGAGGGGGAGGGGAGTGCAAACACAACAATTGATGATGACGTTCTAGATCCCACCTACTGTCAACCCCCAGTCAGGCACTCGAGGAGGTCAACAGAGGCGGTGGAGGAGGATGCAACCGACGACGAAGTTACCTTGCGCCTTCCTGGACAGAGTCGGAGCACTGGTAGCACGTCTACAACTGCATCCTCAGCCACCACTCTGCCTATGAGCATTATTCGGGGTGGATCAACAGGTCGCATGGCCTCTAAGCCTTGCCTAGCCTGGTCCTTTTTTCACATCGAAAAAGATCGCCCAACTCATGTGATATGTAACATTTGTCATGATTCTCTTAGTAGAGGTCAAAAGCTCAGCAGTTTGACAACTTCTTCCATGAATCGTCACATGAATAAATATCATAAGTCCCGGTGGGAAGCTCACCGTGCTGCAATGCGGCCTAGCGGAGCGAACCATCCACCGCCCGCCCCTTCCACTGCATCCGCGCGCTCTTCATCTTCTAGGACTGTGGGGACAGCTGCCACACCTGTTTTTCCACGCAAAACTTCCACCACTGTAACCGCAACAGGCAGTTTGCTTGTAAGGTCGTCAGTTGGTTTGGAAGGGGAAACAAGTGAGTGTGTACAGCTCTCTCAGACATCGATAGCACCAACGTTGGATGAAGGCAACATCATGTCTCCGCCTGCACTTTCCTCACAAACCTGCATTTTTCCAGGGACACCCTACTCAACACCGTCTACACACAGCAGCCAGATCTCTGTCCCTCAGATGTGGTCAAATAAAAGGCCACTTCCTCCGACCCATGACAAAGCTAAGAGGTTGACTCTATCCCTCTGTAAGCTGTTGGCTACCGAAATGCTGCCTTTCCGCCTAGTGGACACACAGGATTTTAGAGACCTTATGTCTGTCGCTGTGCCCCAGTACCAGATGCCTAGTCGCCACTACTTCTCTAAGAAAGGTGTGCCCGCGCTACACCAGCATGTCGCACACAACATCACCGCTTCCTTGAGAAACTCTGTGTGTGAACGGGTGCATTTCACCACCGATACTTGGACCAGTAAGCATGGACAGGGACGTTACATGTCGCTGACTGGGCACTGGGTAACTATGGTGATAGATGGTGAAGGGTCTGCTGCACAAGTCTTGCCGTCCCCACGACTTGTGTGTCAATCCTCTGTCTGTCCAAGTTCCGCCACTGCTTCTGCATCCTCCACCTCATCTGGGTCCTCCACCTCCGCCCCAAGCCTGCCTGGTCAGGCCACCAGCGTTCTCACTGCGCAGAAGGAATCACGCACCCCTCATTACTATGCTGGCAGCAGAGCGCAACGGCATCAGGCGGTCTTTAGCTTGACATGTCTTGGTAATAAGAGTCACACAGCTGAGGAGTTGTGGTCAGCTTTGCGGTCCGAGTTTAATAAATGGTTGTCTCCACTCAAACTGCAGCCTGGTAAGGCCGTGTGCGACAATGCTGCAAACCTGGGTGCGGCACTTCGCCTGGGCAAGGTGACACACGTACCTTGTATGGCTCACGTGTTGAACCTTGTCGTGCAGCAATTTTTAACACACTATCCCGGCCTAGATGGCCTTCTGAACAGGGCACGAAAACTGTCAGCTCACTTCCGCCGTTCAAGCGCCGCAGCAGAGCGACTTGCATCGCTCCAGAAGTCTTTCGGCCTGCCGGTTCATCGCCTGAAATGCGATGTGGCGACACGCTGGAATTCAACTCTCCACATGTTACAGCGACTGTGGCAGCACCGCAGAGCCCTGGTGCAATACGTCATGACGTATAGCCTGGGCCAACGAGATGCAGAGGTGGGGCAGATCACCCTGATGGAGTGGTCTCAGATCAAGGACCTATGCACCCTTCTGCACAGTTTCGACATGGCGACGAATATGTTTAGCTCTGACAATGCCATTATCAGCATGACGATTCCAGTCATTTACATGCTGGAGCACACGCTAAACACTATTCGGAGTCAGGGGGTGGGACAACATGAAGGGGAGGAACTACAGGAGGATTCATATGCGCAAGGGACAACAACATCACGAAGGTCCAGACGTTCATGATCACCAACGCAGCAGGCATGGGACCATGGGGGACAGGGATCGACAAGGGCGCATAGTAGCAGGCGAAATGTTGAGCAAGGTGCAGGAGAACATGAAGAAATGGAGGACGAACTGTCCATGGACATGGAAGACTCAGCGGATGAGGGAGACCTTGGTCAAATTTCAGTTGAAAGAGGTTGGGGTCAGATGTCAGAGGAAGAAAGAACGGGTAGCACCTCTATGCCACAAACACAGCATGGACTTGGTCCGCATGGCTGCGCAAGACACATGAGTGCCTTTTTGTTGCACTACCTCCAACATGACAGTCGTATTGTCAAAATTAGAAGTGATGATGACTACTGGATTGCCACACTATTAGATCCCCGGTACAAGTCCAAATTTTGTGACATAATTCCAGCCATAGAAAGGGACGCACGTATGCAGGAGTATCAGCAGAAGCTGTTACTAGATCTTAGCTCGGCTTTTCCACCAAACAACCGTGCAGGTGCAGGGAGTGAATCTCCCAGTTGTAACTTGACAAACATGGGACGGTCTCGTCATCTTCAACAGTCTACCCGTACCAGTAGGACCTTTTCTGGTGCCGGTAACAGCAATTTTATGGAATCTTTTCATAATTTTTTTAGACCCTCTTTTGCAAGGCCACCAGAGACAACAAGTCTGACACATAGTCAACGGCTGGAGAGGATGATACAGGAGTATCTCCAAATGAACATCGATGCCATGACTGTGCAACTGGAGCCTTGCTCCTTTTGGGCTTCAAACCTACAAAAATGGCCAGAGCTCGCAACTTACGCCTTGGAGATTTTGTCGTGTCCAGCTGCCAGCGTTGTCTCTGAACGTGTATTCAGTGCTGCTGGGTGTGTGCTGACAGATAAGCGCACGCGTCTGTCCAGTGACAATGTGGACAGACTGACGTTCATCAAAATGAACAAGTCATGGATCCAGAAGGAATTTACTACCCCTGTGTCATCCTGGGGAGAGTAAATGCTTGTGGATTTGGAATGTGCTTGATGCAAATCAAAACATCCTGTTTGCAACTAGGGCCCAAGTGCTGCCACTGATGGGGTGGGTGTCTGTGTGGCCCAATTTTTGGAAAAAAGGGAGACTCCGCTTGGAGTAACCCTTGCTTGCTGTGTTTTTAAAAGAAGCCAAGATGAACAGAGCTGGGATCAGGAAAGACTTTGCTACCTACCCCGGTGTCATCCTGGGGACGGCTAAGAATAGCGTATTTTTGAATGTGCTTGATGCAAATCAAAACATCCTGTTTGCAACTAGGGCCCAAGTGCTGCCACTGATGGGGTGGGTGTCTGTGTGGCCCAATTTTTGGAAAAAAGGGAGACTCCGCTTGGAGTAACCCTTGCTTACATTGTTTTTAAAAGAAGCCAAGATGAACAAGTCATGGGTCAGCAAAGACTTTGCTACCTACCCCGGTGTCATCCTGGGGACGGCTAAGAATAGCGTATTTTTGAATGTGCTTGATGCAAATCAAAACATCCTGTTTGCAACTAGGGCCCAAGTGCTGCCACTGATGGGGTGGGTGTCTGTGTGGCCCAATTTTTGGAAAAAAGGGAGACTCCGCTTGGAGTAACCCTTGCTTGCTGTGTTTTTAAAAGAAGCCAAGATGAACAGAGCTGGGATCAGGAAAGACTTTGCTACCTACCCCGGTGTCATCCTGTGGACGGCTAAGAATAGCGTATTTTTGAATGTGCTTGATGCAAATCAAAACATCCTGTTTGCAACTAGGGCCCAAGTGCTGCCACTGATGGGGTGGGTGTCTGTGTGGCCCAATTTTTGGAAAAAAGGGAGACTCCGCTTGGAGTAACCCTTGCTTGCTGTGTTTTTAAAAGAAGCCAAGATGAACAGAGCTGGGATCAGGAAAGACTTTGCTACCTACCCCGGTGTCATCCTGTGGACGGCTAAGAATAGCGTATTTTTGAATGTGCTTGATGCAAATCAAAACATCCTGTTTGCAACTAGGGCCCAAGTGCTGCCACTGATGGGGTGGGTGTCTGTGTGGCCCAATTTTTGGAAAAAAGGGAGACTCCGCTTGGAGTAACCCTTGCTTACATTGTTTTTAAAAGAAGCCAAGATGAACAAGTCATGGGTCAGCAAAGACTTTGCTACCTACCCCGGTGTCATCCTGGGGACGGCTAAGAATAGCGTATTTTTGAATGTGCTTGATGCAAATCAAAACATCCTGTTTGCAACTAGGGCCCAAGTGCTGCCACTGATGGGGTGGGTGTCTGTGTGGCCCAATTTTTGGAAAAAAGGGAGACTCCGCTTGGAGTAACCCTTGCTTGCTGTGTTTTTAAAAGAAGCCAAGATGAACAGAGCTGGGATCAGGAAAGACTTTGCTACCTACCCCGGTGTCATCCTGTGGACGGCTAAGAATAGCGTATTTTTGAATGTGCTTGATGCAAATCAAAACATCCTGTTTGCAACTAGGGCCCAAGTGCTGCCACTGATGGGGTGGGTGTCTGTGTGGCCCAATTTTTGGAAAAAAGGGAGACTCCGCTTGGAGTAACCCTTGCTTGCTGTGTTTTTAAAAGAAGCCAAGATGAACAGAGCTGGGATCAGGAAAGACTTTGCTACCTACCCCGGTGTCATCCTGTGGACGGCTAAGAATAGCGTATTTTTGAATGTGCTTGATGCAAATCAAAACATCCTGTTTGCAACTAGGGCCCAAGTGCTGCCACTGATGGGGTGGGTGTCTGTGTGGCCCAATTTTTGGAAAAAAGGGAGACTCCGCTTGGAGTAACCCTTGCTTGCTGTGTTTTTAAAAGAAGCCAAGATGAACAGAGCTGGGATCAGGAAAGACTTTGCTACCTACCCCGGTGTCATCCTGGGGACGGTTAAGAATAGCGTATTTTTGAATGTGCTTGATGCAAATCTAGCTGTGAAGTGTACAACTTGGGCCCAAGTGCTGCCACTGAAGGGGTGGGTGTGTGTGGGGCCCAATTTTTGGAAAAAAGGGAGACTCCGCTTGGAGTAACCCTTGCTTGCTGTGTTTTTAAAAGAAGCCAAGATGAACAGAGCTGGGATCAGGAAAGACTTTGCTACCTACCCCGGTGTCATCCTGTGGACGGCTAAGAATAGCGTATTTTTGAATGTGCTTGATGCAAATCAAAACATCCTGTTTGCAACTAGGGCCCAAGTGCTGCCACTGATGGGGTGGGTGTCTGTGTGGCCCAATTTTTGGAAAAAAGGGAGACTCCGCTTGGAGTAACCCTTGCTTACATTGTTTTTAAAAGAAGCCAAGATGAACAAGTCATGGGTCAGCAAAGACTTTGCTACCTACCCCGGTGTCATCCTGGGGACGGCTAAGAATAGCGTATTTTTGAATGTGCTTGATGCAAATCAAAACATCCTGTTTGCAACTAGGGCCCAAGTGCTGCCACTGATGGGGTGGGTGTCTGTGTGGCCCAATTTTTGGAAAAAAGGGAGACTCCGCTTGGAGTAACCCTTGCTTGCTGTGTTTTTAAAAGAAGCCAAGATGAACAGAGCTGGGATCAGGAAAGACTTTGCTACCTACCCCGGTGTCATCCTGTGGACGGCTAAGAATAGCGTATTTTTGAATGTGCTTGATGCAAATCAAAACATCCTGTTTGCAACTAGGGCCCAAGTGCTGCCACTGATGGGGTGGGTGTCTGTGTGGCCCAATTTTTGGAAAAAAGGGAGACTCCGCTTGGAGTAACCCTTGCTTGCTGTGTTTTTAAAAGAAGCCAAGATGAACAGAGCTGGGATCAGGAAAGACTTTGCTACCTACCCCGGTGTCATCCTGTGGACGGCTAAGAATAGCGTATTTTTGAATGTGCTTGATGCAAATCAAAACATCCTGTTTGCAACTAGGGCCCAAGTGCTGCCACTGATGGGGTGGGTGTCTGTGTGGCCCAATTTTTGGAAAAAAGGGAGACTCCGCTTGGAGTAACCCTTGCTTGCTGTGTTTTTAAAAGAAGCCAAGATGAACAGAGCTGGGATCAGGAAAGACTTTGCTACCTACCCCGGTGTCATCCTGGGGACGGTTAAGAATAGCGTATTTTTGAATGTGCTTGATGCAAATCTAGCTGTGAAGTGTACAACTGGGGCCCAAGTGCTGCCACTGAAGGGGTGGGTGTGTGTGGGGCCCAATTTTTGGAAAAAAGGGAGACTCCGCTTGGAGTAACCCTTGCTTGCTGTGTTTTTAAAAGAAGCCAAGATGAACAGAGCTGGGATCAGGAAAGACTTTGCTACCTACCCCGGTGTCATCCTGTGGACGGCTAAGAATAGCGTATTTTTGAATGTGCTTGATGCAAATCAAAACATCCTGTTTGCAACTAGGGCCCAAGTGCTGCCACTGATGGGGTGGGTGTCTGTGTGGCCCAATTTTTGGAAAAAAGGGAGACTCCGCTTGGAGTAACCCTTGCTTGCTGTGTTTTTAAAAGAAGCCAAGATGAACAGAGCTGGGATCAGGAAAGACTTTGCTACCTACCCCGGTGTCATCCTGTGGACGGCTAAGAATAGCGTATTTTTGAATGTGCTTGATGCAAATCAAAACATCCTGTTTGCAACTAGGGCCCAAGTGCTGCCACTGATGGGGTGGGTGTCTGTGTGGCCCAATTTTTGGAAAAAAGGGAGACTCCGCTTGGAGTAACCCTTGCTTGCTGTGTTTTTAAAAGAAGCCAAGATGAACAGAGCTGGGATCAGGAAAGACTTTGCTACCTACCCCGGTGTCATCCTGGGGACGGTTAAGAATAGCGTATTTTTGAATGTGCTTGATGCAAATCTAGCTGTGAAGTGTACAACTGGGGCCCAAGTGCTGCCACTGAAGGGGTGGGTGTGTGTGGGGCCCAATTTTTGGAAAAAAGGGAGACTCCGCTTGGAGTAACCCTTGCTTGCTGTGTTTTTAAAAGAAGCCAAGATGAACAGAGCTGGGATCAGGAAAGACTTTGCTACCTACCCCGGTGTCATCCTGTGGACGGCTAAGAATAGCGTATTTTTGAATGTGCTTGATGCAAATCAAAACATCCTGTTTGCAACTAGGGCCCAAGTGCTGCCACTGATGGGGTGGGTGTCTGTGTGGCCCAATTTTTGGAAAAAAGGGAGACTCCGCTTGGAGTAACCCTTGCTTGCTGTGTTTTTAAAAGAAGCCAAGATGAACAGAGCTGGGATCAGGAAAGACTTTGCTACCTACCCCGGTGTCATCCTGTGGACGGCTAAGAATAGCGTATTTTTGAATGTGCTTGATGCAAATCAAAACATCCTGTTTGCAACTAGGGCCCAAGTGCTGCCACTGATGGGGTGGGTGTCTGTGTGGCCCAATTTTTGGAAAAAAGGGAGACTCCGCTTGGAGTAACCCTTGCTTACATTGTTTTTAAAAGAAGCCAAGATGAACAAGTCATGGGTCAGCAAAGACTTTGCTACCTACCCCAGTGTCATCCTGGGGACGGCTAAGAATAGCGTATTTTTGAATGTGCTTGATGCAAATCAAAACATCCTGTTTGCAACTAGGGCCCAAGTGCTGCCACTGATGGGGTGGGTGTCTGTGTGGCCCAATTTTTGGAAAAAAGGGAGACTCCGCTTGGAGTAACCCTTGCTTGCTGTGTTTTTAAAAGAAGCCAAGATGAACAGAGCTGGGATCAGGAAAGACTTTGCTACCTACCCCGGTGTCATCCTGTGGACGGCTAAGAATAGCGTATTTTTGAATGTGCTTGATGCAAATCAAAACATCCTGTTTGCAACTAGGGCCCAAGTGCTGCCACTGATGGGGTGGGTGTCTGTGTGGCCCAATTTTTGGAAAAAAGGGAGACTCCGCTTGGAGTAACCCTTGCTTACATTGTTTTTAAAAGAAGCCAAGATGAACAAGTCATGGGTCAGCAAAGACTTTGCTACCTACCCCGGTGTCATCCTGGGGACGGCTAAGAATAGCGTATTTTTGAATGTGCTTGATGCAAATCAAAACATCCTGTTTGCAACTAGGGCCCAAGTGCTGCCACTGATGGGGTGGGTGTCTGTGTGGCCCAATTTTTGGAAAAAAGGGAGACTCCGCTTGGAGTAACCCTTGCTTGCTGTGTTTTTAAAAGAAGCCAAGATGAACAGAGCTGGGATCAGGAAAGACTTTGCTACCTACCCCGGTGTCATCCTGTGGACGGCTAAGAATAGCGTATTTTTGAATGTGCTTGATGCAAATCAAAACATCCTGTTTGCAACTAGGGCCCAAGTGCTGCCACTGATGGGGTGGGTGTCTGTGTGGCCCAATTTTTGGAAAAAAGGGAGACTCCGCTTGGAGTAACCCTTGCTTACATTGTTTTTAAAAGAAGCCAAGATGAACAAGTCATGGGTCAGCAAAGACTTTGCTACCTACCCCGGTGTCATCCTGGGGACGGCTAAGAATAGCGTATTTTTGAATGTGCTTGATGCAAATCAAAACATCCTGTTTGCAACTAGGGCCCAAGTGCTGCCACTGATGGGGTGGGTGTCTGTGTGGCCCAATTTTTGGAAAAAAGGGAGACTCCGCTTGGAGTAACCCTTGCTTACATTGTTTTTAAAAGAAGCCAAGATGAACAAGTCATGGGTCAGCAAAGACTTTGCTACCTACCCCAGTGTCATCCTGGGGACGGCTAAGAATAGCGTATTTTTGAATGTGCTTGATGCAAATCAAAACATCCTGTTTGCAACTAGGGCCCAAGTGCTGCCACTGATGGGGTGGGTGTCTGTGTGGCCCAATTTTTGGAAAAAAGGGAGACTCCGCTTGGAGTAACCCTTGCTTGCTGTGTTTTTAAAAGAAGCCAAGATGAACAGAGCTGGGATCAGGAAAGACTTTGCTACCTACCCCGGTGTCATCCTGTGGACGGCTAAGAATAGCGTATTTTTGAATGTGCTTGATGCAAATCAAAACATCCTGTTTGCAACTAGGGCCCAAGTGCTGCCACTGATGGGGTGGGTGTCTGTGTGGCCCAATTTTTGGAAAAAAGGGAGACTCCGCTTGGAGTAACCCTTGCTTACATTGTTTTTAAAAGAAGCCAAGATGAACAAGTCATGGGTCAGCAAAGACTTTGCTACCTACCCCGGTGTCATCCTGGGGACGGCTAAGAATAGCGTATTTTTGAATGTGCTTGATGCAAATCAAAACATCCTGTTTGCAACTAGGGCCCAAGTGCTGCCACTGATGGGGTGGGTGTCTGTGTGGCCCAATTTTTGGAAAAAAGGGAGACTCCGCTTGGAGTAACCCTTGCTTGCTGTGTTTTTAAAAGAAGCCAAGATGAACAGAGCTGGGATCAGGAAAGACTTTGCTACCTACCCCGGTGTCATCCTGTGGACGGCTAAGAATAGCGTATTTTTGAATGTGCTTGATGCAAATCAAAACATCCTGTTTGCAACTAGGGCCCAAGTGCTGCCACTGATGGGGTGGGTGTCTGTGTGGCCCAATTTTTGGAAAAAAGGGAGACTCCGCTTGGAGTAACCCTTGCTTACATTGTTTTTAAAAGAAGCCAAGATGAACAAGTCATGGGTCAGCAAAGACTTTGCTACCTACCCCGGTGTCATCCTGGGGACGGCTAAGAATAGCGTATTTTTGAATGTGCTTGATGCAAATCAAAACATCCTGTTTGCAACTAGGGCCCAAGTGCTGCCACTGATGGGGTGGGTGTCTGTGTGGCCCAATTTTTGGAAAAAAGGGAGACTCCGCTTGGAGTAACCCTTGCTTACATTGTTTTTAAAAGAAGCCAAGATGAACAAGTCATGGGTCAGCAAAGACTTTGCTACCTACCCCAGTGTCATCCTGGGGACGGCTAAGAATAGCGTATTTTTGAATGTGCTTGATGCAAATCAAAACATCCTGTTTGCAACTAGGGCCCAAGTGCTGCCACTGATGGGGTGGGTGTCTGTGTGGCCCAATTTTTGGAAAAAAGGGAGACTCCGCTTGGAGTAACCCTTGCTTGCTGTGTTTTTAAAAGAAGCCAAGATGAACAGAGCTGGGATCAGGAAAGACTTTGCTACCTACCCCGGTGTCATCCTGTGGACGGCTAAGAATAGCGTATTTTTGAATGTGCTTGATGCAAATCAAAACATCCTGTTTGCAACTAGGGCCCAAGTGCTGCCACTGATGGGGTGGGTGTCTGTGTGGCCCAATTTTTGGAAAAAAGGGAGACTCCGCTTGGAGTAACCCTTGCTTGCTGTGTTTTTAAAAGAAGCCAAGATGAACAGAGCTGGGATCAGGAAAGACTTTGCTACCTACCCCGGTGTCATCCTGGGGACGGTTAAGAATAGCGTATTTTTGAATGTGCTTGATGCAAATCTAGCTGTGAAGTGTACAACTGGGGCCCAAGTGCTGCCACTGAAGGGGTGGGTGTGTGTGGGGCCCAATTTTTGGAAAAAAGGGAGACTCCGCTTGGAGTAACCCTTGCTTGCTGTGTTTTTAAAAGAAGCCAAGATGAACAGAGCTGGGATCAGGAAAGACTTTGCTACCTACCCCGGTGTCATCCTGGGGACGGATAAGAATGGCGTATTTTTGAATGTGCTTGATGCAAATCTAGCTGTGAAGTGTACAACTGGGGCACAACTGCTGCCACTGAAGGGGTGGGTGTGTGGGGCCCAATTTTTGGAAAAAAGGGAGACTCCGCTTGGAGTCACCTTGCGGTGTTTTACATGACTTTAGAAGGGCGTGCCATGCCTATATCTGTGTGTCCTCCTCTTTTTCCTTGTCCAGCTGTTTTGTTTTCGCATGAGTACATGTCCTTGTCACTTTCCCATGTGTTTGTGTTGTGTTGTGAGTTGTTTGTCACCTTTTGGACACCTTTGAGGGTGTTTTCTAGGTGTTTTACTGTGTTTGTGATTGCCTGCCATTGTTTCCTATGGGCTCGAGTTCGGTTCGTCGAACGTTCGACGAGCCGAACTCGAGCCAGACCCCCCGTTCGGCGAACCGCCTCGAGCCGAACCGGGACCGGTTCGCTCATCTCTACTAAAGATGACCGGACACAAGGTATTTAGGCACAATTACCCTACAGGCACTGCCTCGTTGGTAAAGACCATAAAAATTAGCACATAATAAAAAGGACCATATCTATGGAAAATAATGTCAAATTTAATATAAACAGCAAGAACAAAAATATGATTATTTGGAGACCAGCAGTGGGAAAAAATAAGAGCAAAATCTGCCCATTTTTGACCTGATGACTGTTCCTCTTTAACAGTGTTTAAAAATTCTTATGGGAAACATTTGGGAAAGATGATTAATTAAATTTTCTCAATGTTAGGTTTTAGAAAGTGAGTGAAAAAGAATGAGGATGTAGCTAAAAGACACTCTGGAATTCTGGATGACAAATAGGTGACATATGAGTAAAAGAGGTAAATTTTAGTGCTAACACCGTAAAGCAGTAAGAAAAGCCAAGGGATTTAAAGACCTGTCACCAAAATGAACAGAGCTTTGAAGGGCACTAATAAAGAAAGAGAGACATGAATGGGTGGCATGTGAAAGACACTATCTGGTGTTTTTCACACCACTCTTGATGAGGGGACATGCTGGAGTGTGAGGCTCCTTTTTTATTTAACCCCTTCACCCCCAGGAGATTTTCTGTTTTCCAGTTTGTTTGTTTTTTCGCTCCCCTTCTTTCGAGAAACTTTTTTTTTCCCATCAATCTTGCCATATGAGGGCTTGTTTTTTGTGGAACAAGTTGTACTTTTAAATAAAACCAAACGTTTTACTATATAGTGCGCTGGAAAACAGCAAAAAAATTACAAATGCGGAAAAACTGCAAAAAAAGTGTATTTGCACAATTGTTTTTTAGATATTTTATTTACTGTGTTCACTATATGGTAAAACTGATGTGTCGTTATGATGCCGCAGGTTGGTGCAAGTTTGTAGACACTAAACATGTATAGGTTTACTTATCTAAGGGGTTAAAAAAAAATCAGAAGTTTGTCCAAAAAAAGTGGTGCAGGATTTGGGCTCAGTGACAGCTTATTTTTTGTGTCTCAAGCTGATGTTTTTAATGGTACAATTTTTGCGCAGATGCTATGTTTTGATCACCTGTTATTGCATTTTGTGCAAAATTTGCAGAGACCAAAAAACTTAATTTTAGTATTTGGAATATTTTTGACACTACACCGTTTACCAATCAGATTAACTGATTTTATATTTTGATAGATTGGGGATTTCTGAATGCGGCGATACCAAATATGTGTATTTTTTTTAGTTTTTTAAAGCTTTAATTTTTTATGGGGCGAATGGGGGTTTAAAACTTTTTTTTTCTTTTTTTATATTTTACTAGTCCCCCTAGAGGGCTATAAGGATAAGCAGTCTGATCGCTCATTCATTTCTCCCGATCAGATTAGCACCGCTCAGATCAGGAGAAATGCTCATCTCTTGTAACCTGCAGTTCTCTGCTGCTTGTTACACGGCCTGAATCATGTGAGTTACAGGAGTCATCACATGACCCTGTGCTACCATGATAGCCATCAGATCCATGTGATCACATCACGTGACTTCCAGTGGAGGCCGGTGAGTATGTGATTACTGCATTCTCCATTAAAATAGTGCTGTCACATTTTGACAGTGCCATTTAAAGGGTTAACAGGTATGGGTGTATAGGGATTCCACTTGTGCCTGCGAGGCACACATATCAGCTGTACAAATCAACTGACATGTGCGCTGATCGCCACCGGCTGCCCGCAGCAGCCAGTGGGGATTAACATTATGACCCCAGGGACATAATATTACTGCCCGCGGTCATTAGGTGCACGTCTCTTAATGAATTAGACATCTCTTAATGAATTAGATTAGGCATGAAAAAATTGGTATGCTCTTTTGTAAGGGACTGGAGTAAGATTTGTTGTTCATCACAAATTTGACAATCAGGGTCGCCCTGCCCCCATCTTGCACCAGCTCTTACCACTTTGTTTGAGCTGGAAGAAAGTGATGTGAAAATGTAAAAAGTCGAAAAAATTTTGTACAACCTTGTGTTATGCTAAAAAGTTAGGAATTTTCAAAGCTTTTATGTCAGAATTCTGCTTAAAAAGATTTGATAAATCAGGGCCTAAATTTCAGTATGGGATCCAGGAGAGGGCCAAGTCTTTAATGCTTCAAGATGAGATAGTGTAACTAAAGCAAATGGTCAGCTGTGTTGAAGACAGAGGACAAACCTAGAAGGAAGAAGACAGAGTAATATTTTGAGTGTTTGGTAGTTATCAGATTATTAATAACTTTATTTAAGATGGGTTATTTTTATTTATTGGCAATCAAGTAAAGTAATATTTATTGTCAAGTACTTGGATTAGACAACACTTTTTAATTTTTCTTGGCTCCCATTTAGAAAGTGTAATAAGAATGTCTTTCAAAAACTTAATGTTAGAGTTGGCTGTTAGTTATAGAGCGCTTAGTCAGTTCAAATTCAAGCTTAAAAATATGAGTAGGACTTGCAAAGGTAAAAGGGATATGTAGTCTCTGTACATAGGTATACATTCGATTAATCACGTTTTACCATTGAAGATACTGAGACACCCAATGTTGGATCCCCTTCTTTGATGCAAGCTCAGAAAATAAGCTTGTATTTTTTCCTGGTATATGATGGCTGTTAAAAAGCCATCACCTACCTCTCCTTCCACTGAGGTCTGACCGCTGCTGTTAACCACTAAAAAGCCTTTGTCAATTTCTTAAATCTACAGATACAGCACGTGTGGGGCATGCTATTCCACACACACATCACATCCCTGCTTTGTGATTGTGGAGTGTCATTGACTTGCCATAGAAGCCTCAGCCCTGTGAAAAGCCCCCCTTCCTGGCATGAAGTCTACACTGTGGCTATGGCTTTTCCTGTGAAGCTCAAAACTGTGGAGGTGCTATTCACATTAATTTTTCTCCAGATGTCAGTAACAAGCTATCAAATCCTTACAGGCAAAGAAATCGGATTCTAAAATGTCCATAAATTTAGTGAGGTGTAATAATGAGAAATGACAGAGCGAAAAAGAATTGAACACATGAAGATAGAGAGGTGTAAAAAGAAATGGAAAGTCAAGACAACAGCTGAAATAAGGAATTAGAAAGTAATCCTGTCTCTTAGTGAAAAATAATAGCTGGTTCAGCTGATGACCTATAAAACGATGCCTCATTACCGAGGTGCCACACAAGAAAAATCTCATGATGCGTAAAGCCAGTGAGCTATCTCAATATATTTGAAACCTTATAGCATTGGTTACAGAAGAATTTCTAAACTATGGAAGATTCCACTGAGCACTGTTGGGGCCATAATCTGGAAGTGGAAAGAATCATCATTTCACCATAAACCAGTCAAGACAAGGTGTTTGACAAAAGATTTCAAAATAGTGAAAGTAATTATCAGAAGAGTTGTCCAAGAGCCAAGAACCACCTTTGGATAGCTACAGAAACACCTGGAAACATATACAGTTAGGTGCAGAAATATTTGGACCAAAGTGACCAAATTTTTGTGATTTTGGCTCTGCGTGCCACTCTTTTTTTATTTAAAATGAAAATACTGAGATGCATTTGAAGTGTAGGCTTTCAGGATTAATTAACGAGGTGGAATAAAACTATCCTGTGAAACTTTTAGGAATTGCAACCATTTTTTTACAGAATCTCCTCATTTCAAGGGCTCAAAAGTAATTGGACAAAGTAACTTTACCATAAATAAAATGTTCATTGTTAATACTTTGTAGAGAATCCTTTGTAGGCAATGACAGCCTGAAGTCTGGAAGTCATGGACACCATCAAACGCTGGGTTTCTGCCCTTATGATTTTTACAGGACTTTACTGCAGCTGGCTTAAGTTGTTGATTGTTTGTGGGTCTTTCTTTCCTAAATTTTTTCTTCAGCTGTGAAATAAAATGCTTAGTGGGGTTGAGGTCTGATGATTGACTTGGCTATTGCAGAATACTCCACATATTTGGCTGAGAAAAACTCCTGGGTTGTTTTCACAGTAAGTTTTGAGTCATTTTCCATTTTTACTGTGAATAACCATCCTATAAACCTTGCTGCATTTGGTTGACTCTGAGCAGTAAGTACAGCCCTGTACACTTCAGAATTCATCTAGCAGTTTCTGTCTTCAGTCACATCACCAATAAATACTAGTGACCCAGAGCCATTGGAAGCCATGCATGCCCAGCCATCATACTGCTTCCACCATATGTTACAGAGGATGTGGTGTGCTTTGGAATAAGCCATTCCAAGACTTCACCATTCTTTTTTCTTATCACTCTGGTTCAGATTCAGCTTACCTTCATCTATCCAAAGATTTCTTTTTCAGCCCTGGGCTTTCTTTAAATATTTTTTGGCAAAGTCTAATCTGGCATTTCAATTTTTAAGGCTCATTAATGGTTTGCACTTTGTGGTGAACCCTCTGTATTTGCTCTCATGAGTCTTCTCTTTATTGTAGACTTAAATACTAAAACACCACTCTCTTGGAGAGTTTTCTTCATTTTTGTGGATGTTGTAAACAGGTTTTTTCTTCACCATGGAAAGGATTCTGTGATCATCCACTACTACTGTCTTCCATGGACGTCCAGGACATTTTGAGTTTTCAAACTCGCCAGTGCGCTCTTTGTTTTACAGAATATACCAAACTGTTGATTTGGACATTCCTAACATTTCTGCTATCTCTCTGATAGATTTCTTATTTTTTTCAGCCTGATAATGGTCTGCTTTTCTTTCATTGAGATCTCCTTTGACCACATACTGTGGGTTCACAACAACAGCTTCCAAATGCAAATGCCACACCTGGAATCAGCTCCAGACCTTTTACCTGCGTAACTGATGATAAAATAATAAGGGAATTGCCCATTCAGCAGATTAATAAGCTTTTCAGATAATTGACTAATTAATTCTGGACCTTGAAAAAGAGGCAGCTACACGTTAAAGAGCTGTAATTCCTAAACTCTTACTGCAATTAGGATGTGAATACCCTAAAATTAAAGCTAAGAGTCTGTATTTTAAGGCCATATTGATTATATAGCTTTATCTTAAACATGCTTTGGTAAACAGCGAAAATGGCAAAACTTGTGTCACCGTCCAAACATTTCTGGACCTGAGTGTGTATATAATGTTAAATATAATAATATAAAAATTTCCACTCCTACATTTTCCCCATTAAAAGAAAAATAAATAAACAAAAACAAACACATACTTGGTATTGCTTTGACTATAAAAGCTCAGTCCATCCAAATATTAATTAACCTAATTGGTAAGCATGGCGAGGAGAAAAAAATCGATACGACAGACTTGTGTTTTTTTCGCTGCAACACAACAAAATAATTCAATAGGAAATAAACAATCAAAGCATAGTATTTATTGTACCCCAAAGTGAAAATTAATTATCAGCTTGCTATGCACAAAACAAGCCCTTATTCAGTTCCATCCACTTAAAATGAAACGGTTTCATAACATTTTTTCTGCTTATTTTATAATTTAGCTTCTATTTGGTTATTTTTATTGCACAATGAACACTGCAAAAATAAAACCCCAAAATTACAAAAATTTTGTTTTGAAATTTTACCATTCTTGTAATTTTATTCCCATTTTCCAGTATATTGGATGGCAAAATGAATGGTATCCTTGAGAAGTACAACTACTCTCGTAAATAAAAAGCCCTCATACAACTATGTTGATAGAAAAAAAGTTAATGCTCTTGTCAAAAGACCTTCATCAGTGTGTGTGCAACATGTCATACCCAGCTACGCTGCTCGCCACACTACTATACTTTCTGAGGACTGTCTGCATGCACACTGATGAAGGTCTTTTGACCAAAACGTCTGTGGTTGTGCTGGTCCTTCAAGTTCTTCACAATAAAAAACACATTGATCTTGATTGACAACTGTTTACATCTACTTGAGTTGGTTTTGGACCCTACTTGTGCACCACCCCAAAAGTGCCATGTATATCAACTCACAACCACTATATGGACGAGTCATGACAGCTGCTGCAGCCACCCAATGGAAGATCTGAAGTGCAGGTAGATAAGGTTAACAGCTGCGCTGCCATGAAAGTAGAATCGAGTTCAAACTCCAAATTGATAAGGATTGTGATGTTTATTTGTCAACTCGTTTCAGAGTAATGCGGGCATCACATGGGACGATCTATCGTGCGATCGCACGAGAGATCGTACCTGCCCCCATCGTTTGTGCTTCACAGGCAATTAGTTGCCTGTGGCGCACAAAGTCGGGAACCCCCCATCACACGTACTTACCTCTTGGACAACCTCGTTGTGGGCGGCGAACATCCTCTTCCTGAAGGGGGAGGGACGTTCGGCATCACAGCGACGTCACACAGCGACCGGCCAATAGCAGAGGAGGAGCGGAGATGAGAGGGACGTAAACATCCCACCCACCTCCTTCCTTCCTCATTGTCAGCGGGATGCAGGTAAGCTGTGTTCATCGTTCCCGGGGTGTCACACGGAGCGATGTGTGCTGCCCCGGGAACGATGAACAACCGGCGCAGAGAAGGTGGGACGATATTATGAGAATGAGCAATGTGTCAACGAGCAATGATAAGGTGAGTATTTTTGCTCGTTCACCGTCGCTCGTACTGTAGTTGTCACATGCTACGATATATCAAACAATGCCGGAAGTGCGTCTCTTACGATGTGACCGCGCCGACATATCGCACGATATATCGTACCGTGTGACGCCCGCATAATTCTCCTTCTTCAGGACAAAAGTCACATCCTGAAGAATGATTTTTGTCCTGAAGAAGGAGAATTACTCTGAAACATGTTGACAAAAAAAAAGATCACAATCTTTATCAATTTGGATTTTGAACTTGATTCTACTTCCACAACAGTGTGGCTGTTAACCCTTCCACCTACCTGCATTTCTGTTCTAAGAATGTTAAAAAAGCCTGCTTAAAATGATCCAACGCTTTCATTTAGATGTGACTGGTAATCTAATAGGTGTTGTGACATTCGGTCTGTGTAACATTTTGAATAATATTTCAATTGATATCTAGGTTTTTGTCATTTGCGGTATAATTTATTGAAATCCTTTGTGGTCATGTTCTGCAATCGTAATGTGTCCCATGGTAGCTACTACTGTGAACAGAAAAGAAAAAAGAAAATGCCATGCCTACATGATTCCCTGATTTCCAGAAGTATTCAGTAAAAATTCTCAAATCATCCACGATATAAGCTTATTTACTCCCGAAACTAGTATATTCAGCTGTATTTTCCTACCATTTCATCTAACATCTCATTACATACTCGTATAATTTACCAAAGGATCTAGGCTCAACACCAATAATTTCTTTATGATTTAAATGTAACAAGTGCCTAAGATGGTAATGTTAAACTTCGTTTTATATTTTCAAAATAAAAATAGTAGTTATGGCTTATCGAGAAATAGATGTGTATTTTCTTTAATAAGCTGTGTATGCAGCACAGAAACAAAAAATATTCATACATTAATCAGACTTTAAATCTCCTAGACATTTTAATATTTTTTTTATAAGATTTTTCAATTTCCTTATTAAATTACTTTGTATCTCATTAATAAATACAACATCCTTATGGCCAGGTTCCAATACAATAGTAAATGACATCCGTGCCCCGTAGTTAAAAAGTGCTTATTATTATAAACAATTCATTGAAATAGTGTTTTAATTTTAAGTCTGTGAAAAAATCCTCAGAAAGAGCTGTTAAATTACAGAAAAGACTGATAATTTATCTGCCGCATAAGTACAAAAAAAGTTCTAATTAACTGTTATATAAAAAGGCTTATAATACCAATAAATCTTATTATAAATTCTACTGGGAATAAGTCAACTTTAATAATACCAGGAGAAAGTATCTCTGTTATCATTCATTCATATATTAAAAAAACAGTATAGAAGACAGAAGGGAGGATGACTGTGATCGATCGAAGATATCCGAGCGCCTCTATCTCATTTTAATATGGAACAATAGTGAGCCCGCTGCTTTGTTCTTACAATAACCCATACACCAAGGAGGGGATTGAGAAACACTTAAGTGAGTTCTGACTTAACAGAAGTAATTTTAAAGTAGTGATAAGAATATTTGAAGTATTTTGTAAAGTCAAAGTCGATGAGACATATATGTGGGATTTATCTGTTACTGCAAGGTTGATTTTCCAGATGAAAGCCTTGTAGAATGAATATGTGACAAATCTCTGGTTGAAAAGTGTAGCTTTGCTCCATTATACAAATTAAAGACAGGCTTGTCAATGGAGGTAATGATCACAAGGTGAAAAAACAGTTGTTAGGAGAACACGATCTAACGCTACAGAAAGCCATGAGAATCTGTCAGGCAGCTTAAAATATTATCAAAAGTTAGAGGTTAGAGGATGTGGCTCACAGCTTATTCTATAGATGTACGGAAAGTCAAAATACCGAAAGAAAAGCTGTCTCCAAGAAATGCAAACTGTGCTACAAAAAAGAACAAAAAAATATGAATTCTAATATATATATATATATATATATATATATATATATATATATATAAATATATACTGTACATATTCACCAAGTCTAAGGGCGTTACGCTCGAATCGCTTCTGGTGTGAGCCTTACGACACCTATGGACCTGCTATGTTACTCATGAATCATGCAATATTTTCTTGGATGATTTTAAACCAACAAAGGTGAAATTTATTATAAAGAAGAAAGAAGAAAAAAATCTGGAAGCTGGATGATTTCTTCTTGTTATACTGTATATATACACACACATCTCTCTGTCTATTGATCTATCCATTTATGTGTATAAATATATATATATATATATATATATATATATATATATATATATATATACACACACACACATCTGTATATATATAGATATATATATATATATATATATATATATACAGATATATATATATATATGCATATGTTCATTAGTTATGTATATATACACACATAAATATAGATCAATAGACAGATGTGTGTGTGTGTATATATACAGTTTGTATACTCTCACATGCATACACACATATATCACACACACACACATATATATATATATATATATATATATATATAAAATATTATTTAGTTCTTTCTTGTATATATGTGTATGTATACATGTACATACACTTTTATATATATATATATATATATATATATATATACATAAAAAAACCCCCTGGGTTTACTATATGAGCTCAAGTCGTGTCAAATTGTAAAATACTATGACTAATGGCAATAACATATGGACTAAATTCATAACACTATGATATATGACTAATAGCATAAGATTGCGCAATATTCTCTATATTTTAGGCCATTGTGAAAAGTCTGATAAGTGTGTAAAAAGCCATACAATTTGTACAAAATATTTACATATTATTATTATAAAAGTTAGTGAAGAATAGATTCAAGGTAAAACTATACTCACCATATGAATCTGCAATCGCTGATACATATGATACATATAAATGCAGAATGTGAAAGAATTACTTGCCTTTCCTAAGTGTAAGAACATGAAAGTTTGAAATTATATGTAATGTATTAAACACAAGCAGTTTTAAATATGAGTATGAGTGCCGAACTCTGTTTCATCAATGTCGGAATGCTGACATTTTTTGTATTTCAAAAGCAGATGCAAAACGCGTAACACCAGGACAAATTGAAAGTAGGAGAGACCTCTGTGCCTGCTGAGGAATCCATGGTGTTAGATATGAACTCTGTATTCATTTCGAAGCAAATATGGTTGTTAAATCACAATATTGAGATATTTCCAGTGTACGTGCATTCTTTCAGAAATGTGATCTACTTTCAAGTTTTTTGGGGGGGTTTGGGAAGCTTTCTGTGACAGATATCCTTCATAGTGTAATGCAACAACTGTAACAAGAAAATGGAGTTGAAATCTTCAGAGATATAAGTAGAATGGAGGCTTTATAGAAGCTGAGCATGAGAAAGCACTTTAAAAATAGCAAAAAGAAAATATTTTGGGAGTGAATAAATGTCA
Source organism: Anomaloglossus baeobatrachus (assembly GCF_048569485.1). Lineage (NCBI taxonomy): Eukaryota > Metazoa > Chordata > Amphibia > Anura > Aromobatidae > Anomaloglossus > Anomaloglossus baeobatrachus. Next base: position 359,312,492 of record NC_134357.1, read on the forward strand.
CAAAAATACAATAGCAATTTTGTATTTTGGTAAGGCCTCTTTCACACGTCAATCAAAAACACAGACATTTTTCACTAATGTGTTAAAAAAGGTATGTATGACCCTCCATGTGCCATGATTTTGGCACACGTTTGATCGCCGTGTGCTATCCGTGATACTACACAGAGATCTACTCACCTGTCCACGCTCCTGCTGTCCGTGATGCTGATATCTCCTGCTCTCCTGTGTCTCTCACTGCTGCAGCTACTTCCCGGTTAGCTGTGCAGTGCATAACTGCATATTCATTAGCATAATTAGCCAGCTAGGAAGCAGGAGAGAGCAGCAGCCGGAGACAGCAGCACTGAAGAAGGTGAGTATAAAAAGCTTTTTATTGTAAATGTACGTGATTTTTCTGGTATGTGTTTCATGGATCACAAGATAGTGTGGTCCGTGGGACATCCATGATGCTAGAAAAAAATTGACTTGTCTCTGTGCGGAAATCATGGACATGCATGTGCACAGCACAGAAACACGTCAGTGAAAAATCATTGATGAGTGTGCAGACCCTTTGTTTTAATGGGTCAGCGTATGTCCGTGATTCTGGTAGGTGAAAAAACAGTAACATATGTACCAGAATTACTGACGTGTGAAAAAGGCCTAAAAAAGTTTTAAAACGGAGTGATCCTTGTAGCTGTTAAAGATATAGCACTTAAGATGGAATAATGAATGATAAAAATAAAGTACTAGAGTGATGAAGGAACATATCTGATATGGTAGACGTTTATCACTACAAATAGTTTGGTAAAAAATTATTTAAAAAATAAAATTTCTGAAATTCAATTACACTGCGAGAGCAGTGTGTGTATAGTAAGGATACCAACAGACTGAAAAACTTGAACCAAGAGGTCAATCACTGATTCCCCTAATTCTTATACAGGCACAGGCTAATCACTCATTCCTCTGATTCATATACAGTCATGGCCAAAAGTTTTGAGAATGACACCAAAATTATATTTTCACATGATCTGTTGCCCTCTGATTTTTAATTGTGTTTGTCTGATGTTTACATTACATGCAGAAATATAATTTCAATCATATTATGAGTACCAAAAGGTTATATTGACAGTTAGAATGAGTTAATGCAGCAAGTCAATATTTGCAGTGTTGCCCCTTCTTCTTCAGGACCTCTGCAATTCTCCCTGGCATGCTCTCAATCAACTTCTGGACCAAATCCGGACTGATAGTTGTCCATTCTTGCATAAGCAATGCTTGCATTTTGCCAGAATTTGTTGGTTTTTGTTTGTCCACCCGTCTCTTGATGATTGCCCACAAGTTCTCAATGGGATTAAGATCTGGGGAGTTTCCAGGCCATGGACCCAAAATCTCTATGTTTTGTTCCATGAGCCATTTAGTGATCACCTTTGCTTTATGGCAAGGTGCTCCATCATGCTGAAAAAGGCATTGTTAGGCACCAAACTGCTCTTGGACAGTTGGGAGAAGTTGCTCTTGGAGGACATTCTGGTACCATTCTTTATTCATGGCTGTGTTTTTAGGCAAGACTGTGAGTGAGCCGATTCCCTTGGCTGAGAAGCAACCCCACACATGAATCGTTTCAGGATGCTTAACAGTTGGCATGAGACAAGACTGGTGGTAGCGCTCACCTCTTCTTCTCCTAATAAGCTGTTTTCCAGATGTCCCAAACAATCGAAAAGGGGATTCATCTGAGAAAATGACTTTACCCCAGTCCTCAGCAGTCCACTCCCTGTACCTTTTGCAGAATATCAGTCGGTCCCTGATGTTTTTTTCTGGAGAGAAGTGGCTTCTTTGCTGCCCTCCTTGAAACCAGGCCTTGCTCAAGCAGTCTCCGCCTCATAGTGCTCATAGCACTCACACCAGCCTGCTACCATTGCTGAGCTAGCTCGGCACTGCTGGTAGTCCGATCCCGCAGCTGAAACAGTTTTAAGATAGAGTCCTGGCGTTTGCTGGTCCTTCTTGGGCGCCCTGGAGCCTTTTTGGCAACAATGGAAGCTCTCTCCTTGAAGTTCTTGATGATGCGATAGATTGTTGACTGAGGTGCAATCTTTGTAGCTGCGATACTCTTCCCTGTTAGGCCATTTTTGTGCAGAGCAATGATGGCTGCATGTGTTTCTTTAGAGATAACCATGGTTAACCGAAGAGAAACAATGATACCAAGCACCAGCCTCCTTTTAAAGTGTCCAGTTGTGTCATTCTTTCTTAATCATGACATGATTGATCGCCAGCCCTGTCCTCATCAACACCCACACCTGTGTTAATGGAACAATCACTAAAACAATGTTAGCTGCTCCTTTTAAGGCAGGAATGCAATGATGTTGAAATGTGTTTTGGGGGTTGAAGTTCATTTTCTTAGCCAATATTGACTTTACAAGGAATTGCTGTTAAGCTGATCACTCTTTATGACATTCTGGAGTATATGCAAATTGCCATTAGAAAATCTTAAGCAGTAAACTTTGTAAAAATTAATATATGTAGCATTCTCAAAACTTTTGGCCATGACTGTACAGGTCAATCACTGATTCCCCTGAATCATATACAGGCAAATCACGGAGACCCCTGATTCGTATACAGGCCAATCACTGAGACCGCTGATTCATATACAGGTCAATCACTGATTCCACTGATTCATATACAGGCCAATCACTGATTCCCCTGATTCATATTTAGGTGTTATTCTGTGTGGTTATTTGTCGCTGTTATGTTAAATGACCGCTTCAGTCAATCAGCAGCTGTTGATTGGCTGCAGCCTTCACGATTCTGTCAGAGCTGACATGTTTTTTTTTTAACTTATTTTTGCCTGCCGCTGGCAATGCTAATAACTAATTGGCTGGGTGTCGGGTGTTTCACTACCACTGAACAGATATTGATGGTCTATCCTAAGGATGGTCCATAAGTAAAAAAGTGGTGGCCAACATTTTCTTTTGGCCTGACTTCTCCATGTCAGTGCATAGAGAGAAGTAAGGTACGGCCAGATACCTTTCTGTTATTTCTTTCAATCTCAATCCAGCCAATATGCACTTTTAAGTTGGCATTTTTCCCTCCCTGTTTTCCAAGCATCATAACTTTTTTTTATTTTCAGTCTACATAGCCATATTATAGCATTTATATGCTGCAATGAGTTGTAGATTTTTTTCACAATTTCATGTTGAGAAAAAATTCCAAGTAAGATAAAGTAGTGGAAAAAAATGCAATTCTGTTAGGTTTTAAGAGTATTCATTGCTTGGTAAAAAATATTTAGAAACTTGTTTTTTCTTGTCAGTTTGATTACAGCTATAATAAACTTATAGAGATTTTTCTTATATTTAGGTGGTGAAATAAAATCAGAAATTTGTAAAGAAAATTTGGTGTGTCACCATTTTCCAAGACTTGCAACATCTTTATTTTGTCATCAATATAATGGCTTGTTTTTGTGATCAGTGAATAGTTTTATTGAGGCCCATTTATATGACATCATATTTTGATTGCTTTTTATTCTACCTTTTAGTGAGGTGAGGTGAAAATCACAATTCTGGCGTTTTCATTAAAAATAAGGGTTAATTCATTCAATATTTACATAGACTGAACTTTTGCGGACACTGCTCTAACAAGTTGGCGTATTTTTTACATAAAAAAACACTGGTGAAAAAGGGATGAATTAAATTTTTCGATTTCTTTTTTTTCGATTTTTTTTTTTTTAAAACTTTAAGCACTGCTCCAGAATTTTCTGCGCTGGAGTGGCGCTATAAATCTAATTTATCACAGAGACAGCCCAAAAGCTCACACAGATATCCCACTGCTACCACCAATTTGTCACTGAGAGCACTTTGCTGTTACAGTTACGCAAAAGACAGACGATTAATAGACAAGGCCGCAGCTGTTTCCACTACTAGACTGAATATTGGGGAATTGACAGCGAGCATACAGCATATACGCAACCAATTCCATCTCAGCATATATACTGCAGTACAGTCACTGCAATCTCCACAATAACAAAAGGAACAACTACTAGCTGCCACCACCAATTGTTTTATAGGGTGATTGGACACCCATTACAGGTAGCATATTGTTACGGGGGGACTGGCAGATAAGCATAAGGTGGTAAATTTCCCAATCGCCAGTCGGGGCCCACCGTGTTCCAGATGACAAAGGAGCTGCTGGCAACCCGTAGGTTAGGTGGAGAATACAGAGCTGGGTGGCTCTGAGATAACCCAGGAGACCTGGGAATCAGTCACGTGTGTAGGGACACGTCAGACCAGACGACAACCCAGTTAGCGTTTCAGTGTACCTATGGCGCTACACCGACCACGTGTGCAGGGAACACGTCAGGCCGGGTGGTGACCAGGTAGCGTTGACCGGAAGACCACTGAGAAAGCGCCCTGTTGGCATGAGTGTACAACACGTCAGACCGAGCAGTCCCCCAATAAGCGTTTCTGGACACCAGGGCTCTCAACTGGCCACGTGTGTACAGGACACGTCAGGCCAGGTGGTCACACTGGTAGCGTTGACTGGGAAGCCGATACGAGGGGAACAGTTTCCACACACCCAGCCCAGGAACTCCCTGTTAACGCCACAGGGTTCCTGGGGTACGCTGTCCATGGGCGTAGGGGGCACAACCAGACAGGTGGCGCAGCAGCTGCAGCCCAGTTAACTCCACTGGGCTGCACTAGCAGAACTGGATTGTAGGAGGTGGAACCCCGGCGCCTGACCCTAACGTGCTGAGCCATGGGTGTCTTGGAGTGACAAGCACCAGACGCCTAACCCTGCATACCGCTTCCAATCTATGGCTTATGCTGCAATGAGCTTCTAACATGGAGGTGTGATCTGTCTGAGCAAATTTAAAGACTGCACACCTCGATGTTGTCTCCAGACCCTATTATAACCTGGGTCCGCCCCATACCCGGGGTGGACCACAATGGTACCTCCAGGGTCCAATAGTGGAGTGCCATGTCATCAGCGACATCACCAGCGGCCTATCAGGAACTGCCATGTCACTGATGACCTCATGGCTGCCACGCCCCAAACACTTCACCAGTCATAGTCTGACGACCAATGGTGAGGTGCCGTGTCATAATGGCGGGCCTCCGTGAGCCAGTCCGGAGTGGCCACATCATCAGGACAGCTGATGTGTGTTCGCCTATCATGGCCTGCTACCTCATGGACATGCCCAATGAGATCCTTATCGGACCTAGCCTCTGATGCACTAAGTGCCTGAGCATGCTCAGTAGGCACAACACAGGACTTAGACATGGCACGATGTCCAAGTACCTGTGCAAAGAGGTTTTTCGCACTAAGTGTAGGAGCATGCTCAGTAGCCTGAACCGAGGACTTCGCTTCAGAATTGGAACTATCAGGCTGACCACGCTCAATATACGAAATACTGTCCTTAGGCTCTGGTTGGGGTTAATTGGCGCGTGCATGCGCACTAGGCGCCTCTCCACACTTAGATGTGGAGGAGGAAGCAGCAAGCTGGACGACCCGAGGCACGGCCAAAAATCACAGCCAGCGCCTGGGCGCAACAGGAACCGCAGCAGGCTGCTTGCGGCTATGGAAGTGCCGATTCGTAACAGCATATGGCTTTGGGGATGCGGTTTATAGAACAAAATGAGCAAAGCTATTACAAGTTATATAAACTGATGAGCAAAAGGGAAACAATGTTTTGAACTATTGACTATCAGGCTCCATATTTCACCATCCACTACAGCTTCAAACGTGACACTAAAGGGTTCGTTACACGCTGCGATATCGCTAACGATTTATCGTCAGGGTCATGGTGTTTGTGACACACATCCGGAGTCGTTAGCGACATCACAGCGTGTAACACATACGAGCGACCTTCAACGATTGCAAAAGTGGTAAAAATCATTGGTTTTGGAGAGGTCGTGCAAACACCAAATATCATTGTCTGGTGAGTATCGAGGTTGTTTGTCGTTACTGCGGCAGCACACATCGCTGTTTTTGACACCGCAGGAATGAGGAAACTCATCGTACCTGCGTCCTGCCGGCAATGAGGAAGGAGGGAGGTGGGCGGGATGTTCAGCCTGCTCATCTCCGCCCCTCCTCTACTACTGGGCGGCCGCTTAGTGACATTGCTATGACGCCGAACGAATCGCCCCCTTAGAAAGGCGGTGGTTCGCCGGTCACAGCGACATCGCTAGGCAGGTAAGTGCGCGTGACGAGAGTAAGCGATGTTGTGCAACTCGGGTAGCAATTTGCCCGTGACGCACAACCGACGGGGGCGGGTACGCTCGCTAGCGATATCGATATCGCAGCATGTAAAGTACCCTTAACTTAATTTTATAGACAATCAACTTGGCTATCTCATACATAATTTTGACTTGAAACTATTTATCATATGATTAGTTATACAGATTCTTATGTCACTGCATTGTTATTATTTTGCTCCTAAAAATCAAGCATATACAGCATATACAATTACATAAAATAAAAATGAATAACAAAAGAAAATTAATAAATCTGCACCATGAAAATGGCTTAGATGTATAGAGGAAAGAACTCGAATGAATTGTGGAACAATCCTACACGGCATTGAATTAACTTGGCATTGAGCAAAGATCATAATTTGGCGTTTGCTTTTATTAACACAAGTTACACCCACAAACCTCCATTTTGGTGACTCATAACAGGGCTAACCATGGGATGTGGCTTCAGTCTCTGGAAATTATAAGATCTCCAACTTTCAGGATATCTTCTCCCCTGGAGTTTTGAGATGGAAGATATTGTGCTCATGTTTCTTATCACAATTTTACCTTTCTATGGATATGAAACATGATATGTGTAGCATCATCCAGATGACCTATTTTAATTTGGAGCTCATAGGCAGACCTCATAACAATAAAAAAATGCATATTCTCCTTCTTGTGATCGTGATGCTGAAAATGTACGTCCCATAAATACCTGATCGATACAAATGGCAATATTCATCACTGATATCCGGTGACCAAAAGTCTGGGGCGATCTTTTGAAATTCAGCAGTTTCTCATTTTTCCAACAATATTTACAAAACCCCTGAGGTGCCTAAACAGTGGAGCTGCCCCACAAGTAACCCTATATTGGAAACTAGACACATCAAGGAATTTATCTAGATGTTTGGTGAGCACCTTGGACCCCCAGGTGCTTCATAGAATTTTGTAACATTGACCCGTGAAACTGAAAAAAAAACATTTTGACCACAAAAATGTTGCTTTAACCTCAAATCTTTCATTTTCACAATAGTAAAAGGAGAAAATGCACCATATAATTTGTTGTACAATTTCTCTTGAGTACGCCAATACCAGACATGTGGTGGAAATACTGTTTGGCTGCATGGTAGGGCTCAGAAATGAAAAAAGCATCATTTGAATTTTTGAATGCAAAATTAGCTGGAATCATTAGAGGACACCATGTTGTGTATGGAGAGCCCCTGAGGTGCCTAAACAGTAGAGCTGCCCCACAAGTACCCCCATTCTGGAAACTAGACACTTCAAGGAATTTATTTTTAGATGTTTGGTGAGCCCCTTGAACTCCCAGGTGCGTCAAAATATTATAACATTGAGCCGTGAAATTGAAAAAATACATTTTTATCCCCAAAATGTTGCTTTAATTCCAATTTTTTTCTTTCCACAAGGGTAACAGGAGAAAATGAACCATGCAATTTGTTGTGCAATTTCTCCAGAGTACATCAATAACCCATATGTGGTTGAAAACTACTTTTGAAACACAGTGCAAAATGAAGAAGGGAAGGAGAGCCATATTTGAGTTCAGGTTTTGTTGGAATGGTTTGTAGTTGCCATGTCACATTGCCAAAGCCCCTGAGGTGCCTAAACAGTGGAACTCCTGTACAAGTGACCATATTTTGGAAACGTGACCCATCAAGGAATAATGTGTTACACAATTTCTCATGAATGTGGCAATAACCAACATGTACTGTTTGGCCGCACTGCTGGGCTCGGGAGGGAAGGAGCACCATTTGATTTTTGGAGCACAGATTTTCCTAGAATAGTTTGTAAACTCCATTTGCAGAGCCCCTAAGTGCCATACCATCAGAAAACCCCTCAGGTGAAAACATTTTGAAAATTAAACCTCTCTGGGAGTTCATCTATAGGTGTAGGGATGATTTAGTCTCTGGAGAACACCCAAATAAGCACAGTACATTGTAGTGCCCGTATACTGTGCCCAGCTTGTGCTTCTGGAGACCTGCACCCTGTACATTAAACAGGCTCTCCTCACTACAATAATGCCAAACATGTTGGACACCAATTGTGGTTTAGGAAGATTGTAAGGCTCAGAAGGGAGGGGGGCATTTAGATTTGGGAGCGCTGATTTTGCTGGATTTCTTTTTTGGGGAGAGACATAGCACTTTTCCAGAGACTTGTGCTACCAATAATGAGGAAGCACCCTATATTTCTGTTAACAGATGACGGACCTTAGTGGGGACTTATGATTCCGTGGATTGATTTGAATGCTATTGGTGGCGATTTTGGTATAGAACATTTCTGATCAGTCCACATTTATCCTTTGCTCTATGCTGAGCTCTTACATCAGGGTTTCCACATACATCTCCGAAATACATGTTTCAGGCCTCTGCCACACTCACATGGAAATCACGTACGTGCCACGATACACCTATTTTCCCTGCGTGTTGCGTGTGGTAAGTATGTGTCTACGGTACGTGCGGTCCATGTGTGTTCTCCGTGTGCTATCTGCGATAACACACAGAGAACCGGTAATTTACATACTCACGTGGTAGATGCTGCTGTCCAGGGTTCTGATCTTCGGCTGCAGCCTTACCCACTCCCCGCTGGTGCTGCTTCCGATCGAGCGGAGGGGTGGAGATTAGAGCCCATGACAGCATGCCCACCTCCATAACACGCTCATAACGAGCGGCGGACGGCAGCAATTGTTTGGAGTGGAAGATTCTGCAGGGCAGAAGGTGAGTATGTGTTTTTTTTTTTTATTTTAAAATAATGACACGTGTTTCTCCGGCGCGTGTCACAGGAGACCGCATCCACACTACATCTGTGTGGTACGGGTGGACATGTCAGCGTGCGAAACACACGGACACACGTAAGTACAGAACGGACACACGTTCTGTTCCGAAATACGTGTGTCCAAACAATTATGAAATCATATGTCCACGTGTGTATGGGCCTCTGGTAAATGAAAAAACTGCCAAACACGTACCGGAGGCATGAACATGTTACAGAGGCCTCAGATGAAGCCCCCGATGGATCCATTCAGTAATGAGGCAGCAGAGTTACTCCAGACTCCGTTTGACCTCTGCTTAACGGTGTTTATCTTTTCATCGGACACTGCCACACCACCGGCCAAACAGGATTTCAAAGTGACTCCCTCTGCCTCATTTCAGTGAATTTTCCATTAGGAACTTTGTTTGAATCACGTGTGTCAGAGATTTAAGGCTACTTTACATGCTGTGACATCGCTAGCGATCTCATTAGCGATGTGAAATTCTAGATCGCAAGTGCGATCTTTTGAGATCGCACATAGGTCATTTTACGCATGTGCAATGTCGAAAGATCGCACTTGCGATCTAGAATTTCACATCGCTAACGAGATCGCTAGTGATGTCGCAGCATGTAAAGTAGCCTTTACACATAATCCCAGTTGTAAGCGCTCAGCATAGAGTGCAGGATAAATATGAGCCACACCATACTGTGATCTTTGGGAGACAGAATAAACAAATCAAAAATAGTTGAAGAATTGGTTTTATTTATTTATCTTTTACACCATTCCCCATGCGTTGTAAATTATTAGGCAGCTTTATTACTCTGGTCAGTATGATTACAGCGATACCAGGTTTATATAGTTTTTTTAGGTTTGGCTGCTTTCATGCTAAAAACACTTTTTTAGTAAATAAAGGTTTTTTGAATCATTGAATTTTGAAGGCTATAGTTTTTTTTATTTTTCTGCCGACAGAGACATGCAAGGGCTTGTTTTTTGTGGGATGAGTTATAGTTTTTATTATTGGTATTATTTTGGGTCACATAATATTTTTCGATCACTTTATATTCTGCTTTTTGTGAAATACAATCATTTAGAAACAGTAATTCAGGATTTTTTTTATGCCTTTCACTTTATCATAAAAGTGACAAGACAGCTTTATTTTTCGGGTCAGTACAATTACAGCGATACCACATTTTTTTAGGGTTTTTTTATTATGTTTTGCCACTTTTACACCATAAAAACAATTTTCTAGAAAAAAAAATGATTTTACATTGGTGTTTTCTGAGAGCTATAGATTTTTTTTACTTTTGGCTGACAGAGCTGTATGCAGCTTGTTTTTTTGCAGGACAGATGATTTTTTTATTTATATATAAATTTTTGATTGCATTATATTCCACTTTTTTATCAGCTTTATGATGACAAGACATAGTTATTCCTACATATTTTTTGCTGGTATTAAACTTGCACACTAATGAGGTTTTACATATTCAAAAATTATTATTATTATTATTATTATTATTATTATTATTAATATTAATAATACCCCCTCCATGATTTGGTAGGTTGAGAGTGGCTGTCTCATCGGTATTCTGCACCTGTGTTACCCATATCTTTAATATGGGGGACCGGCTTCATTCTGCAAGTGCATTTGCCATTTTTGACCTTAGTTGGCTGGTGGCTTTTTTGTGGTGAGTTTTTTTATTTTGTTTTTTTATTAATTTATGTCCTTTTCGGTAAATTATTTTTGAATACAGTGTAGGGACTCGTAAATGTGGGGACCCTTGACGTTTGGGTTACAAGCTTATGTATTTTGGCCAAAATATGGACCAATACCTCAAATCTATTATCATTTTACTGTATATTATTTTTATTTCAAGAATTTTTCGCAGGATGCAGCCATGCCCTCTGCGTGCCTGTCCTGTGTGCTAGTGCAATCAAATAGTGCTGGACAGCCCGCCTGATCTAATAAAAGAGCGTTATCAATAGGCTGTGAGCCGGACACTGTGCTTTGCACATATCTGTATGACTGGTGCTCTATGTAAAACCTCATTAGTGTGCATGTTTAATACCAGCAACCAAACCTTCCATGAGTTGGTAGGTTGAGAGTGGCTTTCTCATCAGTATTCTGCACCTGTGTTACCCATACCTTTATCATTGGGGGGCCAGCTGCATTCTGTAAGTGCATTTGCCATTTTTGACCTTAGTTGGCTGGTGGCTTTTTTGTGGTAAGTTTTTTTCATTTTTTCCTTTTCGATGAATTATTTTTCCTACATATTTTATTTATTTTTTACCATATTCACTGAAGGTGTTAACTAGTGTGACAGTTTTATCGATCGAGCTGTTACGTACACAGCAATAACAAATATGTGACTTTTTATTTTTTTTACATAAATTTACATTTTTATTTGGAATATGTTTTCTTATTGTTCTTTCTTTTCCGGGTTTTTTTTTATATATATATTTTTACTAATTTTCTTTTTTTTACTTTTTTACTTAGTCTCTTTATGGTACCTTAGTTTCTATCCCTCTGATCACTGATATCTTCCACTGCAATGCATGATTACTGCAGTGGATTATTCAGTATGTCAATGCCATACTTGCACCCCTAACACTTTGCCATGCACACCATTCATCTTGGGGTGATGCTTTCTGTAGCTGGGTAAACTGAGTGTCATTATGGTGAAGATCCAGGTTTACCATGGCAGCCATCGGGTCCTTGTGATTGTATTACAGGGACCTGATTACTCAAGAGAGGAGCACGATCCTCTCCATGCCATAAATGTTGTGATCACTATTGATTGCATCATTTAGGGGGTTAAACTGCAGAAGTGGCGTCAGCATCCGTCCTGGCATAGAGAACCAGGTCTCGGAAACAAGATAAGCAGCAGACCCCATGGCGATCACGGGGGTGCAGCTCCTGTACTTGGTATGTCATGAGGGAACGAACTTACATTCATTGACAGTTAAGGCCCCGTCACACACAGAGATAAATCTTTGGCAGATCTGTGGTTGCAGTGAAATCATGGACATATTGTTCCATTTGTACACAGCCACAAACCTGGCACTGATTGTCCACAATTTCACTGCAACCACAGATCTTTCACAGATTTATCTCTGTGTGTGACAGGGCCTTAAGTCCAATGTTACAAAGAGGTTAAGGGGCAAAATGGGCAAATAAATAAAGGGAAAGACTGTAAATTTAGGTCAAATAATTCAAAATTTATTTTTCCAAAGAGATCAATTTTTCTCATATTTTGAAGTATTACCATTTTTAAGAGCATAATTCTGCCATAACTGTTATTCTTTAATTTGTGTTTTCGATTGTAGGGGTATCTTTGCATTTCCAAAATGTTACTATGATGTAATTAGTAGTGGTAACTTAGAATATGTGAAACAATATATTGATTTTATTTTAAAAGTTTCCCCCAGAATTTTTTTTATATTACAACAGTCCCAGAATAGATGTTTTCAGTTTCTATTGAGACCACAACATTTTGTGCATTCTTTGAGGGGTGAAGTACCATCTGGTGAGCAATTTGTAGTATCTTTCGTGTAGAGAAGCACACAAAAGTTTTGAATTATATGGGATTTTCAGGGCATTTTTGAAATCTTCCAATAACAAGTTTCTTTAGAAATTTTTCTCCCAGTTGTTAATATTCGTAGTTTTGATTAGATCCAAATCAGTGTTGGAATATATATATAGGTTTATGGAATCCAGAAAGAGGAATTATGGGGCTCCCTGAGAAGAGTAAAGATCAATGTGGGAATAGGAATTTTCTGAATATTCTTCTTGTTAAATTTAGTTAGACATCTCTAGAAATGGGACAAAGTCAATATTGTCTAATTTACATTTCTCTTGAAGAAGATAAAAGGGAGAAAGATTCTTATCTTCATCTAAAAATAAGTCTGAGACAAGTTTGATATCATTTTTCTTCCAAGTTTTTAGATTTAAATGAGATATTATTTACAAGACTTCAACAAGAATATTCTTTTCTAAGCCAAATGGAGTGGATTTTAATCACTTGAATACAGATTTACACGCATCTGTTGAAGTAACTAAATAACTATAGTTGGTAAGTTTGGAAGAGGAAGACTGTTAAACAACAAACAGGCTAAGATTAGGGTTTTTAAAGAGAATCTGTCACCCCCTTTGACTGTTTTAAGCTATTATTATGGGCATACAGGTAATAGGATGGTGAAAGTAGTCTTACCTGTATGCCCATAGCAGAAGCTTTGTTCCAGAAATATTACCGTAGATCGCAATATGAAAATTAACCTACTAGGCTACTGGGCGTAGTGCTTCTCTGGAAGAAATCCCCACCTCCCTGCTTCATTATCTTTCCTGTAATCTCCTCTCAGCATCACAGTGTGTCTGTGATGTTTTTTACAAGCTGCAAATCCCACACGTGTGCAGTAAAGTCTTCTTAGTTCATTCACTCTGCATTGAATCTACTGTGCATCCGTCGGGAAGTCAGCGATACTTCTGTTATCGGTGCGCTGTTTAAAGTTGTCTTCCAGGCTTCCTCCCTTTTTACTAGCAAGATCACCCAATTATGTATGTGTGTGTGTGGCTGTCCATGCATGTGTGTATATATTTTTGTCCATGAATGTATATATGTATATATATATACATATATATGTATATATATATGTATATATATATATACATATATGAATGTATGTATATGTGTGTGTTCGTGTATATTCGTGTGTATGCATTTATGTATGTATATACTGTATATATATACTGTGTGTATATATATATATATTATATATATGTGTATATATATATAATAGATGTATATGTGTGTGTCCGTGTGTACAGTTAGGTCCAGAAATATTTGGACAGTGACACAATTTTCGCGAGTTGGGCTCTGCATGCCACCACATTGGATTTGAAATGAAATCTCGACAACAGAATTCAAGTGCAGATTGTAACGTTGAATTTGAAGGTTTGAACAAAAATATCTGATAGAAATTGTAGGAATTGTACACATTTCTTTACAAACACTCCACATTTTAGGAGGTCAAAAGTAATTGGACAAATAAACCAAACCCAAACAAAATATTTTTATTTTCAATATTTTGTTGCGAATCCTTTGGAGGCAATCACTGCCTTAAGTCTGGAACCCATGGACATCACCAAACGCTGGGTTTCCTCCTTCTTAATGCTTTGCCAGGCCTTTACAGCCGCAGCCTTCAGGTCTTGCTTGTTTGTGGGTCTTTCCGTCTTAAGTCTGGATTTGAGCAAGTGAAATGCATGCTCAATTGGGTTAAGATCTGGTGATTGACTTGGCCATTGCAGAATGTTCCACTTTTTTGCACTCATGAACTCCTGGGTAGCTTTGGCTGTATGCTTGGGGTCATTGTCCATTTGTACTATGAAGCGCCATCCGATCAACTTTGCGGCATTTGGCTGAATCTGGGCTGAAAGTATATCCCGGTACACTTCAGAATTTATCCGGCTACTCTTGTCTGCTGTTATGTCATCAATAAACACAAGTGACCCAATGCCATTGAAAGCCATACATGCCCATGCCATCACGTTGCCTCCACCATGTTTTACAGAGGATGTGGTGTGCCTTGGATCATGTGCCGTTCCCTTTCTTCTCCAAACTTTTTTCTTCCCATCATTCTAGTACAGGTTGATCTTTGTCTCATCTGTCCATAGAATACTTTTCCAGAACTGAGCTGGCTTCATGAGGTGTTTTTCAGCAAATTTAACTCTGGCTGTCTATTTTTGGAATTGATGAATGGTTTGCATCTAGATGTGAACCCTTTGTATTTACTTTCATGGAGTCTTCTCTTTACTGTTGACTTAGAGACAGATACACCTACTTCACTGAGAGTGTTCTGGACTTCAGTTGATGTTGTGAACGGGTTCTTCTTCACCAAAGAAAGTATGCGGCAATTATCCACCACTGTTGTCATCCGTGGATGCCCCGGCCTTTTTGAGTTCCCAAGCTCACCAGGCAATTCCTTTTTTCTCAGAATGTACCCGACTGTTGATTTTGCTACTCCAAGCATGTCTGCTATCTCTCTGATGGATTTTTTCTTTTTTTTTCAGCCTCATGATGTTCTGCTTCAACTCAATTGAGAGTTCCTTAGACCACATGTTGTCTGGTCACAGCAACAGCTTCCAAATGCAAAACCACACACCTGTAATCAACCCCAGACCTTTTAACTACTTCATTAATTACAGGTTAACGAGGGAGACGCCTTCAGAGTTAATTGCAGCCCTTAGAGTCCCTTGTCCAATTACTTTTGGTCCCTTGAAAAAGAGGAGGCTATGCATTACAGAGTTATGATTCCTAAACCCTTTCTCCGATTTGGATGTGAAAACTCTCATATTGCAGCTGGGAGTGTGCACTTTCAGCCCATATTATATATATAATTGTATTTCTGAACATGTTTTTGTAAACAGCTAAAATAACAAAACTTGTGTCACTGTCCAAATATTTCTGGCCCTGACTGTATACTGTATATATGGATATGTATGTGTCCATGTTCCGTGTATGCATAGATGTGTATATATAGGTGTCTTTTCTCTTGATTTATTTAAAATTTTTCTCTTATGTCTTCTCAGGTTTGCTTTTGGGTAATGTCTCGGGACCTTACTGTGGATTATGGCGGACCTTTTTCTTTTAAAATAAAAAAATCAAATAAATTGGTGAACGAGGTCTGTAGCCGGGGGGGGTGTTTTGTTCAAATACATTTTTTTTGTCCACTTTAAACTAATGGATTAGACATAGGGGTGTCTGCTAGACGCCCACGCATTACTAATACCAGTGCGTGATGCCAAATGGCAATCACAGCTATCATCAACCCCACATCAAACCCATAATTTTTACCCTGTTTGCCACTACATCAAGGCAATGAGAAGAGCTGGGTCCAGTGCCAGAACTGGGAATAATCCCTGGGCCCTTCCCATCCTAATAATATCAGTCCCTAGTTGTTTGCTGTAATTTGACTATTTTTAGAAAACTGGGGAGACCGCACGTCATTTTTTTTTTTTAAATAAATCAAATAATTTTAATAACAATATGGGATCCCCTCCATTTTTCATAACCAACTAATGTACTGAAGACAGCTGAGTGTTGCAGCATTAAATAGATGCACCAATTCTGGGGCTGGAATTGGAATTCTGGTGCACCAATTTGGCATTCTTCCCCTTGCCCTGGTATGGTGGCAAACAGGGTAATAATTGTGGGGTTGATGACAAATGTGAATTGTCAATTGGCATCAAACCCTGGTATTAGTAATGAGGGGGCATCTAGCAGACACCCCCATGACTAATCTATTAGTTGAAAGTGAACACTTTTTTTTTTTATATATAACAAAAAAAACAATTACAGCCCTCATCCACCATTTTTTTTTTAAATGTTTTTAAAAATAAAAAGGTGGGCCCTAATCCATAGCAAGGTTCCACAACATTCTCCAAAAGCGAACCTGAAAAGACATAAAAAGAAAAATTATTAAATAAATCAAGACCAAAGACACCTACAGTATATATACTCATATATAATACACACATTTATCTATAAATGTATCTATCTATCTATCTATATCTATATATATATATATATATATCTATATCTATATCTATATCTATATCTATATCTATATCTATATCTATATCTATATCTATATATCTATATATCTATATATCTATATATCTATATATCTATATATATATACATATACATATATATATATATATATAGATATATATACATATATACATATATATATATATATATATATATATATATATATATATATATATCCATGTATGCACACATATGCACACACATATATATATATATATATACACATTCATGGACAAAAATTCACACACACACATGCATAGACAGACACACACACACATGCATAAACAGATATACATGCATAGACAGACACACACACACATGCATAGACAGACATATACACACATGCACAGACAGACATAAACCCCTTTTAAAGACAATAAAAAGATCTAAATAGCCTAAGTCATAGTCCTTATTCCTAGATATTTTTCAAAAATGACCAGTGAGGTACAAAAATGGTTTAAAACTAGGGATGATCAAATACTTTGATTATTCGGCTTCGCAAATATTTTCTGAATACCTCGCCGTTATTTGACTATTCGATACGCAATGTAAGTCTATTGGAAGCCCAGGGCGGCACGGTGGCTCAGTGGTTAGCACTGCAGTCTTGCAGTGCTGGGGCCTTGGGTTCGAATCCCACCAAGGACAACATCTTCAAGGAGTTTGTATGTTCTCCCCGTGTTTGCGTGGGTTTCCTCCGGGTACTCCGGTTTCCTCCCCCACTCCAAAGACATACAGATAGGGATTTAGATTGTGAGTCCCAATGGGGACAGTGTTCCTGATGTATGTAAAGCGCTGCAGAATATGTTAGCGCTATATAAAAATAAAAGAGAAAAAAGAGATTTTTATAAAAATAAAATATAAAAGAGAAGCCCGAATAGTTCCAAATAGTTGTTATTCGGGTTTCCCATAGACTTACATTGCGCATCGATTATTCGCGAATAGTGGCGAGATATTTTGAAAATATTTGCGAAGCCGAATAATCGAAGTATTCGATCATCCCTATTTAAAACCATCAATAAAACTGTCATATGGCAATTCTGCCTGAATAACTGATAGAGATCTTACACAATGTTGTTAGTAGATCTCCCCTCAAGTGGATGAAAACTACAATACCCTTAAAAATGGACCATATTAAAAGTTAAAAGCACGATTGCAGTGTGAGTATTGGATTATGGCAACATTTTCCTATTGGAATGTATGTGATAGATGCAGAATTGCTTATGACCTCTTCTTATATGGTACATTTGTTGTAAAAGCAACATCCAAAGGTTTTCTAGCACCTTTAGGCCTTTGGCACCAGAAAGACATTGATATATCATAAGAATCAATATTTGCATGAACAAAACAAATGCTATATATTGGCAGATAAAGGGTTAATCTGCAGGTATATAGCTTGTGTGTAGAGCAAGCTGTCAATCAAAGTGCCAGGGGGCACTATAGTGGACAGTTGAAGGCATCGCCCCTGTGGCGGGTAATAAGCATCTACAGGAAGGATATAGGCTCATTTTCTTCCTTTAGATCTACAGGTAAATATCATTTTAGGAGATGACAGGTTCCCTTTAATCTGATTTTAAAATTTACACTGTAGTTCATAGTTCAAGTGGATTTAGACAGCACCTATGTGCAGGGCATTTTATGATTGCTAGCGGAAAGATTGTAACATGCTCCTCTCAAGTGAAAGGTTTGAAAGGACCACTGGTTTTAAGACCTCTGATTAAGAGACATCAAACTGCTCCCCTTTCTTCCCCGAGGCTAGGAGAACCTAATCCTGGTCCCAATTATGTTTCTGTAAGGCAAATCGGACAGAAGAGAAGATTCATTCCACATGTCTTTCCATAATGTTTCAGGGGACAAGTTTTAATTCAGTTGAGTTTGAACCTTTCTCATTGTTAAAGCATTCCCATCCTCCCATGTATATCAAGCTCGCGGAGCACAAGTAAGTCCTTACAGAATCAATAAAGCAAGAGCTAAATGAAAGGGAAAAACAATCCTGAACCTAAACTAAATCACTAGGATAAGTTCTCAGGTGATATGGAATACAATGTCAGTCGTACAGAGTTAGGCAATGTTCACATGTCCAGAAATGATCCAATAGAATGGATCCAGCAGGGATCCGTTGGCAAAAAAGTTGTGTAAATACAACTTTTTTGTTTGAAAAAAATACATTTTTCCAGGATGTTTTTTTCACATAGGAGTCAATGGAAAACGGATCGTTAACTGATTGTTATATATCTTACATTTGAAACTGATACTGTAAGCAAAAAATGGATCCTTTACAAATGCAAGGAAAATGGATGGCTAACTAACAATCAGTTAACGGATCCATTTTCCATAGCTTCTCATGTTAAAAAACTGGATACCGTAAAAATATTTTTTTTCAAAACAGACAAAGTTGTGTTTGCACAAACTTATTTGCCAACAGAGTGCTGCTGGATCTGTACTAACAGATGGCTAGTGGACATGTGAACTCAGCCTTTCTTTTTGAAGGTCTATTAAGAGCATATTTTTGAATTCTCCCTTATCTGGGTTATGTTACATTTCTATAACTTAACAGATCTTTAAGTACTACAATCAGCTTTTTATACTATATTTTTACAAATTATTAAAATCTGCTAGAATCCAATGTTTTTGCAATTTGATTTGCTTGAGTCGAGTAAAATGATAAGCATTGCACATCATGATACTACTGATATCATCTCATGAGTTCTAGTCATCACTCATCGGATGCCATTGTATGGAGCTGGATCAAGCTCTAAGCCTGTGTAAAAAGATGGACATATTTCCCACAATCCCCCTTGAAGACATGAGTATTGTTGAAGTGTGTAATGTGAAACGTGACATGTGTTCATAATGTTGAAGTATATTTTGCTTGATTGTAGGGAAAGACAGAATAAATGTTTAGTACCAGCCCGTAGTGGGAGGTCTAACTAAACAGCAGAGCCAGAAGAGTGGGTGTCCATTACATGAGAGGAGACAAAAGCAGAAGATAACGTGATCAAAAGTACTAAGAGAGAGAATTGGCTGAAGTGCAGAGCTGGTGACTGGAAACGGGTCCTGAGACAGGACGCCTAATGGTATGGCCCCAAGTTTACAACCAGGACGGACTAGAGGATGTGAGATGAAGTGAATGCCCTGGGCAGGAACACAGCAGGGACAGAGCAGGAACAGACCAGTCTCTGAAATGAGCGTCAAGGCCCTTCATTTCCGTGATGGGACAGAGGCTGCAGTAACTGCCCCAGACTCTGCCCCCTGGTGAAACTTGGTTTGAGTATCCCAGCATGCACTTGGTTACTCAAATGAATTATCAGACAGGAAATAGAAAAGATAATATAATAGCATTTAGATTGTGTAGTTAGGGAACTGTAGGGATTTTTTAATACAGATATATTAAAAAAATAGCCTAAATTATAGCATGAAATAGATAGGGATTTAAAATGAAATTTACTATTGCCTTCGGACCACCACTTTAAGAGTCAACAGGTCTCCTTTGAAAGGAACATAGGATGCAGAATCCCAGGTTGAAGATAAGACTTTCACTAAGTGGACTGTTGTGGTAAGCTGGATGGTGGTGAAAGAAGTAAGACTGGTGAAGGCAGGACTAAGTGAGTTTGGGGAAGCAAAGAGTCTGTGTATCTGTGTATAAAAATGCTCCGTATAGAACAAAAACAAATTACAAAAAGTTATTTGTCCGCTATCTACTGTACATAGTTGCCATCAATTGGCTATTTAGTAAAATACTGTTTTCAAAGAACTGGTAGTCTCCCTCACTTAGTAGTTTAATATCTGGTCCTGGCTAGCCAAAGCTTTTGGCATCATGTGGCCTGCAAGTGCATACAACCCCAGTTGAACAAGACCACACACCCAGCCAGGACCCCCAGCTCCATGTTATGTGCTGGGGCATCAGAGATAACATTAAACCTGCTCTATACATGGTGGCCATGTTATACAGCCAACACTTACCTCCAAAAGTAGTAATTGGCGCTAGCTTTGACTGCTGCTGTTTAACCACTTAGGAAAAAAGTGCTTCTGCTGTAAGGTCCAGCGATCTATAACCCCTGAACGCCATGCAATACGCATTACAACAGTAGCCAATAAGGGCTTATTTTATCATTGTAGTGAGACGTTACGGCTAAAAACAATAAGTTAATAGCGCTAGCCCCCCTTTTACATTATTACTACAATGTATGAGACCAGCGATCAAAGTAAGGCATATTCATGTCAATATACTTTCTCCCCGTGTCATTTCTCATTATTACACACAACTTAATTTATGGACATATATGGTTTTATCAACGTCTGGTAAGAAATGCATGTCAGTAGCCCCTTTAGAAATATATTTACTTAAAAAATTGGTGACATGTTCAATACTTATTTCACCCGCTGTACATGGAAACCCTGACGTAAGTACTCAGCACAGAACACAAGAATGTAAACCCAGCCTTATAATAGAAGAGATCAAAAATGTTATATACCCTAAAACATTACCAATAAAACCCCTAACTTATCCCACACAAAACCAGCCCCCACTCAGGTTCGTCATCTGTCACTTGAAATTTAGAGGAATGCCATTGATAGAACAAAGACTCTGGAAAAGCGACATGGCTCTCACTCCTTCAAATAAAACCCAGTGAAATCTGCGCTCCCAAATTCAAATGTCCCCACCTGAGCTCCACTGCGCCTAAATCACACCAAGTGACCACGTGTATCACATTATTGTAGTGGGGAGAGCCCAATTAATAATTTACGTGGTGCGTGAATTCATTGAGAGGTGCAATTTCTACAATAGGGTAACTTTTGTGGTCTTTATACTGTTCTGGTACATTAGGTGGCTCAGCAAATGTCCCCCACAAACTATTTCTGCATTATATGTGCTAAAAAAACAAATAGTGCTCCTACACATAAATCCCTGCCGTGTGGCCAATCAGTAGTTTCTGATGACATACTGTAAACCCTGTTTCCCTGAAAAAAGTCCTACCCTGAAAATAAGCCCTAGTATGATTTTTTCAAGATTTTTGGACTAAACTTGAAATATAAGCTTTACTCCAAAAACAAGCCCTAATTACAGTTCAGTAGAGTTCATACAGTTTGTAATTTATTCAAGACTATATATAATTTGCCAATAGGTCTTTTTTTACATGTTTTCCAGTAGCTGCCTTTACACTTTTTGATTTTTGTTCATGTGTACCACCCTTGCAGCGGTCAAACCACTCGGATTCGGGGTTTCTGTGGCCCGAGGGTCTCCGGACCCGGGGGCTCGCGGGCCGCGGCCACTTCAAATGCAAAGGGGGTATTTACAGGGGATAAGAGTTTGTCACGCCACTCGTGGTTCGCGGTAAGGGGAGTACCGCCGCTGCCGATGGGAATACCCGGGGGAGATGGCGTGGGGCAGTTAGATGACGTTCCCTCCACGGGTAGGGGAGACCCTGGGACTCGTGATGAGGAAATGTAGGGGATCGTGGTGCAGATTGGAAGCAGGGGAGGACAGCGTACTCACTCAGACCGTGTTGGTATGGATGCGAACAGAAAGCAGACATTGACACATAGGTAAACCAAGTCTCTGGATGCCACTGCCACTTCAGGGGAGCCCGTTCGGGAGTCCGCTCCCGTTGATATTGCTGATGGTCTGTACCTTGCCTCCATGCACTGTATGTTATATGTTCTGTGTGACCCCTCGGCTTGAAGCTGTCGGGGTCCCTCTCCCCACTGTTAAGTAGTGAAGCTGTGCTCTCGATGGCTGACATTTGGGATTGCAGGGGGCAGCATAAGCTGGCATGTCCTATCCTCCTCTTTGTGTTGATGCCTTCGATCTCTGAGGTCTTGGGGAAAGTCCATAAAGAGACTATCTTCCACAGGTTAATTATCAGGTTGCGTAAAGCTACTCTCTGATCTAGGGTCCAGTACCCTGCCGTGTTCGGCCCCGGTTTGGTTACTAGGTACTCTGGTGCCGACCGTTCTCCCAAACTAAGCCAGGCACCCTTCTCCAATACCCTGCGACTGGGTCTCTGACTCCTTCGGTCCCAGACCACTGTCTGCAACCTAGCTAAAAGTCCCAGGGAGCGCCAACTCCCAGCTCCTCATTGTCTGAGAGCTACTTCTAGACTGACTAAGCTTTGCTCTCCACTTCCTCTCTCTGACTTCCTCCCTCCCACCAGTCTGCCTGACCCCTAGGCGAATGGCCCTGTTCCAGCTAGACCACCCACTTGTGTGCCTGACAAGGTGTGGTGTGAGGTATGACTAGGATTTGAATGCTGATGGAGCAATACCAAAAGTTAGGATCCCAGACCAATGGGGGGTTGAGTCCTGCACCAGAAGAAGAAGAAGTGCAGTACCCTGTGACACCCTGACTAGTTCAGGGGCATCACACATGAATACTGGTAGATTGTTGTAGATGGAAAAAGGAAATAGGATCTCAAGACATTCATGATGGAATTCAGATTTTAGAGTTTTGATGATCCAGAATGTGATCACCTTATTGATCATATTTGAATAAATATTGATTGTTTTCTTTGTACAAGAATAGCTGTGAATTTGTGGCTATGGAAAAAAAATAGAAAATCTCCCGAAAATAAGCCCTAATCCATCTTTCAGACCAAAAAATAGTATAAGACCCTTTCCTATTTTTGGGGAAACACGGTAAGGAGAAATTATACAATAAATTATGGGGTCCACTTTCACTTTTTAACCCTTGTGTAACTGACAAATTTTTAGCTAATAAAAAAATGTGATGAGAAAAAAAAGAGGTATGTAAAAACAAGCGATCAACTTAAAATATTAAAATTTATTTGAAATACAACTAGCAACAATGTTCACTGTATAAAAACATTTAAAAGGCACACATGCTTGGTACTCGTAACGATACTTTGATGGGCGCTTATCGAGTACCCGAATATAATGGGAGTCAATGGGAAATATTCCGGAAAAATACTCGAGTCCAGCACTCCCTGAGGAAATCACGAAACACGTGTCAGGGTCTGCAGCAGGCAAACGGGTCACTTTGACCATCCAGACCTACAATCAAGGTATATGATTATTAACTCTCCTTGCATTTCCCAGAAATTCCTACTTAGGTTTCAGAACGTTACACCTGTAGACATAGTTTTTTGAGCCCCGCGGTGCCTTCCCCTTACTTCTAGCCAAATTTATGCAGTGTGATTTATATATGATTCCTTATATTGCGGTTTTTGCACAGCATTGTCTAGCACTTTAATTGCATGCTCTGTAATGTTTTTTTATACTGCGGTTTGCACAGCACTGTCTACCACTTTAGTTGTATATTCTGTAATATTGCTATAGGGTTTTTTGCAAGAAATTGGGTCCTTTGTTTGCACTGTCATTTTGCATTTTTCCTGCTGCTATTGCCTGGGAATCTCACTGTCTTTTATCGTTGTTGTTCGGGTAGAATATGTCTTCTAAAATGAATTTAATAAAATTAAAATATTTTTATCTAATATTTATTGTTTTTGGGTTACTTTTCGTCCTTCACAGGTTTTTTGCCTGCTCTCGATAGGGGGATTATTAGGTTTTACATTTCACTGTAGTGACATATAGAGGAGTTTTGGACTTGACTGACCATTTAAGTATCGTACTATCAAGGTCAGTTTTAAATACCTTACATACTTTGGTGTCATCCGCAAAGACTGAAACTTTATGCTCGATCACATCCAAAAGATCATCAACAAAGAAGTTAAAAAGAATCTGTCCTAGCACAGATCCCTGCAATACCCCACTGCTAAATAAAATCCATTTAGAGAATATACCATTTTCGATAACTCTTGGTTTCCTAACGTTTAGCCAATTTCTTACACATCTGCATATAGTTTCCCTAGTTTCTGCTTCTGGAGCTTCATTATAAGGCTTATGTGGTACAGTATCAAATGCCCTTGCAAAGCCCAGATAAATCCCAATTGCCGCATTAACAACATTCAGATTTGCATGTACCTCCTCATAGAAACCCAACCTGTGAGTTTTGTGAATCGATGCTGGTTGTTAATTATATTTTTCTGTGTAATATAATTTTTGCATCTCAGTTCAGTTGTTAAAATTATCTCCAAAAATTTGCACACTACTGATGTTATGCTTACCAGATAGTAGTTGCCTGGATCAACCTTCTTATTTTTCTTAACTATGGATACTACCTCAGCCCTCATACAATTTTGAGGCACCAACCCTGTTACTTGAGAGTCTATGAAAAGGAGATACAGCCATTTGTCAATTACTGATCTCAATTCCCTCAGTATCTGTGGATGAATGCCATCTGGCCCAGGGGATTTGTCAATGTTTAATTTGCTCAGATGCAGGCACAGTTCTTGTGTTAAATTAGTTATATCAAGTGACGAACTTTGATTAATACCTTGTTAAATGATCCCTGGAACAGTCAGTTCTATATTGAACAGATAAAAGTGCCTGTTTAATATGTCAGTCTTTTCTTTGTTCTCTATAATTATCCTGGTATTAACTTTTAAGCGGCTGATACCATCCTTTGTTTTCTTTTTTGCATTGATGTTCTTATATATTTATGGGGAAATTATTTTAATGTTGTTGGCAATTTGTATTTCAGTAGCTATTTTTGCTAGCTGGAGTTCTTTTTTCCATTTGTTTACATCTTTTTTTGTGTTTATATACACCCTGTGTCTATCTATTATTGTGGCTCTGGTTTTTGTGTCAGCGGTAGATGACACTGTCTGTCCACCTAATTATAGAGTCCCCTACCACCAACATCTGTCAGGCCTTTGTTGCACTGCTATTTCACTTCTACCTAAAGGGGTCATTTTTCTGGTTGCCAGGAAAAACGTCCTGCTGTAGTGATCCTAGTCCTTGGCCTGCATCCCTAACATCAGCCAAACAGTCATATTTACTAGGCTGTGCCAGATCAGATCTAAGCTTTCTGACACTTCTCTTTTCTTCTAACTGTTACCAAGCTGGCTACTCCTGAGTCTTGACTTTCTCCACCTCCACCCTCCTCCATAGCACTGACCCCAGCCAGAGTGGCTCAGTGAGCTGTAAACTCCTCTCCATGTTTGCAATGCTCCTGAGTGTTGCACGCTGCATATTTAGATCCATTACGTGGGCTTCAAAATATGTAACATGCTTGCATCGAGTGCAGACATATTCACCCTCGAACGGCTGTTCAAGGCATGCATATGACACACCAAGCCCCAGGGCCTTAGGTGATACTCGGAAGTGGGCCGGACTAGTCCAGGAATGTCAGTGGTGACCCAACTCTGTGACCCTGGTGGTGTCATTTCTAATAAAGGGGATGATGATGGGAGTTGTATTTTTAAAGATTTTTTAAGTTTGTGACGCCACCTGTGGTTTTACGGTTATGTGGGATGCCGCTGCGCTGCGTGTTCCCCGGGGCAAGTGATGATGGTGTAGCTGAGGTAATCTTGCTCTCCACAGGTGGAGCGAGACCCCAGGGTGACTGTTAGAAATATAAAAAGTCTATGAGGGCAGGCTGTGACGCAAGAGGAATAGAGACAACACCGTGGCTTTGCAATAACAGTCTTTTACTCACTGTACCAGTTTCAGGTTGACAGCCAGATTAGTCCACCACGGTATGTTGGGATCCCCAGTGATGTGCATCTGCTGATCTCTAGTAAGTCTGAGGCAAGTATTGGTTCTCCTTTGTTTGTCTTTTCTGGTTGGCTCACTGCGCTGACTCTCTCCCGCCGATCCTGCTCCTACACACACAGTGCCCTGAGCCAGGGGTCGCGGACCCTCAAAGGGAATTATGCCTGCTTGGCTCCCTGATCCTTTGTGACCCCCTTCCAGCGAATTTGTGTGCTGTTTGGGGCGCAAAGGTGCATACAGCCACCCCTGGCCTCCGGTATTACTAGTAAGTCCTGAAGTCTCTTCCTAGCCTAGGGACCGGGGCTCCATTTGCGACCAAATCCCTCCACCTTAGATGTTGCTTGTGGAACAAAACTTAAGGAGAGTCTGACACCCCTCCCCTAATTCTATAGGATTCTCTCTTCAACATCACCAGAGTTGAGGAAGACCCTCCAGGGTCCGGACTCCTAGTCGGTCTCCTCCCCACTCCTCATATATCAAGGGTAAAACCTGGCTCAACCACTTAAATTAGTGTAGGTGCTCTGGAGAAAAACAGATAATATAGAAAATGTACTCCGGCACACTAAGGAATATCATGAAAAAGAGTCCAAATTGGTGCTCAAAAAAACGTTTTTATTAGAAATGAGTATTTTGTCCCGACGTTTCAACCCGTTGAGGGTTTTCTTCAAGGACTATGGTAGACGAAACTAAAGTTCTTAAGTAAGCATCAAGTCCCATTAGGTGAAGCAGATTTTTAATGTCCAAAATGGTACTAAGAGGACCAGTATTGGGTATTAGGACATCAGTTCATGTGGGTAGAGAGAAAAAAAGGCCACAGACGTTCTGTGAAGTCAAAAGAATATACATACCCTCACTATGTTCACTACAGGCGTCGTGTAGAGGCCAGTGTCATATCGGCTCCCTTGGAGGGCATACCTTGCGAGTGAAGCTAATGTGTTAATTCCATAGGAGTCATAGGAAGACTAATCCTTATAAGCAAAGCTAGTATGTGCCAGGGGTCCAAAGCCACGATTTAAGTCAAATCAAAGCCAATGTGGGTAAATGAATACATGAATATGGGAGTAGGTCCTAAATGATTCCACAGGAGTACTGGGGAAACTCACCACAGAATGTGGATCTCACGGGTGTTATGCTGTATCAGCCTCAGGTCCTATGACTCCTATGGAATTAACACACTAGCTTCACTCGCAAGGTATGCCCTCCAGGGGAGCCGATATGACACCGGCCTCTACACGACGCCTGTAGTGAACATAGTGAACATATGTATATTCTTTTGACTTCACAGAACGTCTGTGGCCTTTTTTTCTCTCTACCCACACGAACTGATGTCCTAATACCCAATACTGGTCCTCTTAGTACCATTTTGGACATTAAAAATCTGCTTCACAAAATGTGACTTGGTGCTTACTTAAGAACTTTATTTTCGTCTACCATAGTCCTTGAAGAAAACCCTCAATGGGTTGAAACGTCGGGACAAAATACTCATTTCTAATAAAAACGTTTTTTTGAGCATCATTTTGGACTCTTTTTCATGATATTCCTTAGTGTGCCGGAGTACATCCTCCCCACTCCTGACTGACTGACTCTGTCAATGGTCAACTGTCAACTTTTCAAACTTATCTTCGCCCATTTTACCTCAGACAGCTCACCCACCAATCTCCTCCCCCAGGCTGGTTTCAGAGACAGTGCACGGGGCCTAAGTGCCATAACCAGATTTCTGGTTGCTAAGCATTAATGGGCACTGCCCCGACCCTGATCTAGTGTGTGAGGTAACAATTGGGTGTCTGCAGTGTTTTGGTGCATGAACCGTTAGATGGGCCCTTTCTTACCCAGGATGGGGCACCACACCTCTGGCTGAGGTGCAGTTCCACTGTGATGATGGTAGCCTCAGGGGCGCCACATATACATCCCTCAAGATGCACACCTGGTAGCATTGTCCATAGAGCACATATTAAATGGGGATAAAAAGTACTGATAAATGTAGAAAAACAATGAAAAACTAATAAGGACAACACCAAAATATGCTGTTGTGTCAAATTATGATGTTTTGTGTTAACTATAAGTTAAGTAAGTAATTTCAGTCGGGTAGAGGAATCGAAAGAGGTTTAAGGGAATATGGTTACCAGTTCATGTAGCAGAGCTGGAAGAAGTAAGGAGCCTGAAGACTTCGTCTGTGTCTTGGTCAAAGGCTCATAGTGAAATGGATGAAGTGCAGGAGGGGAAAGGATTGATGTAATTAGGCATTTAAGAGATTTTTCAGATGTTATAATCTATTTTTTTAAATTGCCACCTCTCAATGCTAAGGTCAAAGATACAGACCTGCCTTTTAGAGA
Source organism: Anomaloglossus baeobatrachus (assembly GCF_048569485.1). Classification (NCBI taxonomy): domain Eukaryota; kingdom Metazoa; phylum Chordata; class Amphibia; order Anura; family Aromobatidae; genus Anomaloglossus; species Anomaloglossus baeobatrachus. Next base: position 359,340,960 of record NC_134357.1, read on the forward strand.
TAAGGAGGTAGTAAAAAATGTCGAAGTAATTTTAGATTGTTGGATAGTGAGAAGATAAGTGTTGTGAAGTAGGCTTGTTTGTCAAATTTAAGAGCAGAATTCTAGGTGTTGAGTTAGCATACATTTGTAGTGAAGGAAAACTGCTGACAGATGCATTTTTTCTATTGACATTAGGCACATTGAAAGCACTGATGAAGTAAACATACTTGTGTAATTTGCCAGGGTTACTATCATCAATGTTGAAAAGACTTTTGGACCCTCTGTTTGGAGGCACCACCACATCCAAAGCACTTCTGAGTGCCTTACTATCAAGTAATGTAGTTAAATTAAGACAGGAAAGGGAAGAAAATGGAAACCATAATGATAGAAGATTCTTCACAAGTTTTTGGGTGTTATAGATGTCAAGTTGTCTAAGGCTCTGCCACCCCCACAGGTAAAGTACTGTGATATGTTTGACAAAGAGCTGTGTTATATTTGGTACGGCCATTAGATGGCTATGATGTAGTGATAGCTTCCCTGGTACCTTTTGGGTAAAAAAGGGTTAATTGGAGGGAGGAGCAAAGTTTATAAAAAGGCAAGTAACTAGGAAGTGGGTAGGAGATTCCCCAGTAAAGAGAAAGGAATAAGTAGCTGTGTTTCCATGAGATCCAGCAGGCCAAGACCCCGTTAACCATAATTTGGCAGGACCTTTGGGTCAGACTTGGACCCCAGACACACAGGGTCCTAGCATGGGAAGGATTGATTGCAACTGCGTCCCTACAAGTGGGTGAAGTCTATGCGGTCTGAGTGGCATCTGCTTCCCTGGAAAGATGCCTGAAGAACTCCCTCAAAAGACAGACGGGTGGTGTGACCTTGAAGAGAGGGTGGGTACCGAACGTGAGAGCTAAGGAGGGTTGTCATAATAGGCCTCTTCACCGGCGAAAGCTAAATCCCTATGGGTGGGATAAAGTGTGCAAAAAGGACTTTTTGAATCTGCTAACGTACAATGACATCCTTAGAAGAGATGAGGGGCTTATAGATCTTCAAGGATACTTAAGTACCAGGGAAGCAGTCGTCCTGCAAAATGTATACAAAAATCGTTGCTATTGGAAACCCCTTCGGGGTCTATGTTGTGCCCGCATACTGCGTGATGAAGATCTGTGTTTGATGCTACAAAGTAAAGTTCCAGTGACAAAAATAATATTGCAAGTGTCTGAGTCAATGTGTCAGCAAGTAAATGGACTTTTGTTTTTTTATTGTACTGGAGAGGAGACTGGGGTACGAGGTGTTAATATTGGGCTGCATTGCTGCCAAGAAGCCTCTACTGCGACTACAATGACCCCCGTTTGCCCCTCCAACATAGGCATGAATATTTTGGAATTTGTGATAGTAATTTCATGAGAAGGGCAACAAATCTTAATATAAAAAGAAAGTTGTGGTCAGAGAGTAGAGGAGAGTTAGTAAAGGCAGAAGATAAGCACAGACAAGATTCATTGTATTCCTATCTCTATATGTTGCACTATAAGATGCACTTTTTGAAAAAAGAAAAAAAATTACCAAAAAATGTCACTTCTTTGGCCCTAGTGCTGCATAGGTGTTTTAATCTTTCCTGTTCTGTGATCACAAGTTCCCTTGGACAGTCATGGCATGTGCAGAGTTTAGATTGATCCTTTGTAACAGACCGATTATTTCTATATATATAAGAAACACTGTTAAACACTGTATGTGAGTTATGATTTAACATAAAGTAGACTTTATTCCATAGTGTCTTGAAATGTATGGTCTTACTAGACTAAGATAAAAGTCTGCCATCCCCTTGTTCCAAATGTGCCTTTAGCACTGGTAATAGAACTTCATAAACATATGGATTATATCATGTTATTGCGAAAAATACAATTTTCTGCTCCTCAAAATAATGATACTCTGTTAAAAAAAATCGTTATAAATATTGGACGGAGTGAAACATTTGTGTTCGATATATCACAAGTTGTCTGCCTAGCTTGACTTGCCAAGTCTTTTATTGAAAGCAAACTGTGAGAGGCTGTGGAAGTGGCTTGCCACAGAATCTTCTTAAACCTTTCTGTATTATCTGGAAAGTCATTATGTGACTGAGGATAAGAACCATTTTCTTAACCTTAGGTGCCCTTTCCTACATGCCATAAACCCTTAGAGCATATAACATACTAGTGTTTTAGTTTAATATTCTACTTGCATTTAAACAACTGGTACGAGGTGATAGTAAAAAGCCATGACATTTATGGGAATTTTTAGCTCCATACTACATGACATAATTTGATCATTTCAATCCAAATTTTTCCCCTTCTCCTTCAAGTCAAAAGGGAGGAAAAACACATTGAATTCTGAACCAATAAAATACAATAAAAAGGTATTGAGGAGCTAATAATAATACAGCAGAAAGGTAAATATAGAATGCTGAACCAAATATCTGTACACACAGTGTATAAATGCTGGGTAAATAACACTACCACAAAAGCACCACTGAAAGAGACTAGATGCGAGTATAAACCATTGGTGTCCCAGAATGTCACGAGGACTGGATTACAGGACTGGGACACCTAGGATAACCCTCAGACTGGGGATCCTGTGCTGTGCCTCAGCTCAGAAGTACGCTAGATGGTAGCGAAGTCTGAGTCACCAGCGTAACCCTAACTCCTGTCCAAGCCCTGATTTAACTCCCCTTTCCCACCTCCACCTAAAGTTTGAGCCGGGACCGTAGACACAAACCCCCAACTACACACGGACAGGGAAAAACAAACAAATTTAACACACGGCAATCACAAACAAAGGAGTGACTAAATGTGAACAGGGGGAAACAACATAAAAGGGGGAAAGTAAACAGGCAACTAAGAAACTTCCACATTGTAGAAGTAGAAGTTGTATTGTAATTAGTAATAGTTTAAAATACAATTAGTTTATTCAATGGTTAAAAAATGTAAAAATTAAAAAAAGCAGTCATTTGGTTGAGCTAAAACATAACTGTAATAAAAAGGGAATGATACAATTAGAAAAAATAGGAAAAGCAATTCACAAAAGTGCAGCTAAAACCACCTGTGCAGGTACAGGTACAAAATTGGGAAGAAACCTCAACACATAAATTAATGTATTCCATTAAATTTACCAATTGAATTCTGTTGCTGATTCCAATGTAGTTGTTAGCTAAAGGCATAGAGCTAAATTTCTTGGTTCAGACCCTTTGGGGTGAAACTAATTAGCATGAAAATCCATTTAGACTCTAATCTGGAAATTTGGCTGAGATAAGTTCCCCCCTGCATTTTTTTGTGTCTGTTGGAATCCCCCCGAAAATGGGTGTCTTTACAAGATTGATTATAATGTGCCTCTCGATAATGTTGTGAAAGCGGTTATCCTTTGTGCCCTTATTCATATTATTAAAATGTAATTTTAATCTTTTTGATAACATGTTTGGTGCGTCCCACATAAAGCCTATTACATGGACACTTTATAATGTAAATGATACTTGAAATGGAACAAGAAATTGCCTCTTTATTTAAAGAAGATTCTATTCAATCCTAAATGCTAACTTATTTTCGAATGTACCTCCTCATCATTGACTGTCTGAAACAAGAATATTTATCACATGGCCGAAAACCAACTCCTTGGATAAGAAGTGTGTATCTGCCCCAGGGTGTTTTCTGGCAATACTACCTCCTTTCACAGTTGGTGCAATCAAATTACCCAAGGTTAATGCTTGTCTACATACAAATCAAGGTTACTTTCAGACAAGTTCACCAATAACTTTATCTTGTTTCAGGACTGGCCAGTGTTTCTGAATAATTATTTTGAAGGCCCCATCATTACAATGGTATTGTGTTATAATGGGGACTTCATAGATTTGTTGCTGAATGTTGAGAGGCATTGGCGGTAGTGTGGTGGGATGGATCAAATTCTGTCTAGGAGGGGATTATACCTCAATCAGTGTATTGTTTATTGACTTAGAATCATAGCATTTACTCTCAAACTGCTGTTTAAAACATTTTGACTCTAATGAAATTAGACATATGGTTACAGTTTTTGCGAATTCGAGTAAATTGTACCTTAGGGATATTGGTGAGCCAAGCTGGAAGGTGACAACTTGTCAAGTGTACACTGTTGAGCAAAAGGGTAATAATGTTTTGAACTTTTGAATTTTACTCTTCATAACTCACTATTCACTACAACTTCAAATGTGAGACTAAATTTGTTCATAAACAATCATTTTGGCTACTGCAAAACATGAATTTGAATTGCAACTTTTTAGCATAACATTAGTTATGCAGATTTTTGTCATGTCACTGCATTGTTACTGTTTTGCTCCTGGTGAGGGAAAAATATTTTTCCTCCTCTGTAATACAAAATACAACCTGTTCTAACATTCCCTAATAGCTCAATTTGTTATTAGGTTGATTCCCAAATGTTAAGTCACTGATTCAAATCAAGGAGCAGCCACAAAGATTTCCCAGAAAAACTGAAAAAGAATCTTCCAGCTCATTGATGGTGGTCTCTCAGACAAGCAAATTGTCAAACTGCATCATGTGAGTGTCAACAGAGGTGAAAAAGCCTTGACTTCAATATCATCATAAGAAGTGTTGGCTCGAGTTTGCAAAAAAAGTACAAAAAGTGGATAGTAGAAGACTTGAAGAGGGGAGCCGTGTGATGACTGGCGTTGCTTTCCCAGACTTCTGTATATGAGGCTGAGTGCAGATGTAGCTGTGTCTTTACCTTCATCTCGATTTGCTGCGCACATGTCTTAGGTAGGGATAGCGACATAAAGCACACGCAGACTCTGATAAACAAAACAGGAACCTTCTTTATTGCAGATCACTTTCCTTCTTAAGCTTCAGGCCCTTAGGACCACTTGTGCTGTCTCCTTCTGTCCTCAGGGGAAAACACAGCTGACTTGCCCATGGAAGCTTCTTCTAGCAGCTAAGTCCTGTAACTTTATCTTCCCCCGGTATCCGTTCCTTATGTGGCTGCCGTGTGTCAATTGTGTGCCCACGCCCCGGACGTGCAACTTCTCCAGGCACCAGTACGAGTCTCCCTGAAGTTGGATGGCTACAGTGCCCCACTGCTCCAAAGTTGGTTTGACGCCAGTCATCTGGGTGAGGTCTTGACACTTTGTGGAGGGCTTCCCTCCAGTACCTCAGACAAGCTTCTAGCATGAGTCCTGTCAGGCACGTTTCCTGCTACTCACCAACTAATTCTACTATTTCCTCACACATACTGTACCCTCTGCTCACTCCTCCCCTCTTAGCTCCTTCTCCATAATGACTCACTGTCTGCTCTGTCCTGTGTTCCTACTAAATCCTATTATCTAGCTGCCTAATCTACTCCATTCTCCACGACCTGCTGCTTGTTCCCTATTTCCCACTAAAGGTCCAGTCACACATAACGAGATCGTGAACGAGATCGCTACTACGTCACAGTTCCCAGATCTTTGCTGAGTCATTGGTGAAATCGTATGTGAGGTGTCACACACACCGACTTTAGGAACGAGCATGCGACCCGTATAACGATCTTGTAAATCGTCAGGTCCCTGTCACACAACATCTGTGGTAACAATTCCGATCTCAAATCACTCATCTAGGTCGTTAACGAAATCGTTAGCTAGGTGTCAAACATACAGATCCATCCTGCCCAGCAGGACTCCAACGAGCCAAAAATGGCCCAGGCTGTTCAGCATCAACCAACGATTTCACAGCAGGGGGCGGATCGTTGGTATGTGTCAAATATGACGAGATTGCTAGTGAAATCGTTGTTGCGTCACAGAAACTGTGACGTAGCAACGATCTCGTTATGTGTGAAGTGGCCTCTAGTCTATCTATCTGTTACTAATACTATACCTAATCTGACACCTTATTCTGGCCCTGTGCTATATCCTTTTCCCGAACACAGCACAAGCGGACCTGTACATGTTATACACAGTACAGTATTTACATTACATAGACATATACTTCTTTACTATCACACAACAAGCAGTGACTGCCAGGTGGAGCAGAATGGTGCGCCCATTCGGCTCTGCTATATTCTCCATATGTTGGGGGAGATCTTCGGGTCTCTCAGGGTCTCGGAGGAGGATTCCAGATCATTAACACTGGACAACCAATTCATAGCCTAGGCCTTCACACATATACATTACAATAGACAATATACAGTTAGGTCCAGAAATATTTGGACAGTGACACAATTTTCGCGAGTTGGGCTCTGCATGCCACCACATTGGATTTGAAATGAAACCTCTACAACAGAATTCAAGTGCAGATTGTAACATTTAATTTGAAGGTTTGAACAAAAATATTTGATAGAAATTGTAGGAATTGTACACATTTCTTTACAAACACTCCACATTTTAGGAGGTCAAAAGTAATTGGACAAATAAACCAAACCCAAACAAAATATTTTTATTTTCAATATTTTGTTGCGAATCCTTTGGAGGCAATCACTGCCTTAAGTCTGGAACCCATGGACATCACCAAACGCTGGGTTTCCTCCTTCTTAATGCTTTGCCAGGCCTTTACAGCCGCAGCCTTCAGGTCTTGCTTGTTTGTGGGACTTTCCGTCTTAAGTCTAGATTTGAGCAAGTGAAATGCATGCTCAATTGGGTTAAGATCTGGTGATTGACTTGGCCATTGCAGAATGTTCCACTTTTTTGCACTCATGAACTCCTGGGTAGCTTTGGCTGTATGCTTGGGGTCATTGTCCATCTGTACTATGAAGCGCCGTCCAATCAACTTTGCGGCATTTGGCTGAATCTGGGCTGAAAGTATATCCTGGTACACTTCAGAATTCATCCAGCTACTCTTGTCTGCTGTTATGTCATCAATAAACACAAGTGACCCAGTGTCATTGAAAGCCATGCATGCCCATGCCATCACGTTGCCTCCACCATGTTTTACAGAGGATGTGGTGTGCCTTGGATCATGTGCCATTCCCTTTCTTCTCCAAACTTTTTTCTTCCCATCATTCTGGTACAGGTTGATCTTTGTCTCATCTGTCCATAGAATACTTTTCCAGAACTGAGCTGGCTTCATGAGGTGTTTTTCAGCAAATTTAACTCTGGCCTGTCTTTTTTTGGAATTGATGAATGGTTTGCATCTAGATGTAAACCCTTTGTATTTACTTTCATGGAGTCTTCTCTTTACTGTTGACTTAGAGACAGATACACCTACTTCACTGAGAGTGTTCTGGACTTCAGTTAATGTTGTGAACGGGTTCTTGTTCACCAAAGAAAGTATGCGGTGATCATCCACCACTGTTGTCATCCGTGGACGCCCAGGCCTTTTTGAGTTCCCAAGCTCACCAGTCAATTCCTTTTTTCTCAGAATGTACCCGACTGTTGATTTTGCTACTCCAAGCATGTCTGCTATCTCTCTGATGGATTTTTTCTTTTTTTTCAGCCTCAGGATGTTCTGCTTCACCTCAATTGAGAGTTCCTTAGACCGCATGTTGTCTGGTCACAGCAACAGCTTCCAAATGCAAAACCACACACCTGTAATCAACCCCAGACCTTTTAACTACTTCATTGATTACAGGTTAACGAGGGAGACGCCTTCAGAGTTAATTGCAGCCCTTAGAGTCCCTTGTCCAATTACTTTTGGTCCCTTGAAAAAGAGGAGGCCATGCATTACAGAGCTATGATTCCTAAACCCTTTCTCCGATTTGGATGTGAAAACTCTCATATTGCAGCTGGGAGTGTGCACTTTCAGCCCATATTATATATATAATTGTATTTCTGAACATGTTTTTGTAAACAGCTAAAATTACAAAACTTGTGTCACTGTCCAAATATTTCTGGACCTAACTGTATCTGCAATACATATTTACACCACTTTGTAGGAGAGGGAGCTATTCGCCTGTCTCCTACAGATTGGAAATGGGTCTGAAAGAAACAAGGGAAAAAGTAAAGTAGCTAACAGAATGAGAGATTGAAGGAAGTGTCAAGTTTGGAGAGAGCCTAATGATATGGAATTTTTTTTACAGCCAAAGGCGTTGGATACGTGAGCAGGATCAAAGGTGGTTCCCAATGCTGAGCTATATATAAGTATCCTACAAGACAAGTTACTTCGTAACCATGGGTATGAAAAGGACGACGTAGTTTTCAAGTACGACAGTGACATTTGTTGAGATTTGCGAAGATATGGTTCAATGACATTTAAGTAGGGGTACTTGATTTGGCCCCATATCTAACCAGGCCTCAACCCAATTGATATTAGAACCATAAAAAAGTATAATATAAAGAGGGTCCAGTATTACAAAACAAAAAAAAAAGAAAGGCCTCTAAAACATTAAACTTATTTAATCTCCTTTAAATAGTAACGTTAAGTAATTATACATCGGTACCATACCCATTAATGAAGTCACAGACCAATATCATAACAAGGTGAATAAAGACATACGGTGAGGTCCTGAATTGGACAGTGAGCAAAGATGAGTGTGTGCACTCATGTCACTCCAACTCAAAAAGACAGTAAGGCTACACAGGTATTTCAATATTTTGGGACCAGGGCCTAAAATTCCCTAAACTTGCCCCTGCCTGTCAACGGAGGTTTTTAATTCACCTTACTATTTTGGGTGCCCTCGTTCTTTGGCGGCTAGCCCTCAAAGCCCCTGCCACTATCATATGAGTCCCAGTACCATCACCAAGTGCAAAGTGCTGAAACATTTGTCACACAGTCATATGTCCAGCTTAGATACAGAATAGACATGTATGGTCAGACGTCAGTCCCACACATATGTATGATTGGGCCTTTAAGGATCGACGGTTGTCACTGTAATGACGTCATTTTGGAGCAAGACAGACAGACAGACAGAATAAGGCAATATACATATATATATATATATATATATACCGTGCCTACAAGTAGTATTCAACCCCCTGCAGATTTAGCAGGTTTGATAAGATGCAAATAAGTTAGAGCCTGCAAACTTCAAACAAGAGCAGGATTTATTAACAGATGCATAAATCTTACAAACCAACAAGTTATGTTGCTCAGTTAAATTTTAATACATTTTCAACATAAAAGTGTGGGTCAATTATTATTCAACCCCTAGATTTAATATTTTGTGGATTAACCCTTGTTTGCAAATACAGCTAATAATCGTCTTTTTTAAGACCTTATCAGGCCGGCACAGGTCTCTGGAGTTATCTTGGCCCACTCCTCCATGCAGATCTTCTCCAAGTTATCTAGGTTCTTTGGGTGTCTCATGTGGACTTTAATCTTGAGCTCCTTCCACAAGTTTTCAATTGGGTTAAGGTCAGGAGACTGACTAGGCCACTGCAACACCTTGATTTTTTCCCTCTTGAACCAGGCCTTGGTTTTCTTGGCTGTGTGCTTTGGGTCGTTGTCTTGTTGGAAGATGAAATGACGATCCATCTTAAGATCCTTGATGGAGGAGCGGAGGTTCTTGGCCAAAATCTCCAGGTAGGCCGTGCTATCCATCTTCCCATGGATGCGGACCAGATGGCCAGGCCCCTTGGCTGAGAAACAGCCCCACAGCATGATGCTGCCACCACCATGCTTGACTGTAGGGATGGTATTCTTGGGGTCGTATGCAGTGCCATCCAGTCTCCAAACGTCACGTGTGTGGTTGGCAACAAAGATCTTGATCTTGGTCTCATCAGACCAGAGAACCTTGAACCAGTCTGTCTCAGAGTCCTCCAAGTGATCATGAGCAAACTGTAGACGAGCCTTGACATGACGCTTTGAAAGTAAAGGTACCTTACGAGCTCGTCTGGAACGGAGACCATTGCAGTGGAGTACGTTACTTATGGTATTGACTGAAACCAATGTCCCCACTGCCATAAGATCTTCCCGGAGCTCCTTCCTTGTTGTCCTTGGGTTAGCCTTGACTCTTTGGACAAGCCTGGCCTCGGCACTGGTGGAAACTTTCAAAGGCTGTCCAGGCCGTGGAAGGCTAACAGTAGTTGCATAAGCCTTCCACTTCCGGATGATGCTCCCAACAGTGGAGACAGGTAGGCCCAACTCCTTGGAAAGGGTTTTGTACCCCTTGCCAGCCTTGTGACCCTCCACGATCTTGTCTCTGATGGCCTTGGAATGCTCCTTTGTCTTTCCCATGTTGACCAAGTATGAGTGCTGTTCACAAGTTTGGGGAGAGTCTTAATTAGTCAGTAAAGGCCCCGTCACACTAAGTAACATCGCTAGCAACATCGCTGCTAACGAACAACTTTTGTGACGTAACAGCGATGTTGCTAGTGATGCTGTGTGTGACATCCAGCAACAACCTGGCCCCTGCTGTGAGGTCGTTGGTTGTTGCTGAATGTCCTGGGCCATTTTTTAGTTGTTGCTGTCCCGCTGTGAAGCACAGATCGCTGTGTGTGACAGCGACAGAGCAACAACTGAATGTGCAGGCAGCAGGAGCCGGCTTCTACGGAGGCTGGTAACCACAGTAAACATCGGGTAACCAAGAAGCCCTGTCCTTGGTTACCCGATATTTACCTTCGTTACCAGCCTCCTCCGCTCTCACGCTGTCAGTGCCGGCTCCTGCTTCTTGCACATGTAGCTACAGCACACATCGGGTAATTAACCCGATGTGTGCTGTAACTAGGAGAGCAGGGAGCCAGCGCTAAGCGGTGTGCGCTGCTCCCTGCTCTCTGCACGTGTAGCTGCGTGCACTGGTAACCAAGGTAAATATCGGGTTGGTTACCCGATATTTACCTTAGTTACCAAGCGCAGCATCTTCCACGCGGCGCTGCTGGCTGGGGGCTGGGACACTGGTTGCTGGTGAGCTCACCAGCAACTCGTGTAGCCACGCTCCAGCGATCCCTGCCAGGTCAGGTTGCTAGTCGGATCGCTGGACCGTCGCAGTGTGACATCTCACCAGCAACCTCCTAGCAACTTACCAGCGATCCCTATCAGGTTGGATCGTTGTTGGGATCGCTGGTAAGTTGTTTAGTGTGACTGGGCCTTAAGGCTGGAAAAAGAGATAATTAATCCAAACATGTGAAGCTCATTGTTCTTTGTGCCTGAAATACTTCTTAATACTTTAGGGGAACCAAACAGAATTCTTGTGGTTTGAGGGGTTGGATAATAAATGACCCTCTGAATAAACTTTTCACAATTTAAAAAAAAAAAAAAAAAAAAAAAAAAGAAATAACATTCTTTTTTGCTGCAGTGCATTTCACACTTCCAGGCTGATCTACAGTCCAAATGTCACAATGCCAAGTTAATTCTGAATGTGTAACCCTGCTAAATCTGCAGGGGGTTGAATACTACTTGTAGGCACTGTATATATATGTATGTATATATATATATATATATATATATATATATATATATATATGTATATATATATATAGTGCCTTGCGAAAGTGTTCAGCCGCAATAAATTTTTCAACCTTTTCCCACATTTCAGGCTTCAAACATAAAGATTAAAATTTTAATGTTATGGGGTAAAGAATCAACAAGTTAGATACAATTGTGAAGGTGAACGATATTTATTGCTTATTTTAAAGTTTTGTCAAAAATAAAAAACTGAAAATTGGGGCGTGCAATATATTTCAGCCCCTTTAATTTAATACTTTGTAGCGCCACCTTTTCCTGCGATTACAGCTGCAAGTCGCTTGGGGTATGTCTCTATCAGTTTTGCACATTGAGAGACTGAAATTCTTGTCCATTCTTCCTTTGCAAATAGCTCGAGCTGAGTGAGGCTGGATGGAGAGCGTTTGTGAACAGCAGTTTTCAGCTCTTTCCACAGATGCTCGATTGGATTACGGTCTGGACTTTGACTTGGCCATTCTAACACCTGGATACATTTATTTGTGAACCATTCCATTGTTGATTTTGCTTTATGTTTGGGATTATTGTCTTGTTGGAAGACAAATCTCCGTCCCAGTCTCAAGTCTTTTGCAGAGTCCAACAGGTTTTCTTCAAGAATGGTCCTGTATTTAGCTCCATCCGTCTTCCCATCAATTTTAACCATCTCTCCTGTCTCTGCTGAAGAAAAGCAGGGCCAAACCACGATGCTTCCACCACCATGTTTTACAGTGGAGATGGTGTTCAGGGTGGGGAGCTGTGTTGCTTTTACGCCAAACATATCGTTTGGCATTGTGCCCAAAAAGTTCGATTCTGGTTTCATCTGACCAGACCACCTTCTTCCACATGTTTGGTGGCTTGTGGCAAACTTTAAATGAGACTTTTTATGCATATCTTTGAGAAATGGCTTTCTTCTTGCCACTCTTCCATAAAGGCCAGATTTGTGCAGTGTACGACTGATTGTTGTACTATGGACAGACTCTCCCACCTCAGCTGTAGATCTCTGCAGTTCATCCAGAATGATCATGGGCCTCTTGGCTGCATCTCTGATCAGTCTTCTCCTTTTTGACATGACATTTTTGAGGGTCTTGGTAAATTTGCAGTGGTATGATACTGCTTCCACTTCAATATGATCATTTGCACAGTGCTTCTGGGGATTTTTAAAGTTTTGGAAATCTTTTTGCAACCAAATCCGGCTTTAAACTTCTCCCCAACAGTATCACGGACCTGCCTGTTGTGTACCTTGGTTTTCATGATGCTCTCTGCGCTTTAAACAGAACACTGAGACTGTCACAGAGCAGGTGCATTTATACGGAGACTTGATTACACACAGGTGGCTTATATTTCTCATCATCAGTCATTTAGGGCAACATTGGATCATTCAGAGATCCTCAATGAACTTCTGGAGTGAGTTTGCTGCACTGAAAGTAAAGGGAACGAATAATATTGCACACCCCAATTTTCATTTTTTTATTTTTTACAAAAATTTAAAATAAGCTATAAATATCATTTACCTTCACAAATGTGTCCAACTTGTTGATGATCCTTCACCATAACATTACATTTTTTATCTTTATGTTTGAAGGGGGCTGAACACTTACTTATATATATATATATGTGCACCCCCGCGTCAGCAGCCGGGCTGCTCGGATCTGGATCCGCGGTGGCTCGAGGGGTCTCCGGACCCGGGGATCATGCAGCCACTCAAATTAAGGGGGATTATGTACAGGGGATGGTGTGGAAATTTTGTGACGCCACCCGTGGTGTGTGGTAAGGGTGAAGGACCACCGCTGCGGCTGGGAGTACCTGGTGGCGATGGTGTGGGCAGCCAGGTGTTTAACCCCTCCACGGGTAGGGGGAATGCTTCAGGACTCGGTGATGGTGTCGGGGAGGTGCCGTAGGGTCGGTAAGGGATAATTGTATACTCACTCAGTCCAATAACGATGACGCTCACAACCGTGGTAAACCAAAGTTCTTGATGCCACTGCAGCAGGGAGGGAGCACGCCTGGATCCCGTGCCCGTTGGTGTTGCTTGTTAGTCTGTGACCCTAACCTTGGTACCTCTTTTCTGGAGTTGGTCCGTTTTAGCTTAAAACTAAATGGGTCCCGCTCACCCGTATGGCTAACTAAATGAGCTTTATCTCAGGATTAACGCTTGGGATTTTCTGGACTATGCAGTGGGAAAGTCCTATCCCCCTAGTTGTGCTAGTACCCCGATTTTGGAGCGGGTGGAGAACGGATCTTGAAGGTTCCGTCCTCGTGGGGTAAATTACCAGGACGCCTGAAGCCACTTCCCGGTCTAGGGTCTACTTACCCCGTCGTGCCCTGGCCCCTGCCCGGTGATGGCACAAGGCCACCGGCTGTCCTCCTCAACAGTCCGTGCACCTTGTCACAATCCCCTGGGACCGGGGTCCAGCTCCTACCAGGCCCAGACCAACGTCTGCCACCTAGTAAACGAGGAGCCCAGCTCCTGACCTCTCCACTTGAGAGGCACCACTCAACTGGTTGTCTCCTAACACTCCCGACCTCCCCTTAACCAACCTCGCAAGTGACCATCCCTATTTCCTTCAGGCTGTCCACTGGTGTGTCTGGTGGGTGTGGTGCAGAGTGTTCCTAGCGTTTTGATTAACTTGTTTTTAGCAACACCAAAGGTCAGGGACCCGTAACCAAGAAAGGGTGGATATCATGCAGGAGGGCAGATTGCACAATACCCTGTGACGACCTGATAGGCCAGGGCGTCACATATATATATATATATATATATATATATATATATATATGTGGCGTCCTGGACAAGCCAGGACGTCACAGGTACTACAACAACACACCCCACACCCCGGTTAGGCACATCAGTCACACACATAAATCCTTGTTGCCTCCCTCCAGGGGCTGATGTCGGTTGGCCCCACCCACTGAGGAGTTCACAGTCCTGGAGGCGGAAAAAGAGAACAGTTTGAGTTGGAGAGTGAGGAAGTGGTAGTGGGGCAGACTGGCCATGTCCGGGTACGTGGCCCGGGCACAGAAACAGCAAGGTTGGCAGTCGGTGGTGACCGTCTGCAGGCGAGGCCAATTGACGCACAACCGTAAGGACCGGGGACGGGCGGTGGCCCGCCGGTACTGGACCGGGGAGCGAAATGAAGCCAGCACCACTCGCAGGGCCTACGGACCCCGACCAGGCTTGGAGTCACTGGTAAACCAGTCAAATCCATCAGCAACGGGAACCTCCGGGGTTTCCCAGCAGCAAAGACCCGACTGAAGGCAACCGCTCAACCGTGAAGGGAAATACAGCTACCACCACAGCTAGAGTTCCCAGGGCCAGAGCCTGCGGGCAAAAAGGGGCTCCTCTGGCGAATACACCACTGGGGAGCGGGCTACCGGTGGGAAGCCATCGGAGCCGACAACACAACACAGGTGCAGGGAGAGACAGTCACCGCCAACCTACCGGGAGTGACCATCGCAGCCGGCTGCGGGACCCGTCCATCCAGCCGTTTGTTTTACCAGAGACTCCGTCTGCATCATTGGCTGAGTGAGTACCATCGTGCCGTCTGGCACCGCGCTGCCCTCCCGCTACTCTGCACCTCACCAAACCCCGCCATCCACCTTCCAGTCACCATCATCGGGCCCCGGGACCACCAAATCCCCCTACCCACGGAGGGGAGAGAAAAACATCTCGGCTATTCCCTGTCATCACTCCCGGGATCCCCGTCTAGAGCAGCGGTGGTGCCCCAACCTCACCACAACCGTGGGTGGTGTCACGGACAACATCCTCAAACCAAACCATCTCTTTTTCCCTCACGGGCAAGGAGCGCCGCTCGAGTCCCCGGATCCAGCCCACCGCTCGAGCCACCGAGCAGCAGTAACAGCAGCGACGGACCCGAGCGTGGTGAGCATGGCATCCGCTCCACGCCCGCGACATATATATATTTACTTATTGAATTATGCTCAGCTATCCCTGCAGTTTTTCATTTCTGTTCATTCACATTTTTAATAGCTGGGCAATCACTCACCGTATTTCCTCATCACCTATGACTACAGTAGATGAAATATTAGAGGGGAAAATAGTATTACAACCACTGGTAGTCACCAGTAAATGTAATTTTAACATCTTACTACTAGTGATAAGCAAACTTGTGGCTATTCGAGTTTGATGATCCAGCAGGGAGCAAAAAGAAAAAATCTGTTTCGGCAGCAAAACTTGACTGCAGACAATGACCCCATACAAGTTAATGGGAATGAGAAGTTCAGGGCTGTAAAATGGTCATAGGAAGAGCTAGGAGGCTACAAGTGAAAGTAAAATTGTAATAAGAGCAGGATAGTTATACCTACCGTGTTTCCTGGAGGGTCACATTGAAATCAGACTCTTTTCCGGGCCCGCTTATTAAGGTTCATTAATATTTGCTGCTTCCCCCTCTCACCCTCTGTGCCAGTGTCTGTGACTAGTTGCAGACTGCTATACATACCCTCCACCCTGATTGGTTTCAGTCAGTTTGCTGTATGGTAGGGAAAAAATAAATTAATCATTTTTAAAAATGACGTAGACTCCCGCCATAAAGCTGCCATCAAGCACTGGACTATGAGACACCCCCATTGCTAGTCCTGTAAGTGAAAATAAATAAAACAAACACCAAAAAATCCTTTATTTGAAATAAAATGCACACACCCTCTTTCACCCCTTTATTAACCCCCAAAAGATCCTTGCGGATCTCCCATAATCCATACGAAGTCCCATGACAATACCTAGCTGTGCTACATCCAGAGGCTGTAGAGAGGGAAAACATGTCCACTCTCTGCAGGCTCCGGGAATCACTAACAGCTAAGGGGGACCCAGCTGTGAGCAGGTGATGTCACTCAGTTTCCCACAAGGTCATACCAGAGTTCCCACGGTGGGACTTCAGGGGTTCTGACTGCCAGACTGTTGGACTGCGGGACATGACTGTGACCTGCAGTCAAAGAATCCATCAGTCAGGTCACCTGAGGTCCCACTGGGGGCTGCCCTCAGTGAATGTTGAAGCCACTGCTGGTCTGTCGGATTGCAGGTCATGGCCATGTCTCACAGTCCAAAAATCCGATAACATGCAGATTTAAAATGGTATTAGTAAAATCTTTAGCTTACTATACAAAAAATAAGCCATCACATGGCCCCAGATCCCAAAAAATTTGGTGCTGAAATGTCTGCACCAGATTTCAGCACCAAATTTGCACCTCCTGGCAGAAAAACACACCAAAACAGAATCAAAACAGTTTTTGTGCATTTTTAAGCCAAGAGATGCAGATTTGGTGTTGAAATGTTTACACTATATTCCTGCACATAATCTACACTGACAGACAGCAAAAAGTTACATCACTATTTGTCACGCTTCCCGGTCCCCTGGCCCCGTTCTCCGGTTCCCGTGGCCCGCTCCCCGGCGGCGTTCCATACTTACCACTCCGGTCCCGGTCTCCTCTTCCCCGCCTGCAGCCTCCATGCGTCCGGCTCCCCTCTCCCGGCGCTCCTCTGTGACAAGGGACTCCCAGCCGGGCGCTCCTGCTTCCTCCCCACCTCTTCCTGGACTGGCTTCTGGCACACAGGCCTCGTGCATGCGCATTAGGGCGCGCGCGCGGTCATTGACCCTTTCTTAAAGGGCCAGCACCCAGAAACAGGATATTGCATAGACAGGTACAATATAAGGTTTCTCTTTCCTGGTAGGCGGGGCCTGTTCTACGTGTTTAGCAAGCTAGTGTTCAGGTCCCCGTATTGCTTTGCTCAGTGCTTTGCCGTGTATTAACCCTGTCCTGTCTCGTAGAGCCTATCCTGCCACGTCAGTTGCTCCGAACCAACTCCATCCCTGGACCCTGACGGTGACTTCGGCGGATGTTCCACCACCTCTGCAGCTCCGCCAGTCTCCAGTCTCTGGCTCTGCTCGGTGACCCGTTCCATCGCTCAGCAGGTTCCGGATCCCGCCTGACCCTATCACCCGGCCTCAGACCCTGAGTCTCGTCACCCGGACTACCATCCAGAACTCCGTGGGTTCAGCATCATCCACCTTTCCTGCTTCTCTACGGACTGTCCAGCTACCTATAGTGCTCCGGCTGCCGTGCATCAAGACCCTCTGGCGGGGTGACCAGCTTGGCTGCCTTCTCAGGGGACATCGGTGTACGGTCCAGTGCTTCCACCACCCAGACGTAACAGCTAGAACAGGCCATGGATCCCGCCGAAGCACTAGCGGCCTTGCAGGAGGAACTCACACGCCAGCGTGAGACCCAGACCCGCATGCTGAACTTCATGTCTTCTGTGGACGCCCGCCTGAACACGCTACAAGCGTCGGTCACATCATCAACATCTCGAGCTTCCACTGTACAATCCAGGGCCACAGCTCCCGTGGCAGCCTCCTCGGATGCTTCCAGTCTTCGTTTGGCCTCACCACCCCGGTACGCCGGAGATCCCAAGACCTGCAGGGGATTCATCAATCAATGCTCTCTCCATTTCAAGCTGCTGCCGCACTTGTTTGCCTCCGACCAAGCCAAGGTCGCGTTCATGATGTCCCATCTAGAGGGAGAGGCACTGGCCTGGATGAACCCCTTGTGGGAGAAGGAGGATCCGGTGACCACCAACATCCAGGAGTTCCTGCAGGCATTTCGTGGCACCTTTGACGAGCCCGGACGCGCCTCCGCGTCTGCCTCATCTCTCCTCCGGCTACGTCAGGGGACTCTGACTGTGGGCCAATATGCCATCCGTTTTCGCACCTTGGCTTCGGAACTCGGGTGGAACAATGAGGCACTAACCGCCGCCTTCTGGGAAGGACTCTCGGGTCGTATTAAAGATGAGCTGGCTGGACGTGACATGCCTTCCACCTTGGATGCCCTGATTGCCCTAGCGACTCGAGTGGATCTTCGCTTTCAGGAACGATCCAAGGAAGTGTCTCGCGAGAGGCGTCTGATACGGCACTCCTCCCCACCACGGAAGTCCATCGCTCCCCAGTTGGCGTCACCTGGCGTGTCTACCTCCGAGCCCATGCAGATTGACCGCCTGAAGCAGTCGGAACAACGCCGAGCGGAACGACTAGCAAAGGGTCTCTGCTTCTACTGCGGTGGTGGCACCCACCTGCTACGCTCTTGTCCCGAGAAGCCGGGAAACTCCAACGCCTAGGCTTGGTAGGAGAGGCCACCCTAGGTGCTGGGACTCTCTCAGACTCTGTTACCTGGACTATACAAGTCACTACTGAAGAGACCCGGTTCACGGCAGAGGCGTATCTCGATTCCGGAGCAGCAGGCAACTTCATCCAGCAGGCCACGGTGGATAAGTACCAGGTGCCTGTCCTCCCACTAGAGAAACCACTGGTGATCGCCTCTGTGGATGGGAAACCCCTCTCTGACACTGTCTCCCTGGTCACCAAGCCTGTGGAGGTAAGGATCGGTGCTCTGCACACCGAGAAGATCACCTTTTACGTCCTTCCGCACATGTCTCAGATCCTGCTGGGACTGCCATGGCTACGGACACACGAACCATCGGTCAGCTGGAGTACAGGTGAAATCACCCGATGGGGCTCCTCGTGTCACGAGAGATGTCTGAAATCCATCCAGCCCGTCCGACGCCCTCCGGTTCCAGAGTCTCTACCAGGACTGCCTTCTGCCTACTGGTCCTTCACGGACGTGTTTGATAAAAAAGAGTCAGAGGTGTTACCGCCTCATCGTCCCTACGACTGTGCTATCGATTTACTGCCAGGAACTACGCCTCCTAGAGGAAGGATATACCCTTTGTCCCCTGCTGAAACACGGGCTATGTCAGCCTATATCACCGAGAGCCTAGCTAAGGGGTTCATTCGGAGGTCCTCGTCCCCTGCCGGAGCGGGGTTTTTCTTCGTCAAGAAGAAGGAAGGAGATCTGCGCCCTTGCATTGACTACCGGGGATTAAACCAGTTCACCGTAAAGAACAAATACCCTCTGCCGCTTATCCCTGAACTATTCGATCGGCTCCGAGGGGCCCGAGTATTCACCAAGTTGGACCTTCGTGGGGCCTATAATCTGGTTCGCATTCGTTCCGGAGACGAATGGAAAACTGCATTCAACACTCGGGATGGGCACTATGAGTATTGTGTCATGCCCTTTGGTCTGTGTAACGCTCCGGCCGTCTTCCAAGAACTGGTGAATGACGTGTTCAGAGACCTCCTCTATGTCTGTGTCGTGGTGTATCTGGACGACATCCTGGTCTTCTCTCCGGATCTACAAACCCATCGAGAGAACGTGCAGCTAGTTCTCCAGAGGCTTAGAGAGAATCGACTGTACGCCAAGTATGAGAAATGCATCTTCGAAAAGTCGTCTCTTCCCTTCCTGGGTTATGTAATCTCGGACACTGGCCTGCAGATGGACCCAGAGAAAGTATCTGCCATCATCAACTGGCCTCCTCCTTCCGGACTGAAGGCTATCCAATGCTTTCTCGGCTTTGCGAACTACTACCGTCAGTTCATCCCGCATTTCTCTGCCTTGACAGCACCTCTCTCTGCCTTGACTAAAAAAGGAGCTAATCCTAAGGACTGGTCTCCGGCGGCCGATGCCGCGTTCTGCTCCTTGAAACAGGCGTTTGCTTCTTCCTCGGTTCTCCATCGCCCTGAATTGAACCGACAGTTCACCTTAGAGGTGGATGCCTCCTCCTCAGGAGCCGGGGCAGTGTTGATGCAGAACTCTCCCTCCGGAAAGATGGTCACATGTGGATTCTTCTCCAAGAGCTTCTCGGCACCCGAACGCAACTACACCATTGGGGATCGGGAGATACTGGCCGTGAAGCTGGCCTTGGAGGAATGGCGCTACCTCCTTGAAGGAGCTGTATACCCTGTAATCATATACACGGACCACAAGAATCTGGAGTACCTGCGGTCTGCCCAAAGACTGAACCCACGACAAGCCCGCTGGTCCTTGTTCTTTGCTCGATTTGATTTCCAACTCCATTTTCGGCCTGTGGATAAGAACGTGCGGGCAGACGCTCTGTCCAGATCCTTCGTGCCCATGGAGTTGGAGGAGAAGACATACCAGCCCATCATCAACCCCAGTAAAATCATTCCTGTGGCTCCAGTCGCTCTGACTCAGATACCCCCTGGGAAGACCTATGTCTCAGATACTGACAGACAGAGAGTCCTTCACTGGGGCCATGCTTCTAAGATCGCCGGCCATGCTGGTCAGAAGAAGACTTGGAGCACGATTGTCCGTCACTACTGGTGGCCGTCCCTCCGTAAAGACGTCGCGACCTTCGTCTCGGCCTGTCCATCCTGTGCCCGGAACAAGACACCCAAGCACTTACCCTATGGACGTCTTCTGCCTCTGCCCATTCCTTCCGTTCCGTGGCAACATATCGCAATGGACTTTATCACGGACTTATCCTTATCCTCCGGACATACGGTCATATGGGTTGTGGTGGATCGCTTCTCAAAAATGGCTCACTTCGTTCCCATGGCTGGACTGCCCTCTGCCCAGGAACTAGCTGACTCCTTCATACAGCACATATTCCGATTGCATGGCTACCCCGCACACATAGTGTCTGACAGAGGAACTCAGTTTACCTCGCGCTTCTGGAGGGCTCTCTGCAAACATCTAGGAGTGACCTTGGACTTTTCTTCGGCCTACCATCCTCAGTCGAATGGCCAAGTGGAACGGGTCAATCAGATCCTGACCTCCTTCCTGCGCCACTACGTCAACATCCATCATGACGACTGGTCCACGCTCCTACCTTGGGCTGAGTTCTCCCATAACCAGCACATCAGTAAGTCTACCTCCAGCTCTCCCTTTCAGATCGTGTATGGATTGCAGCCTTCTGTTCCGTTGCCAGTATCCTCGGCTTCCGACGTTCCCGCAGCAGATGCTCTGGTTCGGGACTTTTCAGCTATATGGAACTCTGTCAAGTCATCCCTAGAACGTGCTTCATTGCGGATGAAGAGGCATGCGGACAAGAGGCGCCTGGATCCCCCGTGTTTCTCCCCAGGTGATCTGTTCTGGCTTGCATCCAGATATGTCCGATTGAAGTTACCCTCGTACAAGTTGGGTCCTCGCTACATCGGGCCATTTAAGATCATCAGCAAGATCAATGCAGTCTCCTACAAGCTGCAACTCCCGGCCACGATGCGGATACCCAACTCCTTCCATGTCTCCTTACTCAAGCCGGTTGTCCTTGGTCCCTTCTCCGCTGAGGTCGGTGCTGCTCCTCCTCCTATTGCCGACGACGACATCTATGCGGTAAGAGATATCGTGGCCATGAAGACCGTGCGAGGTCGGCAGTACTTCCTGGTAGACTGGGCGGGTTATGGTCCCGAGGATCGGTCCTGGGAGCCCCAGGAGAACGTCGGCACTCCTCTGATTCGTGCCTTCCTGTCCCGCTTGCGGGGAGGGGGGCGTGGGGGGGGGGTACTGTCTCGCTTCCCGGTCCCCTGGCCCCGTTCTCCAGTTCCCGTGGCCCGCTCCCCGGCGGCGTTCCATACTTACCACTCCGGTCCCGGTCTCCTCTTCCCCACCTGCAGCCTCCATGCGTCCGGCTCCGCGCTCCCGGCGCTCCTCTGTGACAAGGGACTCCCAGCCGGGCGCTCCTGCTTCCTCCTCACCGCTTCCTGGACTGGCTTCTGGCACACAGGCCTCGCGCATGCGCATTAGGGCGCGCGCGCGGTCATTGACCCTTTCTTAAAGGGCCAGCACCCAGAAACAGGATATTGCATAGACAGGTACAGGGTATATAAGGTTTCTCTTTCCTGGTGGGCGGGGCCTGTTCTACGTGTTTAGCAAGCTAGTGTTCAGGTCCCCGTATTGCTTTGCTCAGTGCTTTGCCGTGTATTAACCCTGTCCTGTCTCGTAGAGCCTATCCTGCCACGTCAGTTGCTCCGAACCAACTCCATCCCTGGACCCTGACGGTGACTTCGGCGGATGTTCCACCACCTCTGCAGCTCCGCCAGTCTCCAGTCTCTGGCTCCACCTTTCCTGCTTCTCTACGGACTGTCCAGCTACCTATAGTGCTCCGGCTGCCGTGCATCAAGACCCTCTGGCGGGGTGACCAGCTTGGCTGCCTTCTCAGGGGACATCGGTGTACGGTCCAGTGCTTCCACCACCCGGACGTAACACTATTGCAGCAAAACCACATGGTGTGTTGATGCCTCTTTTTGTCAGGAGGTGTAGACTCGGTGAAGGAATATGGTGTAAAAAATTCAGCACCAAATCTGCATGTGTTTTAAAAAAAAATGCAGTTTTCTGCTAGGAGATGCAAGTCTGTGAACTCAGTGACCTTACCTGAGGTTCAATGAGGTCAGGTTACCAGTGGTCGCATGAGGAGGACTACGGGAACTTCCAATTCTGACCACAAATAACCTGAGTGACGTCACCGCTCATCACTATGGCTCATTCTCTGCCTGAAGCCCACAGCGGATCGTCATGTTCTATGCCCGCATGGTGTGCCTTCAGTAATGTAGCAAAGCTGGAATAGTTGTGGGACCTTGTGTGGATTACGTCGGACTTGGGTGTTTTGGGGGTTAATAAAAGGTGGAAAAAGGGTGTTTTTTTTCTTATTTTACTTCAAATAAATAACTTTTCCTGTGTTTTGTGTTTTGTTTCTTGTTACTTCCAGATTAGTAATAGGAGGGTCTCATAGACGCCTCAAATTATTAATCTAGGCCTTAGTGGCAGCTGTGAGCTGTCATTAACCCCTTATTATCCCGATTGTCACCGCAGCAGGGCAATCGGGATGAGCCGAGTGAAGTTCCGGGATTATCGCATCTAATTGATGCAACAATCCTGTGCAGGTGCAGGCTGCTATTTTTAGGTTGGGGGGACCAATAACCATGGGCCTCCCAAGCCTGAGAATATCAGCACCCAGCTGTTGGCTTTATCATGGCTGCGTATCAAAAATGGGGGTGATCGCAAGCTATTTTTAAAATTATTTATTTAAATATAAAAAAACTGCATGCATCCACTCTTAATTTGATACACTGCCAAGATAAGCAAATGGCTGGGGGCTGCAGTATGTAACCATATGATTTATTTCCATCTGACTGCAACTAATCAGAGATGCAGGACTGCCCGTGAGCGGGGGAAGCACTGCATATGCATGAAGAATGAGTGGCCTCGGAAGTAGTATGAGAGACCCGGAAGCAGTGTACTTGGTAAGTGTAATGCGCTTGCTTTCCCCTTTTTTTTCTTTATTTTTACTTTATTTTTTTAATAACCCAAGTTGTCAAACCTGGATCATATCATTACCCTGAGTTCCGGGCCCGGGGTAGGTGCTTATGTACTTTTAAAATTTTATAGTCTGGGTCTTTCCATCACTAATGGTGACTTATTCAAACTTGTCTCAATAAAAGGTAATTTAGACCCTATAGATTGGGAGTTCTCACATAAATTATCTTCTATATATACACTGTATATATTGTATACATAGAACCACATGTAACACAATATTTGACCTTCAGCTTCTTTTGCAGAGAAAATTCTGTCCTGTTGAATTCACATTCAGGAGTACCACAAACTGGACTATACAAGAAAGGTTGTCTCTCATAATACATTTAGTCTAAATTGATCATTTTAAAGGAAATACGATGACATGACTTCACTCCCCAAACTATATGAAGCGCGAGTTTGTCTGTAGACAAGTCTGGTAATAAACCATGTGCAGAATTATTGAGCAAGTTGTATTTTAGAGGATTTGTTTTATTATTGATCAACAACTATGTTCTCAATCAACCCAAAAGACACATACACATCAAAGCTTAATATTTTTGGATGTTGGAGTGTTTTTTTTTAGATTTGGCTATCTTAGGAGGATATCTGTTTGTGCAGGTAAATATTACTATGCAGAATTATTAGGCAACTTAATAAAAAAACAAATATATTCCCATTTCACTTGTTTATTTTCACCAGGTAAACCAATATAAATGCACAAAATTTAGAAATAAACATTTCTTACATGCAAAAACAAAACCCCAAAAAATTAGTGACCAATATAGCCACCTTTCTTTATGATGACACTCAACAGCCTACCATCCATAGACTCTGTCAGTTGCTTGATTTGTTTACGATCAACATTGCGTGTAGCAGCCACCACAGCCTCCCAGACACTGTTCCGAGAGGTGTACTGTTTTCCCTCCCTGTAGGTCTTACATTTTATGAGGGACCGCAGGTTCTCTATGGGGTTCAGATCAGGTCATTATTTTTTCATCTTTTAGACCTTTACTGGCCAGCCACGCTGTGGAGTAGTTGGATGCATGTGATGGAGCATTGTCCTGCATGAAAATCATGTTTTTCTTGAATGATACCGACTTCTTCCTGTACCATTGCCTGAAGAAGAATTCTTCCAGAAACTGGCAGTACGTCTGGGAGTTGAGCTTCACTCCATCCTCAACCCGAAAAGGTCCCACAAGTTCATCTTTGATGATATCAGCCCATACCAGTACCCCCCCTCCACCTTGCTGGCGTCTGAGTCGGAGTGGAGCTCTCTGCCCTTTACTGATCCAGCCTCTGGCCCATCCATCTGGCCAATCAAGAGTCACTCTCATTTCATCAGTCTATAAAACCTTTGAAAAATCAGTCTTAAGATATTTGTTGGCCCAGTCTTGACGTTTTATCTTATGTTTCTTGTTCAAAGGTGGTCGTTTTTCAGCCTTCCTTACCTTGGCCATGTCCCTGAGTATGGCACACCTTGTGCTTTTTGATACTCCAGTAACGTTGCAGCTCTGAAATATGGCCAAACTGGTGGCAAATGGCATCTTGGCAGCTTCACGCTTGATTTTCCTCAATTCATGGGCAGTTATTTTGCGCCTTTTTTACCCAACATGCTTCTTGTGACCCTGTTGGCTATATGCCATGAAACGCTTGATTGTTCGGTGATCACGCTTCAAAAGTTTGGCAATTTCAAGACTGCTGCATCCCTCTGCAGGACATCTCACAATTTACAAAATACTCATTTGCCTAATAATTCTGCACACAGTGTACATGGCCAGTCTGTTACTACATTACTGAGAAATCAGCATTTGAATTAATTGATGCAAATGAGGCTGAATACATATTTATAAATCTGAAGCCTCTGTCACTCTAGCTCTATTTTCACCCAGGACCACCTCCTCCTACTGCTTTAAAATCAAACCCTGATTTCTCAGTAATAGAGAAATGGACTATCCATGTAAGGTTATAATGCTTTGAAAAAGTATTCATACCCCATGAACTTTTACTCATTTCTTCATGTTATACCCACAAATTTAAATGTATTTTATTGGGAATTTATGTAATATATCAAACACAGTAGCAAGTATTTGTGAAGTGTAAAAAATTTAAAAACACATCTGAAAATTGTAATGTGCATTTCTATTCAGCCTCCCAGTATAGTCAATACTTTTTTGGACCACCTTTTGCTGCCAATACTACTGTAAAGGGGGCTTTACACACTACGACATCGCTAATGCGAAGTCGTTGGGGTCACGGAATTGGTGACGCACATCCGGCCGCATTAGCGATGCCGTTGCGTGTGACACCTAGGAGTGATTTTGCATCGTCGCAAAAACGGGCAAAATCGCTCATCGGTGACATGGGGGTCTGCATCAGTAACAAAGTTGTTCCTCTTTCCTGCGGCAGCATACATCGGTACGTGTGGCACCGCAGGAACTAGGAAGCTCTCCTTACCTGCCTCCCGGCCACAATGCGGAAGGAAGGAGGTGGGCAGGATGTTCGTCCCGCTCATCTCCACACCTCCGCTTCCATTGGGCGGCGGTTCAAGGACGCTGGTGTGACGTCGCTGTGACGCTGAACGAACCGCCCCCTTAGAAAGGAGGCGGTTCGCCAGTCACAGCAACGTCGCCGGGCAGGTAAGTAGTGTGACGGGTCTGGGCGATTGTTGTGCGGCACGGGCAGCGATTTGCCCATGTCGCACAACAGATGGGGGTGGGTACCCACGCTAGCGATATCGGTACTGATATCTCAGCGTGTAAAGTGGCCTTTAGTCTTTTGTGTTATTTCTCTACCAGCTGTGCACATCTAAAGGCTGAAGTTCTAGCTTTTGGAGACTGAATGCATAGTGTCTGTGAACAGTAATTTAAAATTTTTGCCAGGGATTCTCAGTGGAATTTAGGTCTGGACCTTTTAATGGGCCATGCAAACACATGAATATGCTTTGATCTAAATGATTCCATTGTAGCTCTGGCATTATGTTTATGGTCATTGTCCTGCTGAAAGGTAAACCTATGCTACTATCTCAATTCTTTTGCGGACTCTAAGGGCTCATGCGCACGTAACTGCTGAATATTCTGCAGCGATTTGACAGCACATGTGCACTTCAAATCGCTGCAGAAACACTGCATAATAAATGCAGTTTTTTTGTTAAAAAAAGCCGATTTCATGCGCTCGGGATGCTGCCCCCACCATAGACAGAGTGGGAGCTGCATCCAGAACGCTCAAATAATTGACATGCTGCTTTTATGAACGCAGGGATTTGGGTCAAAATTTTAGCACCCAAATCGTTGCATTCAAAAAAGCATCGTGCGCACGTCTCATGCACAATCTACATAGATTGTGCAGGGGACGCAGGACGCATGCATTTAAGCTGCAGTGCAATACGCAGCGTAATTGCATGTAAGTACGCAACGTGCACACGAGCCCTTAGGCCCCTTTCACACATCTGTTTTTTGCCATCAGTCACAATCCACCAAAATGTGATCAAAACGGATGCAGTGCTGGATCTGTTTTTTTTCTCATTGACTTGTATTAGCGACGGATGGCCTCACGTTACATCCGTCGTACTACAGATCCATCGACAAATGTGATGGAAACACCATCCATAGTAACGTTTTTTGTGTACGTCAAAGAAACGGACCGCGATGGATTCGTCGTCATCTGTCGTTTGTTGTAATGGAAGCCTATAGGCATAGGATCCGTCGTTATCCGTGAAATAACGGATCCGTCGACGGATTCCGTTTTTTATAACTGAGCATGCCCAGAAGTGTTGTAAAATCACTGCTGGTCAGGAAAAAATGGTATGACAGATCTGTTTTTTTTTACAGGATCCATCGCATGAGTTTTACCACAATATGCAACGTATCCATCACATCAGTCACAAAACGGATTGTGACTGATGCAAAAAACTGATGTGTGAAAAAGGTCAAACAAGTTTCATCTAGGATTACCCTGAATTTAGCTCTATCCATCTTCTCATCAATTCTGACCAGCTTCCCTTTCCCTGCTGAAGATAAGCATCTGCACAGCATGATGCTGCCAACACTATGTTTGATAGTGGGGATGATGTTTTAAGAGTGATGTGCAGTGTTATTTTTTCCTACACATAGCTAAGCATTGAGTCCAAAAAGTTCTTCTGTAGTCTTATCTGACTAAAGCAACTTTTTCTATATGCTAGCTGTGTCTCCTTCCTGGCTTTTTGCAAACTGTAAATGAGACTTCTTATGGCTTGGTGTAAAAAATGGCTTTCTTCTTGCCATTCTCCCATAAAGGCCAGATTTGTGGCATGTATGACTAATAGTTGTCCTGTGGACAAATCCCCCACTTACAGTCATATGAAAAAGTTTGGGCACCCCTATTAATGTTAACCTTTTTTCTTTATAACAATTTGGGTTTCTGCAACAGCTATTTCAGTTTCATATATCTAATAACTGATGGACTGAGTAATATTTCTGGATTGAAATGAGGTTTATTGTACGATCAGAAAATGTGCAATCCGCATTTAAACAAAATTTGACCGGTGCAAAAGTATGTGCACCTCAACATAAAAGTGACATTAATATTTTGTAGATCCTCCTTTTGCAAAAATAACAGCCTCTATTCGCTTCCTGTAGCTTTTAATGAGTTCCTGGATCCTAGATGAAGGTATATTTGACCATTCCTGTTTATAAAACAATTCCAGTTCAGTTAAGTTTGATGGTCGCCGAGCATGGACAGCCGCTTCAAATCATCCCACAGACTTTCAATGATATTCAGGTCTGGGGACTGGGATGGCCATTCCAGAACATTGTAATTGTTCCTCTGCATGAATGCCTGAGTAGATTTGAAGCAGTGTTTTGGATCATTGTCTTACTGAAATATCCATCCCCTGTGTAACTTCAACTTCGTCACTGATTCTTGCACCTTATTGTCAAGAATCTGCTGATATTGAGTTGAATCCATGCGACCCTCAACTATAACAAGATTCCCGGTGCCGGCATTGGCCACACAGCCCCAAAGCATGATGGAACCTCCACCAAATTTTACTGTGGGTAGCAAGTGCTTTTCTTGGAATGCCGTGTTTTTTTGCCTCCATGCATAACGCCTTTTTGTATGACCAAACAACTCAATCTTTGTTTCATCAGACCCCATGACCTTCTTCCAAAATGTAACTGGCTTGTCCAAATGTGCTTTTGCATACCTCAGGCGACTCAGTTTGTGGCGTGCTTACAGAAACGGCTTCTTTCGCATCACTCTCCCATACAGCTTCTCCTTGTGCAAAGTGCGCTGTATTGTTGACCGATGCAAATTGACACCATCTGCAGCAAGATGATGCTGCAGGTCTTTGGAGGTGGTCTGTGGATTGTCCTTGACTGTTCTCACCATTCTTCTTCTCTGCCTTTCTGATATTTTTCTTGGCCTGACACTTCTGGGCTTAACAAGACCTGTACCTGTGTTCTTCCATTTCCTTACTATGTTCCTCACAGTGGAAACTGACAGTTTAAATCTCTGAGACAACTTTTTGTATCCTTCCCCTGAACAACTATGTTGAATAATAATAATAATAATAAATAATAATAATAATAATAATAATCTTTGTTTTCAGATCATTTGAGAGTTGTTTTGAGGAGCCCATGATGCCACTCTTCATAGTAGATTCAAATAGGAGAACAACTTGCAAGTGGCCATCTTAAATACCTTTTCTCATGATTGGCTACACCTGCCTATGAAGTTCAAAGCTCAATGAGGTTACAAAACCAATTTAGTGTTTTTGTAAGTCAGTAAAAAGTAGTTAGGAGTGTTCCAATCAAGAAATTGATAAGGGTGCCCTTACTTTTGCACCGGTCAAATTTTGTTTAAATGCGGATTGCACATTTTCTGTTAGTACAATAAACCTCATTTCAATCCAGAAATATTACTCAGTCTATAAGTTATTAGATATATGAATCTGAAATTGTTGTTGCAAAAACCCAAATTGTTATAAAGAAAAAAGGTTAACATTAAAAGGGGTGCCCAAACTTTTTCATATGACTGTAACTTGTGGATCTCTGCAGCTCCTCCACAGTGATGACGGCCCTCTTGGGTGCTTCGCAAATTAGTGGTTTCCTTGCTTGAGATGTCAATTTAGGTGGATGGCCATGTCTTGGTAGGTTTGCAGCTGTGCCATACTTCTTCAATTTTTTGATGATGAGTTGAAAGGTGCTCCGTGACTTGTTCAGAGCTTGGGCTATTTTTTTTTATAATCCAACCCTACTTTTTTAGGTGAACTCAATTTACTAATTAGGAGACTTCTGTAGGCAACTGGACACTGAGGATTTTATTTAGGGATATTAGACTACAAGGAATTGAATACAAATACACACCACAATTTTCACGTTTACATTTTTAAAATGTTTGGAAAGTCATGTATTATTTCCTATACACTTAACAAATGTTTGCTACTTAATGTTGTTATATCAAATAAAGTCCCAATAAAATACATTTGTTTTTCGGGCATAACAGGAAAAATTGTATGAACGTTCATGGGGTAGGAATACTTTTTCAAGGCACTGTATTGCTGGATTTATCTTTCAAAGATGTAATAAAATGGATAAGTGGCACTCCTAGTGAAAAGTCTTGGTGCACAAGTTGAAAAACTGTCCACAATTTAAAGATATTAGACACTTGGCACACCAAATTGGGATCAAATGGAAAAAAAAAAGAATTTTGTGGTAGCAATAAAAAAATATTATTTTCATTTGATCCCAGGTTGGTGTGCCAGGTGTCTAATTTCTTTATCTTTCAAAGAGTTACATGCACATATAAATAATATGTGATCTAACTTCAGATTTGGCTTAACTTACCACCGTGTTTAGTTCTGTGTGTAGTCTACCTTCCATGATATATAGATATATTTTAATTTCTCACCAAGCAATGGCTAGACGTGTGAATCATTTTTGTATACTTAAGAGTAGTCACTTACACCACAACTATTGCGCTAATATGTAAATGTTTCATATATAATATAAGATTAAATATAAAATAAGAATACTGTTCATGACTTTTCTGGGATCCGTAAAACACAAATCCCAAATGTGCTGTTATTCTAATGAAACCATGCATACCACCGCATTAACATTTGCTTAAATGGAAAAAAAATGACGCATTTTGTATTGTATTCAGATCATGAATCTTTCTAGAACTATGTTCCTTTTTAGCTCACCCTGATTTGGTGCAAAATTTACAAGTACAAATCAGAGGGCCACACAATGCAACAATTCATGCTAAAGATGAAAATGTGAAATCCTGTTTGCAAAAGGAGGGTTCATTTATGTCGTGATTTGGTGCATAACCTCTTTACATAAAAACATACCTTCACGTAGTGAAGAAATAGAATAGGATAAAGTGGCCCTGGCTGGTAGAGTGGTGGGCATGGTCCATTGAAGAACTTTACTCATGAGCTTGTGGGCTCAGTCTTATATGAGACAGTGGCTTGGCTTGTACAGAAATAGATATTTGACACTTGTGGTGAGAGAAAAGAGAGAGTGGGGAAGATGAGAGAGATAGAGAGAAATAGAGAAGAGAGCATAAGAGGAAAAAGAGCGATGAGACAGAGAGAGCAAGAAATGTTTGGACTTCAGGAAAGATAAAAATAGTGTGTACTTTGACTAGATTAATGAATTACAAGTCACTGCTGCTGCCTGCATTCTCTCATTTTCCCCATTAATAAAAAGTTCTTCAAATGTATTGCCTTTTACTGTACCTGTGTGGAATAAGCTTTAAAAGCTTTGAAATGTTGCTTCTTAGCAGACCCAATTTTTATACAGACTGTGGTAGCTGCAGGACATTTGGGGAAGCCCGCCTGGCAGTGCCTGTTGTCATAATTCGCACTATGACTCTTCACTAGAGATGAGCGAGCCTCTAGACATTATGAATCTCTTGCTTAATACTAGCTAGTAAAACAAAGCTAGTATTAACTCATTATTACCCAGCGAGCCACTGTCACCTGGGCAGCAGAGTTGGATACAGCGCCAGATGATGGTGCTTCTATGAAAGCGCCATTTTCTGGGGTGGCTGCAGACTGCAATTCGCAGCAGAGACACCCAGAAACCTTGGACTAACCTGTGCTGTGGATTCCAATCCCCAGCTGCCTAGTTGTACCTGGCTGGACACAAAAATGGGGCGAAGCCTACGTCGTTTTTTTTTTTAAATTATTTAATGAAATTCATGAAATAATTAAAAAAAGGGCTTCCCTATATTTTTAGTTCCCAGCCGGGTACAAATAGGCAGCTGGGGGTTGGGGGCAGCCGTACCTGCCTGCTGTACCTGTCTAGCATACAAAAATATGGCGAAGCTCACGTAATTTATTTTGTAGTTTTTTGGCAAAAAAAAAAAAAAAAGTGCTTCCCTGGATTTTCCATTGCCAGTGAAGGTAATGCCAAGCAGTGGGGGTTAGCAGCCAGTAGCTGCTTGGATTACCCTTAACTAGCAATACAAAAAATGCAGTGGGAGCCCATATATATTTTTTTTAATTATTTATTTAAATAACTAAAAAAAAAATGGGCTTCCCTGTATTTTGATTAAATCTTTAAAAAAAATGACGTAGTGCTCCATGGTATTTTTGATTCTCAGCGCAGATAAAGCAGACAGCTATGGGTTGCCACCCCCATCTGCCTGGCGTTACCTTGGCTGGCATTACCTTGGTTGGCAATCAAAATACAGGGAAGCCCATTATTATTTTTTTAAATAAAAAAAAAAATAGTTAAAAAAAATGACGTGTTGTCCTCCCATTTTTGATAGCCAGCTAGGGTAAAGCAGACAGCTGTAGCCTGAAAACCACAGCTGGCATCTTTACCGTGGTTGGTGATCCAATGTGGAGGTCACCCCAGGCTCTTTTGTTATAATTATTTTATAAATATTAGTAATTACAAAAAAAAAGTAGGGTCCCCCCCAAATTGGATCACCAGCCAAGGTAAAGCGGACAGCTGTGGTCTGGTATTCTCAGGGTGGGAAGGTCCATAGTTATTGGACCTTCACAGCCTAAAAGTAGCAGGCCGCAGGTTCCCCAGAAGTGGCGCATCCACTAGATGCACCAATCCTAGCGCTTTACCCCAGCTCATCCTGTGCCCTGGTGCAGTGGCAAACGGGGTAATAAATGGGGTTGATACTAGCTGTAAGGTCACCTGACATCAAGCCCAGCAATTTGTGATGTCATGGCGTCTATCAGATACCCGACATCACAAACTGTCAGCACTAACAAAACAAATAGACAAAAAAAAATGTATTTGAATAAACACTCCCCAAAACATTCCCTCTTTCATCAATTTATTGTAAGTAAAAAAAAATAAGGGGGTCCCACGACGACTCCCAACACGGTAAGTTTTTTAACTGCATGAGAGGACACACATTAGCTAGGGACCCCAACGTAGAGAAATACTTTGGCGTAGTGTTGGGGCTCTATTGCATTGATCAATTCAGTAGCTAAATTTCTCTTTATTCATATGTTCATGTAATGCAGGTTCCATTTTTCAGATTTCATTCTTACATATAGCTATTGGATTTTTCATGTCAGTATTCACACAGCAGTTTCTGCCATTACATGTATTCCCCTTGCATAGTCACTGGTGTGCATACCTTCTCTCCATATAGCCTTGTATTTAGCCAAAAAAATAAATTAATTAAAAAAATGACGTGGGGTTCCCTCTATTTTTGATAGCCTGCTAGGGTAAAGCAGACGGCTGCAGCCTGCAAACCATAGCTGGCAGCTTCACCTTAGCTGGTAATCCAAAACTGTGGGCACCGCACGCTGTTATTTTAAATTAAATAAATAATTTTAAAAAAAAAACACGTGGGGGTCCCCCCAAAATTGGATCACCAGCCAAGGTAAAGCGGACAGCTGGGGTCTGATGTTCTCAAACTAGAGAGGTACATGGTTATTGGACTCTCCCCAGCCTAAAAATAGCAGGCCGGAGCCGCCCCAGAAGTGGCGCATTCATTAGATGCGCCAATCCTGGTGCTTCGCTCCAGCTCATCCCGTTGCCCTGGTGCGGTGTCAAATGGGGTAATATATGGGGTTAATACCAGATGTGTAATGTCACCTGGCATCAAGCCCTGGGGTTCATGATGTCAGGCGTCTATCACATACCTGACATGACCAACCCAGTCAGTAATAAAAAAAAAATAGACGACAAACACATTTTTATTTGAAACAACACTCCCCAAAACATTCCCTCTTTCACCAATTTATTAGAAAGAAAAACAAATCCAGGTCTGGTGTAATCCAAGGGGTTCCCAATACGATCCATACCATAGTCACTGTCCCAGTCAATGAAGAATAGAATGTTCTATATTGACTGGGAGAGCAATGCAGTGACCTGAGCTAACATCAATAGGTCAGCCCAGGTCAATGCAGGGCATGACAAGTGCTGCTGTCAGGAGGATAGCGAGGTACATTACCTGCGGTGATCGCCGCACTCCTGATAGCAGAGCTGTCACTGACTTCAATGACCGCCGCCTTCACAACCAAGTATCGCGGGAGCTAGTGACAGTCTCTGGTTGGCAGCGAGAGGAGATGTGACAAGCGGCGGCCATGGAGGACAGTGACAGCGCTGACGTCAGGAGGGCAGGACTTCATCACCGCAGGTAAGGCTAGGTTCACATTTCTGTTGTTTTGCATCAGTCACATGCATTGCTTGACGCTTGTGACTGATGCGTTGTACAACAGATGACAACAATAGAATTCATTGTCGGACTCCGTTGTAAAAGAGAGAACGATCAGCTGATCGCTCTCATTAGCCGGCCGGCTTTTGAGAACGAACAGATGATCTCCCGGCGGCCGGCTAATGAGAGCGATCAGCTGATTGCTCACAGCAGTTGGCCGTCGAGAATGTGTGCGGACGGTGGAGTGCGGGCTGGGTGGAGCCGAATGGGGCCATGTGTGCGGGGGTGGCGGAGTGAGGGGTGGGTGGAGCCGAGTGGGGCCATGTGTGCAGGCGGCGGAGTGTGAGGTGGGTGGAGCCGAGCGGGGTAATGTGTGCGGGCGGCGGAGTGCGAGGTGGGTGGAGCTGAGCGGGTCCATGTGTGCGGGTGGCGGAGTGCGAGGTGGGTGGAGCTGAGCGGGTCCATATGTGCGGGCGGTGGAGTGCGAGGTGGGTGGAGCCGAGCGGGTCCATATGTGCGGGCGGTGGAGTGCGAGGTGGGTGGAGCCGAGTGGGTCCATGTGTGCAGACGGCGGATTGCGAGGTGGGTGGAGCCGAGCGGGGCCATGTGTGCGGATAGTGGAGAGCGAGGTGGGTGGAGCCGTGCAGGGCCATGTGGCGCTGAGGACGTCAGTGCCTGGGACTGCATGGCTGGGGACAGGTGAGTGTGAGTGTGAGTGTGTGTGTGTACATGCCGAGTGCAGGAGGGGGCAGAGCCAAGCGGGGAAGTGTCGGCTCAATGCCCACGTAGCCAGGGTAAATATCGGGTTACTAAGCAAAGCGCTAACCCGATATTTACCTTGGTTACCAGCTTACCGCAGGCTGCCAGCGATAGCTCCCTGCACACTGTAGCTGTAAAAAGCCACACTTTTGGTGATCAAACCATTCTGGAACATAACTCGAACTGTCAAGCTTTTAGCAGAAAGCTCGAGTTCGAGCTCGAACACCCCCCAAAATCACTCGAACATAAAATTGGCGAACCTCGAACCTCGAACATCGCTCATCTCTACTCTTCACTAATATATAAAATGGTAACTTGCATTTTTCTTTGGGCCGATCCATGCAAATCGAATCAAAAATTGTTCGCATTTGCATGGACCTGCAAATTTCAATAACTATGGGTCAAATTTGAGTTGCCACCAATCAATCCAATTATCTCTAGTTATGACTCTTGCTAATACATGCAATCATTTGCAGGCATGCTCCTCTGCAGCAGCTCAGATGCTCTGCAATTGTCTCCATACTCTAAGTAGCTCGGTGCTCTTTCTCCCAGTGCTCGTCAAAACCACTCACATGAATGCCGCTCCTTAGTAGCATTCTCCTGCAGTAGCTGGTCTGCCACACACTCTGACCTCTCACAGTATAGCTCTTCTCAAACACAGATATCAGTCACTTAGGTGTCCTAGGTGATGCACTTTACTCTCAGGCATCACGTTCCAGACTCCTCTGGGGTGGCTACTTCACACCCCTCACAGGTGGTTCTTACTTCATTCCTTAAAGACAAGCATATTCCCTCTTCACTGTCAAATGTAGGTCTGCGCCTGTTTGGGAGCCTGACTGTTGGTAAAGTCTGAGTCACTAATGGGGCCTTTTCACTTTCCACCTTACATTGATGGTATCTTTGACTACCTATCACTATCCAGTGACACATTCCATGAGGCATTTGTTCACTGAGGTTTGGATCTCTCTACCACTTCCAACTTCCAATCATGACGTTATCATATACTCGTATTTCACATGCTGCACGAAATTAATCACTCACACATCTGTTGCAAATCTATTGCGTCACAATCGTGATAAAGTTACATTAATCATATTTCTTTAAAGCACTGCTGAATAGTACAATTGCATTCATAAAGGGTGTACTCATCTTCAGTGTTCTGGAGTGCACCACTCCCCTGTCTTCTGGCATCCTGCTTGTCGGTGGCAGTGCACTCCTGAAGATTAAAAGTTCAGTCCATGCAAATAGGTGCACTGTTGGTCCAATCTGTGTGCTTTGCCATGCCACTAGCTCAGCCAAATTTACATCTGCAGCTGTCGCGGGCGGAGGAGTGGACGCCGCGCTCTCCCACTGCTCGGGTCCGGCTGCCGCGGCTGCTGCGGCCTGCTGCTGCTCGGTGGCTCGAGCGATGGGCCGGATCCCGGGGACTCTAGCGGCGCTCCTCGCCCGTGAGTGAAAGGGGGTTTTTGGGTGTGGGGATTGTTTATTGTCCGTGACGCCACCCACGGTTGTGGTGATTTGTTGACACCACCGCTGCTCTGTATGGGGATCCCGGGAAGGATGGTATGGAGCAATTGATGTGTTGCCCCTCCGTGGGTAGGGGTTGGTGATCCCGGGGCCCAGTGATGAGGTGGGTGATGCAGGGCTTGGTGGGGTGCAGGGACACGGGGGCAGCGCTGTGCCTTGCGGCACTGTGGTACTCACTCAGCCTGAGACGTTGACACAGTTTTCGGTAAAACACACGGCTGGAAAGACGGTTCCCACGGACGGCTGCACTTGCTTTCCCCAGTAGGTGACGGTGATGTCCCTTTTCCTGCACCTAATGTTTCTGTGTTGGTAGCGATGGGTTCCCACCGGTAACCCGCTCCCCGGCTTGGATATGGGCTGGAGGAGCCCTACTTTGCCCGCAGGCGCTGGCCCTGAGAAACTGGTGCCCTGGCGGTGGCGGTGTCTCTCTGTTACGGTTGGACTGTTGCCTTCAATCGGGACTTGGTTGTTTGGAGACAGACGTCCCCTTCACTGACGGATTTGGCAAATTATGGCGACTCCTAGCCTTGCCAGGATCCGAGAGGCCCCTGCCCTGGTGCTGACTGTTCTTCGTATACTGCTCCAGACCGCCGGGCCACTACCCGTCCGCGATCCTTCCAGCAACCTCCGAGCAGTCACCCCAGCGGACTATCACCGCCATCTGCTGACCTTGCTGTCACTGTCCGGGCACACAGCCGGACCAACTTCAGGCTTTACTACTGTCACTTCAGCTTTTCTCTTTAGCTTTACTACTACTTCCTTCCACTTCACTTCACTTTCCTCACTTCACTGTTTACTCCTTCACTTCCCTAACTGTTCTGCCTGGTTCCTCCCGCCTCCAGGGCTGTGTACTCCTCGGTGGGCGGAGCCAACCGCCTGGCCCACCCCCTGGTGTGAACATCAGCCCCTGGAGGAAGGCAACAAGGATTTTGGTAGCCTTGAGTGTTCCTAACTGGGGTGTAGGGTGTGGTGGTGCGATGACCTGTGACCCCTGGCTTGCCCAGGGCGTCACACAGCACTAGAGGCTTGGAGGGGCTCAGGTACAGGCCAGCGCTTACTAGCTTTAAAATAAAGAGCTTGAAAGTGTGCATTCCTTGCCTAGGCAATGATCTGTAGATTATAGAATAAAAAATTCCTTCATACCTGAGAACGGAGATGAATTGAAATAAGTAGGGGTGTGCCACCCCCACGCTTGTAGCAGCCGAGCTGCTCAGATCCGGACCCACTGTGTGGCTCGAGGGATCCTCCGGACCCGGGGGTCACGCGGACAAGCGAAATGAAAAGGGGACGTAGTTGTACGGGCTTGGCCGTATTCAGCTCGTGATGCCACCCACGGTGTGTGGTGAAAGGTGGCACCATCGTTGTTGTGGGACACCCCGGGGGAGATGTAATGGCAGCTGGATGTTAACCCCTATATAAAAAAGCAAAAAAGAAAATATCATTACTTACAGCAAGATGGAATTGCAGCTGTATATTGCTCAGGCCAAAAGACTACTACTACTCCAGCAGGATACAGCTAAACCCCATCTAGGTGGAGGCAACACAGGTGCAGGTGGAGCCATTCACACTCACTTCCAAATATGTAGGAGGTGATGGCTGGATGGTAAAACTGCACACTGGTGGCTTGCATAGAGCACTATTCACACTAGCAGACGCACAGTCACAAACCCGCAGCCTATTAGGTGATGCCCATACTATTAGATCAGGCGGGCTGCCAAGCCGTACCCCCACTGCGCGCTACGTAGGGACAGAAACTCTGATAGCAAGGCCTAACAAAAAGGGGCCTGGCTGTATCCTGTACAAAAAAGTTTTTGAGGTTTTTTGTTAGCGTTATGGCCATAAGACGTAAGCCTACAACCCTCGTCACGTCATGGGAACCTCATGCTTGTAGGTCCCTACACTATACACTATATAGTGTAGGGACCTACAAGCATGAAGTTCCCGTGACGATGGTTGTAGGCTTACGTCTTATGGCCATAACGCTAACAAAAAACCTCAAAAACTTTTTTGTACAGGATACAGCCAGGCCCCTTTTTGTTAGGCCTTGCTATCAGAGTTTCTGTCCCTACGTAGCGCGCAGTGGGGGTACGGCTTGGCAGCCCGCCTGATCTAATAGTATGGGCGTCACCTAATAGGCTGCGGGTTTGTGACTGTGCGTCTGCTAGTGTGAATAGTGCTCTATGCAAGCCACCAGTGTGCAGTTTTACCATCCAGCCATCACCTCCTCCATATTTGGAAGTGAGTGCGAATGGCTCCACCTGCACCTGTGTTGCCTCCACCTAGTGGGGGTTTAGCTGTATCCTGCTGGAGTAGTAGTAGTCTTTTGGCCTGAGCAATATACAGCTGCAATTCCATCTTGCTGTAAGTAATGATATTTTCTTTTTTGCTTTTTTATATTATATATAGTGTAGGGACCTACAAGCATGAGGTTCCCGTGACGAGGGTTGTAGGCTTACGTCTTATGGCCATAACGCTAACAAAAAACCTCAAAAACTTTTTTGTACAGGATACAGCCAGGCCCCTTTTTGTTAGGCCTTGCTATCAGAGTTTCTGTCTCTACGTAGCGCGCAGTGGGGGTACGGCTTGGCAGCCCGCCTGATCTAATAGTATGGGCGTCACCTAATAGGCTGCGGGTTTGTGACTGTGCGTCTGCTAGTGTGAATAGTGCTCTATGCAAGCCACCAGTGTGCAGTTTTACCATCCAGCCATCACCTCCTCCATATTTGGAAGTGAGTGTGAATGGCTCCACCTGCACCTGTGTTGCCTCCACCTAGTGGGGGTTTAGCTGTATCCTGCTGGAGTAGTAGTAGTCTTTTGGCCTGAGCAATATACAGCTGCAATTCCATCTTGCTGTAAGTAATGATATTTTCTTTTTTGCTTTTTTATATTATATATAGTGTAGGGACCTGCAAGCATGAGGTTCCCGTGACGAGGGTTGTAGGCTTACGTCTTATGGCCATAACGCTAACAAAAAACCTCAAAAACTTTTTTGTACAGGATACAGCCAGGCCCCTTTTTGTTAGGCCTTGCTATCAGAGTTTCTGTCCCTACGTAGCGCGCAGTGGGGGTACGGCTTGGCAGCCCGCCTGATCTAATAGTATGGGCGTCACCTAATAGGCTGCGGGTTTGTGACTGTGCGTCTGCTAGTGTGAATAGTGCTCTATGCAAGCCACCAGTGTGCAGTTTTACCATCCAGCCATCACCTCCTCCATATTCGGAAGTGAGTGTGAATGGCTCCACCTGCACCTGTGTTGCCTCCACCTAGTGGGGGTTTAGCTGTATCCTGCTGGAGTAGTAGTAGTCTTTTGGCCTGAGCAATATACAGCTGCAATTCCATCTTGCTGTAAGTAATGGATGTTAACCCCTCCGTGAGTAGGGCTGGTTGCCCCGGGGCCCAGTGGCTCTGTGCAGGGGATGGCAATGGCAGGGGCCTGCACACCCGGACGTACCAGGGGATGTTTGGTTACTCACAGTTGAATAAATCACACGAGTCTTTTGGTAAACCAAGGTGCTGGTGGCCGTCCGCCGCGGCCAGTTGTACTCTGATCCCCCACCCAGGCTGGTGGTCGCCGTTTTTTCCCGTTGCACTGTTTTGCTTGTGTTGGACTTCCCGGTATGGAACACAGGATTCTGCTCCCGGCTTGTTGTGTACCTGAGGAGCCGTGCACGCTGACGCTGACCCGTGGGATCTATCAGGCCCTAGCGGTTGCCCTATCCCTCTCTGTGAGTGGTTGTCTGCTTTTGAGACTTTCGTTGGGACAGCACCTAAAATCCTGCCCTCAATTGGTTAATTAGCTAGGCCGTTGGTTCCGGTCCTGGCTTCAGGGTCCAAATACCCCCTCTGTGCACGGTTTCCGGATAGGTGCTCCGGTGTCGGTACCAGCGGGCTCCAACCCTGTCCAGGTCCATCTCGGATCTCTGGCTGCCATCTTCCCGTCGACTGCTGATGGGGACCACCGTCTGCCACCTAGCCAAGGCACCAGGGCTCCAACCCTGGCGCCAGTCAACTTGAGCTTCACCTCCGCTGGAGCTATACCTAGCCCTAGCCTCCACTCCTCTCAACTTGAACTCTCGACTTTATCCAATCTGACTGTTTTCCCGCCCCGGACTGTCTAGACTCCTAAATGGGCGTTTCCTAACTGCCTGTTCCCGCCCACTGGTGTGTATGTAACCTAGGTTAGGGATGGTGTTATGCGGGGGCCTCTTGTGTGACTACCTGGTTTTGCCAGGGCATCACAAGTTACAAAGCAGCTTGTTTTACCAAGCACTTTATAATTTTTCCCATCTAAAAACACGACACAGCTCTTTTAAATGCAACATCACAATAACATACCTAATTATAAGGGCATGCATAACACTACCAAACAGCATTGCACTGTTGGAAGTACCTAGTATGGCATAACACTACATGACATAATAGATACTGGCATATCAATAAAGCAACTTTGGTAACCAAGAGTTATTTCCGCTGCGACAGTTAACAGTAACTCATGCAGAAAAATTACAGCTGACTTGTTCACTCCATGCTGCTGCTGAAGACTTTCCGAAGGAGGATGCTGGACACACCAGTGGAGATAAGTGGGTTTTTTCAATGCGTTTCAAAGCCATTACAAGCTTCTTCTTCAGGAAAGAAGTATTGTGGTTCCTTTCCTAAAGAAGAATCTTGTAATGGCTTTGAAATACTGAATAATAACTGCTTATCTCCACTGGTGGTGAGTCCTGGATGTTCCTTTGGAAAGTCTTCAGCAGCAGCGCGGAGTGAATACATCGTCTGTCCATTTCTGCATTGTCTGCACTGTCCTCTGCACTTGTGTATCTGCAGAAGCTGGTTCATTATTGAGCGCATGTCTTGTGTGTCACATAACTGGAAAAGGTGAGCGTACCTCCTCTTTTATTTTATTTAAACCAGATAAGACCCGGTTTTGCACCCTTGCTCCTTAGTTTTCGTTCAACGGTAACTCATAACAACCATTACAGGATATGACATATCAGAACAAGACAGTGGGGTCCATGTAGTGTTTGGGCTTTTCTTGGTGGTAGGTCATTTCTCCATCATTTTGCATGTTCATGGGTACATTTAATAAATCCACCCAGAGACTTTTTAATAATATTACGGGAAAGCGGGTTCTTGTTCTTCAGCCCCGAGTTAAAAGGAAATATTTATGATCTGTTAGTCTGAAGCTTTGCTTGGTTAATATTCCTCCTGCTGTGACTCTGCATTAAAATGCTCTATCAAAGCCCTAGGAGAGGGGAGAGGCTTCAGACAAACAGAAACAGAATTCCTTTGCTTAAACAACACATGCTGTCTTTATCCTTTGTTCATTTGGTACAAACACAACCTTTTTGATAATGCAGGATAACTTTACAT
The DNA here is from genome assembly GCF_048569485.1 of Anomaloglossus baeobatrachus. Taxonomy (NCBI): domain Eukaryota; kingdom Metazoa; phylum Chordata; class Amphibia; order Anura; family Aromobatidae; genus Anomaloglossus; species Anomaloglossus baeobatrachus. The sequence goes on from NC_134357.1 coordinate 359,382,660, forward strand.
CCTGCCCAACTGCAGGACTTGGATATACTTTATCCTGTGATTAATGCACAGCAATAAAAGGGAAACTGGGGAGGAGCCATAAAATGCAGATTACTCAAGCAAGAAAGATGATCTTGAGGTTTCGTACTTGCATGTCACACATGACTTGTTAAGAGGATATTCTGCACATTAAAGGTGGCTTTACACGCTACGGAATTTGTGACGCACATCCGGCCGCGTTAGCGATGTCATTGCGTGTGACACCTATTAGCAATTTTGAATCGTCGCAAAAACGTTCAAAATCGCTAATCGGTGACATGCCCCCCTAAAGCCAGCTTTACACGCTACAATATATCTTACGATGTGTCAGCGGAGTCATGTCGTAAGTGATGCACATCCGGCATCGTAGGGTACATTGTAGTGTGTGACAGGTACGTGCGATTGCGATTGAACGAAAATCCGTTCATCACATGCACGTTGTTCATTTCTCATGAATTGAACGTGCGGTTGTGCAATGTTCCTGAGGCAGCACACATCGCAGTGTGTGACACCCCGGGAACATTGAACGACAGCTTATCTCCGTCCGCGGCTCCCGCCGACAATGCGGAAGGAAGGAGGTGGGCGGGATGTTTACGTCCCGCTCATCTCCGCCCCTCCGCTTCCATTGGCCGGCTGCCGCGTAACGTCGATGTGACACCAAACGTCCCTCACACTCCAGGAAGTGGACGTTCGCCGCCCACATCGAGGTCGTATGGATGGGTAAGTACGTGTGACGGGGGTTAATCGTTTGTGGGCACGTTCAACAAATTGAACGTGCCGCACGTACGATGGGGGGATTGCAAATCGCATACGATATCGTATGCGAAATTGCAACGTGTAAAGCAGGCTTAAGACTTGATTTTCCAACAACATGGTCAATTTACCTTATAAAACATCACGTGGTTCTACACACATGGCTTTTTTACTTTTTTGGTAGTGAAAATGATTGCTAATAACCCTTGCGGACAACAAGGACTACACACTTTTTATAACCTGTGATTGGGGTAGACTTCTACAACCTCATCCCTGGAGTTCCACCAAGCAGTGATTTTATCTGACACTCATTCTGGGTACTGACCACCACTATGCAAGATCCCCAATGACAGAGACAATGTCTCCAGCTCTTAGCTGTGATGTAATGATAAGACGAGAAAGGAGGCCGCTAGCTCTTTTACAAGTACTGGCTGAAGCTTCTCACTACAGTTTGCATTGCCCACTTTCCTCCACTCTCAGATAGAGGTCTTTGACATTGGAAGGCTTGCTATGCCATACAATGCCTTGAAAAATTATTTAACTTTTCCACGTTAGTTCACATTACGCCCACAAACTTAAAGAGGACCACCCACCAGGATTTTCATATATAAAGTAAAGCAAGTACAATACTGGCGCCATCATGCTGATTCTATACATACCTTTAGTTGTGAGATCGGATGTATACTTTCTGAAATATAGGCAAGTAAAGTTTATGAAATGCAGTTATTTGATGACAGGTGCAACATAATATCTAATAGGTGGGTCGGATTTTGATAGTTATTCCCGCCCCTGTCTGCCTGCCTATCCGTTCTTCCCCTGTCTCTATAATTACAGGGGAAGAAGGAGGGAGGAAGGCCAAGCAGGCAGACAGAGGTGGGAATAACTAGTAAAACCCGACCCACCTATTAGATATTCTGTTGCACCTCTTATCAAATAACAGCGCATTTCAGAAACTTTACTTGCCTACATTTCAGAAAGTATACATCCGATCACACAACTAAAGGTATGTTTAGAATCAGCATGATAGCGTCAGTATTGCACTGGCTTAACTTTATATATGAAAATCCCGGTGGTTGGTCCTCTTTAAATATATTTTATTGGGGTTTTATGTGATATACCAACAGTAAATAGCAAATATTTGTGAAGTGTAAATATTTTAAAAATATAAATCTGAAAATTGTGATGTGCATTTGTATTCAGCCCCCGAGTCAATACTTTCTAGAAACAACTTTTGCTGCAATTACTACTGCAAGTCCTTTGGGGTATGACTACCAGTTTTGTACATCTAGAGGTTGAGCTATTTGCTCATTCTTCTTTACAAAATATCTCTAAAGCCTGCTTTACACGTTGCAATTTTGCATACGATATCGTATGCGATTTGCAACGCCCCCATCGTATGTGCGGCACGTTCAATTTGTTGAATGTGCCGCACAAACGATTAACCTCCATCACACGTACTTACCTTCCATACGACCTCGATGTGGGCGGCGAACGTCCACTTCCTGGAGTGGGAGGGACATTCGGCGTCACATCGACGTCACGCGTCAGCCGGCCAATAGATGTGGAGGGGCGGAGATGAGTGGGACGTAAACATCCCGCCCACCTCCTTCCTTCCGCATTGCTGGCCGGGAGCCGCAGGATGCAGGTAAGATCTGTTCATCGTTCCCGGGGTGTCTGCGATGTGTGCTACCCCGGGTACGATGAACAATCTGACGTGCAATTCTAGAGAAAGGTACGATGTGTATGCGATGAACGTTTTACCGTTCAATCGCAATCGCATGTACCTGTCACACACTGCAATGTTCCTTACGATGCCGGATGTGCATCACTTACGACGTGGCCCCGCCGACACATCGTGAGATATATTGCAGCGTGTAAAGCGGGCTTAACTCAGTGAGATTGGATGGAGAGATTCTCTGAACAACAATTTTCAAGTCTTGTCACCAATTCTCAATTGGATATTGTCTGGACTTTGACTGAGCCACTCAAACACATGAATATGCTTTGACCTAAACCATTCCATTGTAGCTCTGGCAGTATGACTAGGGACGTGAACCTACTCCCCAGTATAAAGTCGTATGCAGTCTCTAAAGGTTTTTCTCCCAGAATTGCTTTGTAATTAGCTTCATCCATCTTCCCGTCAAATCTGACCAGCTGCACTCTCCTTGCTGAAGAAAAGCATCCCCACAGCATGATGCTGCCACCACCATGCTTGATTTGTGGGTTTTCAAAATGATGTGTAGCTTTCCGCCACACATAGCATTTTGCATTTAGCCAAAAAGGTTCTACTTTGGTCTTATCTGAGTAGATCACCTTCTTCCACATGCTAGATATGTCTCCACTCTTCCATAAAGGACAGAATTGTTTAATATACAAATAGTTGTCCTATGGACAGATTCTCCCATCTGACTTGTCGATCTCTTCATCTCCTCCAGAGTGACCATGGGCCTCTTGGCTGCTTCTCTATTTGGTGCGCTCCTTACTTGGGATGTCAGTTTAGATGGATGACCATATTCAAAACAAGAAAGCCTGCGGAGACACCATCACATGTTTCTCAATGCTGGCAGGAAACTAGCCAGGTCTTTCACCGGGAAGGAACAACCAAGGGCAGTCTCCAGTCAATGAGACCACCTATGCCAAACATGGTATCCATCCACAGACAGCTGTTTTGGGGTATTTGCCCCTCATCAGTGTGGAGTAGGAAAATGGCTAGTGGGAGCAATGCCTAGTAGAAGACTACATAAGCAAGGATGGTTGATCTTAGGAAGATCAACATCCAACACTGCGGAGACACCATCACGTGTTTCTCAACGCAGTGATTCTAGAGCAATTCCCCCTGGGAAATATTCAAAACAAGAAAGCCTGCAGAGACACCATCACATGTTTATCAATGCTGGCAGGAAACTAGCCAGGTCTTTCACCGGGAAGGAACAACCACAGGAAGGGCAGTCTCCAGTCAAGGAGACCACCTATGCCAAACATGGTATAACATGGCTTTCTTGTTTTGAATATTTCCCAGGGGGCATTTCTCTAGAATCACTGCGTTTAGAAACACGTGATGATGTCTCCGCGGTGTTGGATGTTGATCTCCCTAAGGTCAACAATCCTTGCTTAGATGGATGGCAATGTCTAGGTAGGTTTGCAGTTCTGTCATACTCCTTTCTTTTCTGAATGATAGATTGAACAGTTCTCCATTAGATATTGAGACCTTGGGCTAGTTTATATACTGTTACCGTGCTTTTCTCTTTTCCACAGCTTTATCTTTGATCTGTCTGGTGTGTTCCTAGGTTTTCATGATGCTGTTTGATCTCTCTATGTTCTCAAAAAATCCTCTGAGGCCTTCACAAAACAGCTGTAATTACACTGAGAATAAATTACACACAAGTGAACTCAATTTAATAATTAGGTGACTCGTAGTCAATTGGTCACTCATGATTTTATTTAGGGGTATAATACTCTAGGGCCACGTCACAATTTTCAGATTGATATTTTAAAATATTTCGAAAACCATGTATCATTTCCTTACATTTTACAAATACTTGCTACTTTGTGCTGATATATCACATAAAATCTAAATTTAAGTTTATGAGTGTAACATTAAAATACAATGGAACCTTGTTTTACGAGAACAATCCATTCTGTGAGTGTGCTTGTAAACCAAGTTACTCATCTAGCAAAGCAAAATTTCCCATAGGAATCCATTGAACAACTTGTTCAATGTCCCATCGTGGTCCCCTATTTTGCTATTCCACACATGCAGAAACACACACAAACACACAAACACACATATTATGCTCACCTTACCTTCTGTACCCTCGCCGGCCTCCAGGTTCTTGTAGTTCGCCGGTACAGGATGTGTATTGTTTAACCATCGCGATCGATCCCGGAGCTTCCGCTGCCAGAGCGCTGACGTCAAAGGCAGGAGCCGCTTGCCTCTGATCGGCCAGCGCGCTTCCTTTGAGTAGTGGGCAGCTGACAGCGGAAGTTCCTGCATCGTTGCGATGAATACCCGATACACATTCTGTAGCGGCGAACTACAAGAACCATGAGGCCGGTGATGGAATGTAGGGTAAGGTATGCATAATATGCATGTGTGCGTGCATGTTTGTTTGTGTGTGTTTGTGCGAACTGCAGGAGCGGTTCAGAGCGCGGTTGAAGTATTGAACCAGAAGTGTGTGCGGTGAGTATTTGCTCGTACAGCAAAGCTTGCTCGTAAGCTGAGTTACAAATTTACAGCAAGCTTTGCTCGTATAGCGAAATACTCGCACACCAAGTTACTCATAAACCGAGGTTCCACTGTATGTGGAAACGTTCATGGGGTATGAATACTTTTTCAAGACACTGTAAGAGTCTTCTACGCATCATGACTATAGCTGCACAAAATCTGCATCCCTGCACTATTTTGTCAACATGAACAGCCACTAAGGGACTAAAGGGTACTTTAAACGCTGCGATCTCGCTAGCAAGATCGCAAGCGATCGTACCCGCCCCCGTCGGTTGTGCGACACGGGCAAATCGCTGCCCGTGGCGCACAACATTGCTAACCCCCGTCACATGTACTTACCTGCCCTGCAACGTCGCTCTGGCCGGCGATCCGCCTCCTTTCTAAGGGGGCGGGTCGTGCGGCATCACAGCGACGTCACACGGCAGCCGGCCAATAGAAGCGGAGGGGCGGAGATGAGCGGGACGTAAATATCCCGCTCACCGCCTTCCTTCCGCATTACCGGTGGAGGCAGGTACGGAGATGTTTGTCGCTTCTGCGGTGTCACACGGAGCGATGTGTGCTGCCGCAGGAACGACAAACAACATCGTACCTGTGGCAGCAGCGATACTAAGGAAATGAGCGACGTGTCAACGAGCAACGATTTTTCACGTTTTTGTGCTCGTTGATCGTCGCTCATTTGTGTTACACGCTGCGATGTCGGTAACGGCGCCGGATGTGCGTCATTAACGACGTGACCCCGACGATATATCGTTACCGATATCGCAGCGTGTAAAGCACCCTTAATAGTTGACAAGAAAGCAGTCGCCAAGCGCACACGAGGGGGCAATAATGGAAAGTACTGGGGGCAAACTGCCAGGATTTACACCCCTAAATGTGTATGTGAGTCACAGCAACCTGTGACAAATATCAATCAAGTGTATTGTATTCCTTTCTTCTATAAAAAGAAATCACAAAAAAAATCAAGATTATAATAAAAAATTTAGAATATCATCAAGACTTAAGGCTGCTTTACACGCTGCGACATCGCTAGCGATGTCGCTAGCGATCGCACCCGCCCCTGTTTGTGCGTCACGGGCAAATCGCTGCTTGTGGTTAACAATATCGCAGGTACGTGTCACACGAACTTACCTTCCTAATGACGTCGCTGTTGCCGGCGAACAACCTCTTTTTTAAGGGGGCGATTCGTGCGGCGTCACAGTCACGTCACACAACAGGTCACCAATAGAAGCGGTGGGGCGGAGAGCAGCCGCATGAGCGTCACTCCCACCTCGTTGCCGGAGGACGCAGGAACGCTGTTGTTCATCATTCCCGAGGAGTCACACGTAGCGATGTGTGCCGCCTCAGGAAAGACTAACAACCTGTGTCCCAAACGAGCAACGATAATTTGAAAATGAATGATGTGTCAACAATCAACGATTTGGTGAGTATTTGGGAATGGTCGCTCGTACGTGTCACACGCAACAAAGTTGCTAACCAGGCTGGATGTGCGTCACGAATTCCGTGACCCCAACGACATCTCGTTAGCGATGTCATTGCGTGTAACGGGGCTTTTACAGTGGGGAAAAAAGTATTTAGTCAGCCACCAATTGTGCAAGTTCTCCCACTTAAAAAGGTGAGAGAGGTCTGTAATTGACATCATAGGTATACCACAACTATGAGAGACAAAATGAGAAAACAAATCCAGAAAATCACCTTCTCTGATTTGGCAAGATTTTATTTCCAAATTATGGTGAAAAATAAGTATTTGGTCAATAACAAAAGTTCATCTCAATATTTTGTTATATATCCTTTGTTAGCACTGACAGAGGTCAAACATCAAACAGTTCTACTTTGGTTTTATCAGACCATATGACATTCTCCCAATACTCTTCTGGATAATCCAAATGCTTTCCCAGCAAACTTCAGACCTGCCTGGACACGTACTTGCTTAAGCAAGTGAACACATCTGGCACTGCAGGATCTGAGTCCCTGGCGGCGTAGTGTGTTACCGTTGGTAGCATTTGTTGCAGTGGTCCCAGCTCTATCCAGGTCATTCACTAGGTCCCCACGTGTGGTTCAGGGATTTTTACTCACCGTTCTTGTGATCATTTTGATCCCATGGGGTGAGATCTTGTGTGGAGTCCCAGATAAAGGGAGATTATCAGTGGTCTTGTATGTCTTCAATTTTCTTATTATTGCTCCCACAGTGAATTTCATCACACCAAGCAGTTTTCCCAGCCTGGTGCAGAGCTGGAATTTTATTTCTGGTGTCTTTCAACAGCTCTTTGGTTTTCACCATAGAAGAGTTTGGGGTGTAACTGTTTGAGGTTGTGGACAAATGTCTTTTATACTGAGAACAAGTTCAAACAGGTGCCATTACTACAGGTAATGAGTGGAGGACAGAGGAGCCTCTTAAAGAAGAAGTTACAGGTCTGTGAGAGCCAGAAATATTGCATGTTTTTATGTGACTAAATACTTATTTTCCATCATAATTTGCAAAAAAACCTTGCCAAATCAGACAAGGTGATTTTCTGGATTTGTTTTCTCATTTTTTCTCTCATAGTTGTGGTCTACCTATGATGTTAATTGCAGGCCTCTCTCATCTTTTTAAGTGGCAAAACTTGCACAATTGGTGGCTGACTAAATACTTTTTTCGCCACTGTATAAGCTTGTGTGTCTATGTGTGTGTATGCGTGTACTATGCTAAATAAGTCCTCAGGCTGATGGACACAACCCCCCTACTCCCCTACCTTCCTTTACAAAATTCTGAAATTCTAAAGATAAGGTTTAAAATATATGGACCTATAAACTCTTCACATGTAGTAATGCTCACATGCAGTGATGACACTTTTCCATTGATTTTTTTGTATTAAAAAGTAAATGTGTTTGTACTTTACAATAATTGCTAAGACTTGTGTTTGGCGTTTGTGCTTGCAAAAGATTATCTGATTAAGACCTCATGTACAAGACAGGTCAATGGCCAGAAGATAATTCTATAAGTTACACTTACACTATATTCATTTAACTCTTCATACTACACCCAAAAGAAGTTTATGGTTTCCCTATTATGGTTTCGATCACCTTGGCGTTCATAGGGTGCCGTAACACAGGCGTGTATGAGCCTTAAAGCTATTTATGTTTTCTCTTATTAAACAGGGCACATTGTTGTTGATGACTTTATGAAAGCTCTTGTATAAAACAAATTTAAGTTTTCAAGATGTTGTCCCACGTAATTTTTCTGTTTTTAGGAATAGATCAAAGAGCAGTCTCCTCATAAACCTTGTTGAAAGCTTTTGAGTGTATTATTCTGGCGATGATTTATAATCTCTGACCTGTAATATTATAAAAACATTCAAATAAAATCTTCCTGCATGAGAACAAGCTGTTTTCTGGTTTAGCTTCACTCCTATTACTTCTCCATCTGAGTCATTTTTATGTGTGGAAAATATCATCATCAACATAATCATTATTATATTTATAACAGAATCATAAAGAGAAATGCTATGAAGTAATGTGAAAACGAGTATACAACAAATTAGGTGAAATCATCACTAGTGATGGGGGGACCCGCAGGTTCAAAATAAAAAACCCGGTTCCGGCCCGGAATTGATCCTGATATCTGGCCAGACAAGGGTCCCCATATAAGTCTATGGGGACTAGAACCTGACACTTAAAAATGGTGGTAGAATGGATAGGGGGAATAGAGCAAGCATGTTATACTTACCAGTCTTCCGCATGGCTGTACTGCTACCTATAGGGGTGCTTATTATTCTTCATACATATTCGCTGCTTCCCCTGCCCACCTGAAGTCCTTTTAAAAGAGTTAGGGGGATTAGAGCAAGCATGTTATACTTACCAGTCTCCTATGTGGCTGTAATGCTATGGATGGGGCCGCTCATTAACCTTCATACATATTCACTGCTTCCCCTGCCCACCGGCAGTCCTGGCATCTCTGATTGGTTGCAGTCAGACACTCCCCGACTTTCTGTGACAGCATGTCTGACTACTTTCAATTACACACGTTGTCTGCGTGTCTATTTTGTCAAAATAGATAAATTAATGTAGGGTCCTTCCATAATATGGTACCCAACACATACAAAGCATATGGCTACAGGCGGCAGTACCAAGCTATGCGCTTATCTTGCCTGTGTATCAAAATAAGATGGACCGCATGCAGCTTTTTAACTATTTAAATAAATCATTTTTAAAAATGAGCGCGCGGTCCCCCCAATTTTGATGCCCACTCATGACAAAGCCGACAGCTGGGGGCTGGTATTCTCAGGCTGGGGAGTTCCATGGTTATTGTCCCCTCAGCCTAAAAATAGCAGCCTGCAGCTGCCCAGGATTGTCACCTCCATTAGATGTAACAATTTCAGAACTTTACCTAGCTCATCCATATTGCCCTGGTGCAGTGGCAATTGGGTTAATAAGGGGTTAATTACAGCTCACACCTGCCACTAAGTCCTAGATTAGTAATTGAAGGCATCTATGAGACCTCCATTAATAATCTGTAAGTGAAAAGAAACAAACACAAAACACAGAAAAAATTCTTTGTTTATAATAAAATACAAACCCCCTTTTTCTCCCCTTTATTAACCCCAAAAACATCCAGTTCTGACATAATCCACACAAGGTCTTACGATGATTCCAGCTCTGTTACATACATACTGAAGGCACCGCACTCGGGCACAGAGCATGACTGTATGCTATGGGCTTCAGGCAGAGACTGACTGAGCTGCAGTGATGAGCAGTGATGTTACTCAGTTTATTTGCGGTCACAGCTGAACCAATAACCATGCATCCTCCTCAGCTTGAGAATACCAGCCCCCAGCTGTCAACTTTATCATGGTTGAGTATCAAAATTGTGGGGGGACACCACACACCAATTTTTAAAATTATTTATTTAATTAGTTTTTAAAAAGCCACATGTGGTCCCTCTTATTTTGATACACAGCCAAGATAAGTGCATGGCTGGGGGCTGCCGCCTGTAGCCGTATGCTTTATCTGTGCTAGGTGTCAAAATATTTTTATTTTATTAATTTATTTATTTTTACATCAATTTAGACACGCAGACAGGGTCTGTGATTGAAAGCAGTCAGACATGCTGTCACACAGGGTGGGGACGAGGGTGACGGCAACCAGTCAGAGATGCTGGGCCTGTTGGTGAGTGGTGGAAGCAGTGCATATGCATGGGGGAAAATAAGCGGCCACGTAAGTTGTATAAGAGGCCTTGGAAGTAGCGTTACAACCGTATGGGACACTGAAAAGCATATTGCACCTACTTTTCCCTTTTTTTCTTTTCACTTTTCCTTTATTTTATTTTATTTTTTTAATTACCCAGGTGGCCAGATCTGGATCGGTACCCAGAGTTCCTTAAGGTCGGTGCACAGGTACTTTTGAAGCCTTGTGGATTCAGACTTTTACAGTCCAGGTCCACCCATCCTTAATCATGACCCATTTCATGACACAGTAATATATATACCATGATAGCTACAACTGCAACTGATACATTGTATTACCACCATGCTATATAATTATTTTTATCATAACTTTTTTGCATATTATATATGCAGTTTTAGGGTTAAACTTAAAGTGGTTGTGCACTAATAGTGCAACCCTTTCTCAATCACTATATTTCCCCCATGTAAATTAAATACAGCCATACTCACACCCAGTGGCAGCACCATTCCAGCAATATGTATGTATGTATGAATATGCAGGTCTCACTCCGAAACCTATGCAAAATCTGTAGTTGAATTGCGTTCTTATGCAAATAACGCATGTGCAGTGGACAAATATCTAAGGTTTACTGTGGAACCTACGTATAATCCTTAGGTGAATTGCGTTTTTACGCAATTGACGTGCCCGAGGGGCCTTGGGTTTTACTCGTCACAAGCCGGTGTGTTGGTTTGCGATGTCACAGCGGCCTTGCCCGGTTCTGTGACCCCGTCGGTGTCAATAAAAGATGAAGGGGTTGGTTGGGGATGATGATGGGAGAAGTCATTATTCGTGATGCCACCTGTGGTATGCGGCCAGTAATTAGCCGCCACTCAAAGTCTCTCCTCTTCTGGGGAAGATGGTGACGCAGCTTAGGTGTTGCAGTGTGCCGCCCCGGCGCAGACCGGGGTGCTCGGATCCAGGGTGGTCGTGGCTCGAGGGGTCCGCACCCGGGCTCGGGACTCAATCCAATCATTGAAAGGGGATTATTTACAGTTGAGAAGTTCGTGACGCCACCTGCGGGTTGCGGTAATGTGAGTACCACCGCTGCTGGAAGGAGTACTGGGGCGGATGGTGTGGAGCAGCAAGGTGTCAGTCCCTCCACAGGTAGGGAAGGCCCTGGCCTCTGGGGTGTTTGGTGAGATGTTTGGGAGCGCAGGGTGCAGGGGAACCAGGGTACTCACTGTGGGTAGTCGTGGTGCTGGATGAGGATTATAAAGCAGAAACTCACACTGAAGATAAACCAAAGAGTCTGTGCATCACAGTCTATACAGAGAAGCCCGTCCAGGTGTCCGCTCCCACCGGTGTCACTGGGTAATCCGGAGCCGCCTCTGTGCACAAGTTAGTTTTCTGTGTGGCCCCTTAACGTGAAGCTGTTGGGACCCTGCTCACTATATTTGTAGTGTAGCTGTGCTCTTGATGGCTGGCACTTGGGATTTTAGTGGGCTGCATTACTGGAAAGCCCTATCCCCCGCGGTGTGCTGTCGCCTTCAATCTCTGACTCCTAGCCAAGTTCATAAAGAGACTCTCCCTCCCAGGTTAATTATCAGGACGGATGAACCTGCTCCTGACCTAGGGTCCTGCACCCTGTCGTGCTCGGTACCGGTCAGTTCTTTTCGGTTTCTGATGCCGACAGTCCTCCTAGATTATGTCCGTCGCACCCTTCCAACATCACTACTACCGGTCCCCGACTCCTCTGGTCCCGAACCACCATCTGCGACCCAACCTTGGTCTAGCTCCCCGGGAGCTACTACTCCAGCTCCTCACTCTTTGAGGGCTCTCACTCAACTCCTGAGTCCCCTAAACTGACTGGAACTTCCCTCCCACCAGTCTGCCTGACCCCTAGGTGGGTGGCCTTATTCCGCTTATCCAACCCACTGGTGTGTCTGACAGGTCATGATGTGAGGTATGATTGGGATTTGTGCTGATGTCAGTGACACCGGTTTAAGAACCTGAAACCAGGGAGGGTAGATCCTGCACCCTTGGTAAGGGTTTCAGTATCCTGTGGCACCCTGATATATTCAGGGGCACCACAGTAGCTCTCCACAGGTAGAGTTAGGCCCCAGCAGGGAGGAGGTTGGGATTAGTTGTCCACCTCAGTGTGAGAGCGCGGGGCGTGGGAAGGATCAGACGACACAGCGGTTGCAGTTTAAGTTGTTTACTCACTGACTGGCTCCTGCCACTGGACTGCCAGATCCCGGATAGTTTGGAGGCCAGAACTGATCCTTCCTCCCTGCACTGTGTTTTGTGAGTCCCTGCGTCTTGGAGCTACGTTGGGACCCGAGTCCTGGGGGGATTATGTTCCCCGTCCCGTATAGCAGGCAGCGCGAGTCCGTCGATAGGGTCGCCCTATGGTCACAACTCCTGGCTCTATGTGCTGCTTCGCCTGGGCACTGTTGTGGGCCAGAAGATTTGAAATCCTCTGCCCGGCACATTCATTCTGCTGGCAGGCCGTGAAGTGCCCACCAGCCTAGGGCTCCGCACAGGTCCTGAGGGAGCTATGAGCTCTCCCATCAGCGAACATGTTCTTCTGCGTCTCACTTAGTTCCCGGTGGTTTTTCGACTGTGTGATTGTGTGTTTGTCGCCTTGCTCCCCTGTCTGTACTCACTCCTGGTCTTGGGACAAATTCCTACAGCCTCTCGTCTCCAGGACCTCTTTCCTGCAGCACTGCTTCTTTCTGCCTCCTCAGACTGTCTGTCTGAGAGTCTGCTGACTCACCACTTCCCTCTCTCTATGTGCTGTTTGCCCCTCCCACCCAGGTTCCTGAACTAGTGAGCTGAAGGTCCCCTATATTAGTGATGTCCACCTTCCAATGTCTCTACCCTAGCCCAGTCCCAGTGAGGGGGCATCTAACTGTGTGTTGTGGTGAATTGTGGTGGTTTACCGGCAATGACCTCCTCCATATCCAAGATGAATACTGTACCTCTGTTGTTGTGGCGACTGAAGCCTCAGGTGTGGCATACAATTAACGTAGGTTAACGCATGCGCAGTGTTTCAAGTGACTGGGGCACGGGAAACCGGAAATTGAGCGGCATTTGTGTGTATTTAATGCTGGCCAAGCCTGAGGGATATTTATGCCGCCTTTTTTGAATCATCCACCCTGTAAAAACATGGCTATCTGGCCTGCCCAGCGTGAGGGACTTTTGCTGTTCCCCTGAACCGTCTATCTATTGAGCTCCTTTGGAATCAATGTATCTGAGGTGCTCAAGGTGAGTGACTTGCGCTACACCACTGGTAGGACGTGTTCACGCACACAAAATTACTCCTGCTTCCCAGAAGGATTACAAGGTATTAAGTGACTGTTCAGACAGTCCCTTGGTTAGGCAAAGGTTGGTGAGAAGGCCACATAAATCGCCATTACAGGTGGCGGAGCGCAAGGGTGTCGGCCTTAGGCCTTGTATTTATTTTGTTCTCTTTTATGGATGCCTTTCTGTTTTTGTAAAGTAAAGCAATCATTTATCAATTCAATTGCCTAGAGTAGCTTTCCTGGTACGTGGTTTTGCTGTATACTTTGGAGCCCACCCTGTACACGACTTACACATACCGTTTGTGTGACGCCGTGGACTAGTCAGGTCGCCCCAGGTAGTCACACACACACACACACCACCCCCTCCCCGATTAGGTGACAGCAGCCAACCAAGAAACCCTTGTCACCACCCTCCAGGTTTGATGTCCACACCAGGGGGGGCGGAGCCAGGTGGTTGGCTCCGCCCACCCAGGAGTTCACAGGCCTGGAGGCAGGAAAACAAACACACAAGTTGTATTGCAGAGTAGAGAGAAGTCAAGTTCAAGGGCAGACCTGTGTTCAGGCCTGCCAACAGACTACTACGGTGGCTGGGTCGGAGCCCAGTCACCTTTGGCAAGGAGGCAGACGGTGGTGGCCGCCTGCAGGAGCTGGGATTACAGCCGGTAGAACCGTAGGGACCGGGGTCGGGCGGTGTCCCGCCGGTACCGAACTGGGGAACCGATTGAAAACCGGAGCACCAGGAGGGGTACTCAGACCCAGTACAAAGCCCTGAACCGACAGGGCCGAGTCAAATCAACTGATTGAAGACTGGACTTAAGGACCTATCCCACACAAGCCCCGTTAGAAGACAACAGCCCAACCAGTCAGGGTAAAGCCACCGCCAAGGCATAGGGACCCAAAGGGCCAGCGTTTGCGGGCAAACGGGCTCCTACGGCATATACAAGTTGGGGAGCGGACTAACGTTGCTTAGGCATAGGAGACAAACATTTACACAAAGAGGTGCATGAGAAAGGCGGAAACCACCAACCTATTCTGGGAGAAGCTGCAGCTGGCTGCGGGCCCCGTTCATCACCCAGTTTGGTTTACCATAGACTCCAGTGTATTGTGTCATAGTGAGTACACCAGTGCCTTCGGGCCGTGCACCGCGCCGCACAGCATCAGCATCCAGCACGCACCCGCTCCCACGCCTCAGCACCTCCCTTGGGCCCCCGGGATCATTGCTCCCCTACCAACGGAGGGGTCAACACCAAGCTACGCAACACCATCCCCGGGAGGCATAGTTAACGGCAGCGGTGGTGTCCATCTATTCACCACAACCCGTGGGTGGCATCACGAACTTACATCCCAAACCACCGCGGCCCCGGCTGTGGAACTCTCAGTCAAGTTCTTGCGTGTAGCGCCAACTCCCTTGCGGAGCGATGTGACCCCCGGGTCCGTGAGAGGCTCGAGCCACCACCCACCGTACGAGCACGGATCTGAGCGGCTCGGCGGTCGCAGCCGAGCCCGCGGGGCGGTACATTTGCTAACAGCCATTTGAGAACAGTGGTCTTGTGCTATGTATGGAAAACAAACTTAGATATTAGTAAGTGCCCGCAAATAAGTGTCCAATACAGACGTTACTATAAATGATAATAAATAATAATTACTGTTATTTATATAGTACCAACATAATCCTCAGTACTTTACACTTTTCAAGAAACATATACAGACTGTGAACGTTGCTTACCGCAACCCGGGGGGGGGGGGGGGGGGTTTACTCGCTTGCAGCGATGAAGGGTAGCTTAGGCATACACAGGCAACGCAGTCTCTCAAAAATGCAGCAGTTTATTAGTACAACATAAACTGCCCTTCCAAATGTAACAAAGCCTCACCTGGCTTAAAGGAAAATATAACATCCACATACCGTGGGCTTCCAGTCCAATTAAGTGTCCATAGTGGATTCTCCACACTCTGGCTCCAGCCAGCGAACACAAATAACTGTGGTGCTTCCTGCAACCTCCAGCCCTCTCCAGCTAGGCTGCAGTATTTGTCCCCAGCCCTCACCGGTACTGATTTCCAGGAGTCTCTCTTCAGTCTTCACACAGACTGAGATCTCCAGCACACATCCTCCATGTGCAGCCCTCTCAGGCTTCTCCCTGTTTCTAAAACTAACAGTCTCTTAAAACCCAACCGGACACACCCACAGGTGGAGGTATGTGATTCTCCAGCTCTGTCCATCACACTGGTCACAGTTTAAAGGGAACCTAACCCTTAATTACAACCCAAGTTCTGTGGAACTACAAGTCCCACAGTCACACCTTCAGTTTAATATCACAGGGGGATCCTTCTCCACTGCGACCATCCACAACATTGGTGGTCGCTACCTCACATATCCCCCCCCTCTGTTCACACTTGTAGGGTTGAACATTTGATAACCCACAGGGGCCCTGAGACAGGGCATTAGTGTCACCTTGCCCTACAAGTCGAGAGGGCCCTCTCTGATAAATTCGAGCTTTAGCTCCTGACAGAAAGTCGGTCATTGCCACCAGACTCGTCTCAGTCAACCTCCTTGTCAGGTACGCCACCCAGTCAGACCTATCTCTCCATGACTGTCTCCAACGGCTAGTGTAGTAGCGAAAGTCTCTTCCAGTCGAAACTACTGCCTGGTCTGACTCAGAGCCGTCTAATCCACTAGAAGGGCTACTGTCTGGGCACCTCAGCACTGAGCGGATAGACGATCTGCTATATCTAGACCGTCTGCATTCTCTTTTTGCAGATTTACTATGGCTTGTTCTCCCATGGCGTCTTCGGTTGTCATCGCTCTGTTGGTGTGTTTTCTCAAGACCATCCTTCGCTGTAGATACATCACTCCCTTCATCCATTCCTTTGGAGTTTAGAGTAGAGGACTTGGACCATTCAGAGTCTATGCTATAGCCCAAAGTGTAGTTAGGTTTTCCATGACCTTGGTTCCTTTCATTATAGGACCTACTTTCTGTGCCAACTGAAGCAACACCTTTATCAGGTGGGCAACCCTTCTCCTGGCCCCAGCCTGAAAGCGGTCTCCATCTCATACCCACTTGATGGAGTTGTTCTGCAATATTCTGCCTTTTTAGGTTCAACTGCCTTAGTTCTTCCAGGTAACCCAGGCGGTACTCTAGTAGGACTCGTACATTTTCAACACACTCCTTTGTTCCCACAATGACACATGGGACCATACCGACTTCACAGAGTATCTTGGCTTCAGTATGAATATCAATTCTTACTCTCGTCACACCGGACTTGTCAACCATCTCCTGCATGACTCTTCCATTTCTTCCAATAAGCTTCTTAACCAGTTCTCTGGGCACTTGTGTGACCTCCTCCACAAACTCCAACAACCTTCGAGCTGTCTTGACTGCTTCTGCAGTTTTCCCATAGATTCGGAATGTTCCACTGGTTTTTTCCACTTCAATAGCTGTAATACCTGGAACCTTCCTGGCTTGCTGAATGTTACTTCTCAGCGCTCTTATTGCAAGCCCAATTAATGGTTTCTTCACAACCACCACTTCTTGAAACGCTGCGGCGAGCCGCTTCATATGCTCCAATCGTCTGGTGTCTTCTTCCATCTTTGTAGAGATGAGCCACTTCGTGCGAAGACACTGTAGGTGCATGCCACTCAGGATAGCCACCCGCTTCTTTGTGACATCACTTACAGAGCACACCACCAACCGACAAGACTCTGGGGCAAAGTACACTTTATAGGCTCCTACGGCCGTCTTGAATTTTTCATGTACCGCCTCACTGGCACAGGCTTTTCTCAAGTCTGCAGGGACTTCTACCATGCACGTAAAGACTGGCCGAATTTCTTTACCTGTAAGGCCATCGGACCGTTCCTTGGGTCTTCCATATCCATCCTCTTTTCTTATCACAGGCTCCACCTTTGGAGTTGCATTCTCCTCAGCTTTTTCCATAGCCTCAGAGCCTTTGAATTTTTCCTCATCTTTGGGCTCAAGATTCTCAATCTTCTGTACCAAGTCCATCTTTATGGCCTCCATCTTGGTCTTACCAGTAAGTTCAGTTAAGCTCTCAGCTGCTGATGGGACTTCTGGGCTAAATTTCCCTACCTTAAGGGTTCTCTCAATTTCTGCAGCTTCAGCCATCTCTTGGGACTCTGCAGAATCTCCCTCAATTTCCTCTTGATTCTCTGCAACTTCAGAGGCTTTCTTGCACTCCATACCTTCAACCTCAGATTCTCTGGGGTCTACAACAGCTTTTGTGCCGTTTGCACTATTATTCACGCCAGCACTGGTTGGATCACTGGTCTGCTCACCATGACCTTTGTGGATTTTTCCTCCACCAACAGCCTCCAGGATTTCTTCTCCTATAGGGTTTTCACTCAATAGACCATCAGCCTCACACCAGGAAATCATAGGGGACATCACCACTACTGTTTTGGTTGGCTCCTTTTCTGCACTTTCACCCGGCTGATTTCTGTCGTTACAATGTGTCAGTTCCAGCTCAGACTCATCTTTCTTTTGCATGATTTTGCTGTCCAACACTACATTAGCGGTTGCTATTGGTAACGTGCCTTTCTCAACCTTATCTGCACACTCAGATTCTGGAAGGGAATCCACCCTTTTGGCAGAACTACATGACACTGTCTCTACCTGGACCATATTTTCAGAGGTTGTAGCTCGCTCCGCCTCTCTACGCCTGTTGCGCCTTCGGCGACGGGAGGAGGTTTTCCCCTGTTCGCTCAGCAGTACGTCACTGTACTCGTTTGTCACTTTAGTAGAGTCAGTATATTTACTGGAGTCATCGTCACTCGCCCTGGTGTCCTGGACTAACATGTTCCCACCTAACCAGGTGTTGGGTCCCTTTTCTGGAGCTCCCCTGTCACTAACGGTCATATTGTCATTTATTTTCTTATACATCATGTCACTAAGTTGGGCATGTCCACCTTTTTCTTTGCTCCCCACTAACTTAGGACAGTCACCTTTAGGGGGTGCTATCTTCACCTTACCACACACAGCCACCCCACAAGGACTCTTTTTAATCTCCCACTGTGGTGGAGCTTCCTTTGGACTGTTACGGCTCTTACAAAAGCACCCGGACACTTCCCCCTGCTTCCACAAGTCCACAAATAATTTAGAGTCCCAACCTATAATAATTGGGTGCTGTAAATCTGAAACTACACCAACATCATGAGAACCAATGTCCGTTTTTGTCTTAATGACCACACTGGTCATTGGGTATTCTTTATCATTATTGTGGGTGCAGTTGGCGTGGAACTTCTTTCCAGGAATCAGGTAGACATCAGTTGTGGCCCTCACCAGGGTCACCAAACTCCTTGAGTCTACAAGTCCAGTTACAGATTCCCCATCCACTTCCACGGTACACAGACGTGGCTTCTCATCAGATGGGTGGTCTATACTGCAGACAGGACACTTGCAGCATGAACACCTTTGTCCTTGGCTACTGGTGCCACTACACCTTCGGATTTGGGATGCTCCATCCCCTTTTGGGCAACCACCCCTTCATGGGATTCCACCCCCTTTTGGGGTTTCTGTGGCTTCCTTGCAGTGTCTATAGACCCCAGTTCACACAGTTCCCCTTTATCTTGCTGGGCACCCTGTGATCGTACTGGCCCCAGAAGGGAGTTTATCAACTGGTCCACTGCTGCCACATCGGTCCGCACTGACGGCTCCTGCTGTCCACGCACAAGGAATTGGTACAGCTCCTCCATAGCATCCATTTGTGCACCCTCCATGCTGAAACAAGAAAACAAACAGCAGGGGCGCTCCAATGGGTAATACCCGGTGGTCTAAAGAGGGGGAGGGGGTTAGAGAACCACTAACCTTTCCAGGTTGTACCGCCCGTACAACCAGGATCTCCAGCCTGTGGTGTATCACTGCTCACCAAACAAGGCCCCGCAATTCCGGGTTGGCCTGAAACCTCCAGTCACTGGTCTCTCGCCACTGCAGCACAGAACCCTGCAGACCCACTGATTCACCGCCAGCAGCTGGAGCACGCTGTCCCTGTTCGTGAACCCGCCGATCCACCGCCAGCTGCTTGAGTGCGCCGACACGATTTTCGTGGACCCGCCGATCCACAGCAATACGTCCTAGGCAGTTGCCCTTAGCAACCAGGCTGCGTTGCCCCTAGCAACCAGACCGCATGCCCGCATTCGAGACACCATATGTGAACGTTGCTTACCGCAACCCGGGGGGGGGGTTTACTCGCTTGCAGCGATGAAGGGTAGCTTAGGCATACACAGGCAACGCAGTCTCTCAAAAATGCAGCAGTTTATTAGTACAACATAAACTGCCCTTCCAAATGTAACAAAGCCTCACCTGGCTTAAAGGAAAATATAACATCCACATACCGTGGGCTTCCAGTCCAATTAAGTGTCCATAGTGGATTCTCCACACTCTAGCTCCAGCCAGCGAACACAAATCACTGTGGTGCTTCCTGCAACCTCCAGCCCTCTCCAGCTAGGCTGCAGTATTTGTCCCCAGCCCTCACCGGTACTGATTTCCAGGAGTCTCTCTTCAGTCTTCACACAGACTGAGATCTCCAGCACACATCCTCCATGTGCAGCCCTCTCAGGCTTCTCCCTGTTTCTAAAACTAACAGTCTCTTAAAACCCAACCGGACACACCCATAGGTGGAGGTATGTGATTCTCCAGCTCTGTCCATCACACTGGTCACAGTTTAAAGGGAACCTAACCCTTAATTACAACCCAAGTTCTGTGGAACTACAAGTCCCACAGTCACACCTTCAGTTTAATATCACAGGGGGATCCTTCTCCACTGCGACCATCCACAACATTGGTGGTCGCTACCTCACAAGACATATCAGACATTACAGAATAACACAATTCTGCAGATACCAAGAGGCATAAGGGCCCTGCTCCCAAGTTTACAATCGATGGGGAAATAGGGGAGGCACAAAAGGTAAATGGTAAAAAGTGCTTGTATTGTATGGTCCAGCAGTCAGAATAATAAATAGGGTGTAAAAATAATGTACAGGTTACCAGCCAGTACGTGTACAAGTACAGATAAAGAGTGCATAGAGGGTGTATAAACAGATGACATAAGGGACCAGATTTGGTAGAAGATTGTGAAAAGGCAAAAGGGGTATAGATAGATATACAAGTATATAAGTGAGGTAGTAAGCTAGTCTAATGAAATGCGTTTTTCGGACACACTTAAAACTGTGGCTATTCTGAATTAAGCAAATAATTCTTGGAAGTGCATTCCATAGAATTGGCGCAGGTCCTGAGAAGTCTTGTAGACGAGAGTGGGTGGTTTGGGTTATAGAGGATGTCAGTCTTAGGTCATTAGACTGGGAGATAAATTTCTGTCATATATGGTCAATTTTTTTCTTTAAAATATTTGGCCAGATCATCCGCACTGAGGTTGATGGTTGGGGCCCTCACTCTTGGAGCAAGGAGGGAATGAAAAACGTAAAAAAGAGTCGATTAGGATTCTTGGCTAGTGATGTGATGAGGGTGATGAAGTAAGCTTATTTTGAGAGGTGAAGGGCAGAGTTGTATGTTCTAAGCATAAATTTATGATGGATGAAATCTTTAGCCAAATTAGATTTTCTCCTCAGACATTCTGCGCAACTGGAACACTGCTGGAGTAACTTGTCTTTTAAAGCACCACTCCAGCGGGTTTTTTCAGTGCTGGCGTGGTGCTTTAAATCTAAGCCTCCTGCACACTGCCTTATACTCACTGTCCGGCGTTTTCATACTTTTTCACCTTCACTCCAGTCCCGCAAAGTCATCTTGTGAGTTGTGACTTTAACCACTTCCTGACCTTTGAAGTACCCTGTATGTCATGGTGCATTTCTGACCTATGATGTATAGGGTGTGTCAGGGCAATTGCAGGAGTTCCTGCACTGTACCCACACAATCACCACCAGGTCTCTGGCTGATGTTAAAGCCATGACCCAGCTCTCACTTCCCGGAGCGTTGCCCACACCACTCCCGCCATTTTTACCCCCTAAATGCTGTGATCAATGTGATTGCAGCATTCAGGAGACAGGGGGAGGAATTGCTTACCTCTCACTGGCGATCGGGTCCCTGTAATGCGATCACGGGGACCCCATCACTTCCATAGTAACCTGGGGTCATCCTCATGACGACCATGGGTCACCCAGCTATGGATTGCCTCACAGACCATACCGGATGCATGGCGTGTGAGGCGAAGTGTCAGAGCTGTGATTGCAATTCTGACACATATAACCCTTTTCAGTTATAAAGCATTCCAGTGGGTTCTAACAGTTCTGAAAGGGAAGAAAAGTAAAGTCCCATAAAGGCCTAAAACACACTTCCGCAAAAAAAACGTCCTTATGATACGGTCCGTTTTTCGGGTCCGTGTTCTGTTTTTTTTGGGGCGTTTCTCCGGTACGTATGGCATCCGTCTGATGGCGTATGCGAGCCGTGTGTGCGTGTGGAATGTCCGTATTGACATACAATACGTACGTGTGCAGTCTGTGTGCTGTCCGTTTTTTCAGATACGTATTTTCACACAAATAACCTTGTTAGCACATCATAATGTGCTCCTGGTGTGTTAAATTGGTCAATTAACTACCCAATTTGTTTAGTTTGCTTAAAAAACCTTAAAAAACATGGCTTCAGAGCTCATTCTCACATTAGACACACTCCAAAATGTCTCTCTCCAATGAAGCAACCATGTATTTGCTCTGGTTGATATCTCGGAGATTTGGGGTTAGGCGACATATGATTGAAGAAGAGTCACCACTGGAGAAAAGGATGTGGATTCACCCCCTTGTGAAGCTCAGGAAAACACATGGCCATTTTAATATTTTATATGGGGAAATGCGGAAATTTCCACCTAAATTCCAAGCCTACTACCATCTCACCATGAATTCATTTGACAACATCCTTGGCCTTGTGTACCATCGTTTGAAGCAGCAGGACACCTCTATGCGCCTCAGCATCTCCCCTGAGGAACGACTGTTGGTGACTTTACGGTAGGTGTTGTCATGTATACTCATGCTTTATCTGTTATTTTGAAATACATGTTAAGTCGCTAAGGCATCATTTTGTTGAAATTATGTAATTTAAAATTAAGGCCTTGTAGAAAACTTATATTGATCACATAACCACAGTGCAATTTCAAAATAAGATCTGAGAAGTCACATCTACCATTCTATCTCTACAAAAATTAAAGAAACAAGAGGCATAAATCAAACAAACTTGTTTATTAAACACAAAAATAAATATTTTTCCAATATGGAAAGTAAAGATCACATATGTTTTCCCAACCAAAGAATTAAAAAAAAACATACACAGTATCTCGCCAGTCATTGGATGATACAAATATTTGGTGTGAAATACAACTTACATGAATAGTCAAAGTAATGTCATGTTTTTATTCTATTTCAGTTACCTAGCAACTGGTCAATCCATCAGCAGTCTACATTTCAAATTCTTATTGGGAAGGTCCACAATTGGCAAGATTATCCTGCATACCTGCACTGTGCTATGGGAGACCCTTAGGCATCATGTCATGCAGCTGCCTTCAACACAGGAATGGATGCACATTTCAGATGAATTTTTGGAGAAAACAGCTTTCCCAAATTGTATTGGCGCCATTGACAGAAAACACATTAGAGTGAAGAAACCACCGAACTGAAATTTTAATTATCATAAGTTTTTTTCTGTAGTTATTTTGGCCATGGTAGATACAAACTACTGCTTTTTATTTGCTGATATTGGGGCCTATGGCAGTGCCTCAGATGCACGCATTTTCAGAAGCTCACGTTTAGCAAGACGATTAATGTCTGATAGTTTAAGTTTGCCTGCACCAAGACCATTGCCTGGTACTAATGGCCCTATTGTTCCTTTTGTAATGGTTGCAGATCAGGGGTTTGCATTGTCTAGGCATTTGATGCGTCCATATCCCAGAAGGGGGCTGGACAGTTCAAAAGCCCTATTTAATAGCAAATTGGCCAGAGCACGTTGCTATGTTGAACGTGCCTTTAGCATTTTGGCCTCAAGATGGCGCATTTATCAAACCACCATCCAACTCCAACCAACCACCGTCAAGGCTGTCATTAAAGCTACAGTAGTGTTACATAATTACTGTAGATTACATGAAAGCAATGACGAAGACATTGAGGAGTTGCCTGCTTTAAATGCACCATTTGTAGAGAATTCTGGTCTACAAGTGAGGAATCAGTTTAAAGATTATTTTAGTTTAAATCGCCATAGTCATGTATAATTTTGACATTATTATAGTTTTATATCAATTGGTTACATAAGCACAAACACATATGTATTACAAAAGAGAAAATGACCATACATAGGTATAATTTGAGGTTTTTTGGTTGGTTGGTTGTGTTTGTGGTCCCCATAAGCTATTGTGATATAACTATATTGCTATAACATCAGGAATTTTTGTTATTCTAAAAACAGTACTACTGAATGTACATGACTAATAAAAATATGGCAAATTGTTTTTGAAAAAATTAGTCCAGAATTATTATTTTACCTGTGTATGTATGTTATCTTTTGCAATACACCCTGTATTTTTTTTTTTTTAAATACAATTTTGTCAGGGACATTAGCCCATACAAAACACCATACTTTATTATGCAATAATGTCACGCAAACATAATTTGTTTGACACTATTGGAATACAAGTATGGGACCAGACCATATGCAGATACTGCATAGTGGCTGGATTTTAAATAATAAAGGTGTCTGAATGTTAGTGTAGTAGTTTATGTGTGTGCATTTTTTCCCTAAACCCAGTTTATTCTAATGGATGGTCCAAACAACATGTCCAGAGCAAGGCATCATTCTTACAGGCAGGTATTGTTTTTGAAGTGATAGAGTAATTTCTATAGAATTTTTGTAAAGGAAAACAAATATATGACCACATGCATATAGAGTAAGTAATGTGTTACATTTTGATATGTTTTCCCACCAGCAATATCCTAGAAAACATACCAAAATGTAAAAAAATACATACAATATCACATTATGATTCAACTAAATCCTCTAGGCTACTGATGTTTTCCTGTGTAGCCTCCATTGCATTGACATCTACAGAATATGTTTGTATGTTTGCTGCACAACAGTAGCAAAATCTCTCTCCATCACTCTCTGGTATCAGTGAATTCATCATGCGTATAATTCTGATATCAATGATATCTGGCAGGGAACGTACAGTTAGGTCCAGAAATATTTGGACAGTGACACAATTTTCGCGAGTTGAGCTCTGCATGCCACCACATTGGATTTGAAATGAAACCTCTACAACAGAATTCAAGTGCAGATTGTAACGTTTAATTTGAAGGTTTGAACAAAAATATCTGATAGAAATTGTAGGAATTGTACACATTTCTTTACAAACACTCCACATTTTAGGAGGTCAAAAGTAATTGGGCAAATAAACCAAACCCAAACAAAATATTTTTATTTTCAATATTTTGTTGCGAATCCTTTGGAGGCAATCACTGCCTTAAGTCTGGAACCCATGGACATCACCAAACGCTGGGTTTCCTCCTTCTTAATGCTTTGCCAGGCCTTTACAGCCGCAGCCTTCAGGTCTTGCTTGTTTGTGGGTCTTTCCGTCTTAAGTCTGGATTTGAGCAAGTGAAATGCATGCTCAATTGGGTTAAGATCTGGTGATTGACTTGGCCATTGCAGAATGTTCCACTTTTTTGCACTCATGAACTCCTGGGTAGCTTTGGCTGTATGCTTGGGGTCATTGTCCATCTGTACTATGAAGCGCCGTCCGATCAACTTTGCGGCATTTGGCTGAATCTGGGCTGAAAGTATATCCCGGTACACTTCAGAATTCATCCGGCTACTCTTGTCTGCTGTTATGTCATCAATAAACACAAGTGACCCAGTGCCATTGAAAGCCATGCATGCCCATGCCATCACGTTGCCTCCACCATGTTTTACAGAGGATGTGGTGTGCCTTGGATCATGTGCCGTTCCCTTTCTTCTCCAAACTTTTTTCTTCCCATCATTCTGGTACAGGTTGATCTTTGTCTCATCTGTCCATAGAATACTTTTCCAGAACTGAGCTGGCTTCATGAGGTGTTTTTCAGCAAATTTAACTCTGGCCTGTCTATTTTTGGAATTGATGAATGGTTTGCATCTAGATGTGAACCCTTTGTATTTACTTTCATGGAGTCTTCTCTTTACTGTTGACTTAGAGACAGATACACCTACTTCACTGAGAGTGTTCTGGACTTCAGTTGATGTTGTGAACGGGTTCTTCTTCACCAAAGAAAGTATGCTGCGATCATCCACCACTGTTGTCATCCGTGGACGCCCAGGCCTTTTTGAGTTCCCAAGCTCACCAGTCAATTCCTTTTTTCTCAGAATGTACCCGACTGTTGATTTTGCTACTCCAAGCATGTCTGCTATCTCTCTGATGGATTTTTTCTTTTTTTTCAGCCTCAGGATGTTCTGCTTCACCTCAATTGAGAGTTCCTTAGACCGCATGTTGTCTGGTCACAGCAACAGCTTCCAAATGCAAAACCACACACCTGTAATCAACCCCAGACCTTTTAACTACTTCATTGATTACAGGTTAACGAGGGAGATGCCTTCAGAGTTAATTGCAGCCCTTAGAGTCCCTTGTCCAATTACTTTTGGTCCCTTGAAAAAGAGGAGGCTATGCATTACAGAGCTATGATTCCTAAACCCTTTCTCCGATTTGGATGTGAAAACTCATGTGCACTTTCAGCCCATATTATATATATAATTGTATTTCTGAACATGTTTTTGTAAACAGCTAAAATAACAAAACTTGTGTCACTGTCCAAATATTTCTGGACATAACTGTAAATCTTCATAACGCCTATGTCGGCGACCACGGATAGATTGGGCTACTGTGCGCATGGTATTAGTTGATATTCTTGGCTGTGTGCCTTCATGTTGCTGTGGACTACTCTCCGCAAGAACTGGTGAAGGGCCACTTTGTTGCCCTGTAGACTGGCCTGCAATTACATTAGTGAATTGACTTGTTCCCAAACCCAAATCAGAGGACATTTCTTCTGCGTCTGGCTGGCTGGTGTTGTGCATTGTTGGTGGTTGATATGAGGTTGGCTCCATCTCAGAAGCAGAGGTCGCTGTTAATACTGCTGACTGGGCTTCCTCACTATCTTCCAGATTATGCTCTGTACTTTGATGACAAAAAAAAATTAAAAAATTAATGTGTGCCTTTTAAAAAAAACCACCATGTGATGTAATGGTTTAAACTTACTTTGGTACTTCCATAATGGGCATAAGGAAGCTGAGTCTTTCATAATGGACATATTTTTTCTTTTTTGCAGCGGCAGTTGTGGTGGCCACTGGGTTATATTCTCTTCTGAACTGGCCACGGGCTGAGCACCATCGCCGTTTGACAAGATCCACTATTAAAAAAAAAAACATTGTAAAATAAGGTCACAAATTCTAACAATTGTAGATTTAAAAAAATAGACATTAGTCTTGTATTGCAGCAATTGTAAAAAATAGGAACACACATCCATGTGTATGAAAACAACAACCCATAACACTCATATAGTGACATACCGTATTTTTCGGACTATAAGACGCACCTGACCATAAGACGCATCCTGGTTTTAGAGGAGGAAAATAGGAAAATAAAATTTTAACCAAAAAATATGGTCATGACACACTGTTATGGGGCGAGGATCTGCTGCTGACACTGTTATGGGGTAATGTCCCCAAATTCTCTACTAAGGTACCCCATTCTGGTAAGGATCCTCCTGCCTTGTATATGATCCTGCTCATATACCCCCATCCTGCTCATAATATACCCCCCATCCATCCTGCTCATGATATGCCCCCATCCATCCTGCTCATGATATGCCCCCATCCATCCTGCTCATGTTATTCCCCCATCCATCCTGCTCATGTTATTCCCCCATCCATCCTGCTCATGATATGCCCCCATCCATCCTGCTCATGAAATGCCCCCATCCATCCTGCTCATGAAATGCCCCCATCCATCCTGCTCATGAAATGCCCCCATCCATCCTGCTCATGTTATTCCCCCATCCATCCTGCTCATGAAATGCCCCCATCCATCCTGCTCATGAAATGCCCCCATCCATCCTGCTCATGAAATGCCCCCATCCATCCTGCTCATGAAATGCCCCCATCCATCCTGCTCATGTTATTCCCCCATCCATCCTGCTCATGAAATGCCCCCATCCATCCTGCTCATGAAATGCCCCCATCCATCCTGCTCATGATATGCCCCCATCCATCCTGCTCATGATATGCCCCCATCCATCCTGCTCATGAAATGCCCCCATCCATCCTGCTCATGATATGCCCCCATCCATCCTGCTCATGAAATGCCCCCATCCATCCTGCTCATGAAATGCCCCCATCCATCCTGCTCATGATATGCCCCCATCCATCCTGCTCATGATATGCCCCCATCCATCCTGCTCATGAAATGCCCCCATCCATCCTGCTCATGATATGCCCCCATCCATCCTGCTCATGATATGCCCCCATCCATCCTGCTCATGAAATGCCCCCATCCATCCTGCTCATGTTATTCCCCCATCCATCCTGCTCATGTTATTCCCCCATCCATCCTGCTCATGTTATTCCCCCATCCTGGTATATGGCCTGTGGCACAGAAAAAAAAAATAAACGTTTATACTCACCTTTCCTCACTCCCTCAAGCACCAATCTCTGTCTCAGCTGCAGCGCCGCTATGTGGAGCCGTCACCGCGTGTGGAGCCGTCACCGCGTGTGGAGCCGTCACCGCGTGTGGAGCCGTCACCGTCTGCAGCATCACGCGATGTCTTCCTGTCTGTGCCGGTCAGCTGAGCTGGTGGACACTAGCGGCGCGCACAGCGATGACGTCATCGCTGTGCGCGCCGCTAGTGACCAGATCAGCTGACCGGCACAGACAGGAAGACATCGCGCGATGCTGCAGGGGGGCGGCTCCACACGCGGTGACGGGTGAGTGTACTGATTCACTGCTCCCCGCGCTGATAATGATGCACGGGGGGCAGTGAATACAGCCGCACATGATCACTCCAGGCTGTAGTTGCCAGGGGTGATCATGGCCGGCTGTTAATTATGCGCGCACCCCCCCGCCCATCACCCCGCCCACCTGTCAGCGCCGTGTTCGCTGAGAGATGATGGGCGGGAGGATGGGCGTGCATATGTAATGAGCGGGCCCACGTGGTCACGGCAGGCGCTGCTGCAGCCTGCTCGTGCCCCCGATGACCCGCTCCACCCCAGCACCCACATTCCCGGCCGCAGCCCTATAGTCAGACCATAAGACGCACCCCCCACTTTCTCCCAACATTTGGGGGGAAAAAAGTGCGTCTTATGGTCTGAAAAATACGGTAATAACACAATAAGCATGAGAAAGAAAACAAGTTCACCAGTAAAAATCTTAAACCACTGAATAATCATTCATCTCCTTTTAAATGTCCAAAAAAAAAAAAACCTACAGAAAGCCATGAGAAACAAAATGACTACTAACCCATGAAGTGCCATATGTTCCACATAGATTTTCCATTATACACTACACATTACTGTTACCATTCCAGACATGGTGACACCAAGGAACATGCATAATAAACCAAACATAGAAATACAACTCAAAATGTATAGACAATTCACAGCACATTTGCAATAAGAAAAGCACAGAAATGCAAACCAAAAAAAAACCCAAACATGTTTAATAGTGGCTTGACCACCCTGAAATGCCTTTTGTACATGCATAAAATGCTTTGCAGACCACATATACACATGCTGACATTACTAGTAAACTGCAATGAATACTTCAAAAGGCCAAAAAACTACACTCTCCTGTTTGTGAGTCTCCAGTGTATCTCAAAATGAGTCAGCCCCATTAATACATGCCAAACAAACTATACAGATATGTTTCTAATCTGCCTACAGAATGTGCACATGAAGGAAAGACAGAAGCAAGGCAAATATCTGTACTCACCATATCTATTTTTCTTTCCAGGGGTACATTGAGACCATCCATTCCTAGGGTAGACTATCTCTGCCACAGCCATCCATGCTCGTTCCACCATTAACCTGTCATGGTAGCCATCATCACGTGTGTCCCACAGCTCAGGATGCCTCTCTACTTCTCCAATCAGCCTCTCTGTATCGATTCTGGGCGCCATGCTCAGTACCTGTGTTGTTCTCTGTGCTCAAAGTTCCCCTGCAGTGAGAGGACAGGTGCCCAGCTGCTGTCTGGCGTGCAAATGAGACAGGAAATGTATGTTTGGCGCCAGAATTAATGGCCTACAATTGACCTGATAGATTGGTAACAAGTGTTTCAAATTTTGTGATGAAAAACGGACACGGACGATACGTGCTGAACCCGGACATACTCCGTGTGCGGTCCGTGCAGGCACGGACCCATAGACTAAAGCGGGTCCGTGCCTGCGTGTTGCCGGCAAAAAACTGACATGTTGTCCATGTAGAAAAGCGCACACATGTACTTACAACACGGACACAGGTTCCGTGTGATTTTACGTGCATGTGCCATCTACCATTGAATAACATGGGTTTACGTGTGTACGTGTCTCCGGTACGTGCAAATACATACCGCACACGTACAAAAAAAAGGATGTGTGTTGCGGGTCAAAAGGACTAAGTAAAAAAGTTAAAAAAGTTTTAAAAAATGGAAAAAATATAAAATAAGATCTCAAAATAAAGAAAAATAAAAAAATATTCCAATGAATATCTATATTTATGAACAAAAAAAACAAATTAAAACACAAAAAGGACATATATTTGGTATTGCCGTGTCCATAATAACCCAAGCTATAAAACTGTCAAACTAGTTAACCCATTCAGTGTATACGGTAAAAAAATAAATAAAAAACTTAGCAATAATTGTCTTTTTATCATATAGCTGACAAAAATGTGGACTAAAACAAGATCAAAAGGATATAAATGAATAAAAATAGTACTCATAATCTTTTCCTGCAAAAAACAAGCTGCCACACAGCTCAATCAGTGAAAAAAAAAAAGTTATAGCTCTGATAATAAGGCGATGCAAAAACTATTTTTGTTCCATAAACTTGTTTTTATGCTGTAAAAGCAGCAAAACATAAAAAAACTATATAAATGTGGTATCGCTGTAATTGTACTGACCCAAAGAATAAAACTGTCTTATCCCTTTTATGCCACAGTGAATGGCGAAAAAAATAATAAACAAAAAAAAATTCCTGAATTGTTGCTTCTTCATGATTCTGCCTCACAAAAATCAGATTAAAAAGCGATCGAAAATATTAAAGGGCCCAAAATAATAAAAATAAAAACTTCAACTCATCCTGCAAAAAACAAGCCCTCCCACGACCCTATCGACAGAAAAATATAAAAACTATAGTCTTCATTCTTCAACATTCGGTGATGCAAAAAAACGTTATTTTCTAAAAAAGCATTTTTATTGTTATAGTAGCCAAACCTAAAAAAAATTATATAAACCTGGTATCACTGTAATCATACTGACAGGAAGAATAAAGCCGCCTAATCACTTATACCACACAGTGAACGACATAATAAATAATAAATAAAGCCAATTCTTCACCTGCTTTTGATTTGTTCATTCTGCCTCTAAAAGATCGCAGGACAGCGTGATCCTTATTTATTTGGCACTCCATACTGAGTGCTTACATTGGGTATTACGTGTAAATCTCTGAAAACCGTGATTCAGTCAAAATTCTCAATGGAAAATTCACTGTAATTGTCAAGGAGAAATTCCATAGTTTGGGAAACCTCCTTCTTAACAGTGAATGTCTGCTGAAATCTCTGATTAATAGTCACTGAGTGGTGGCAAAAGAATTTAGACCACACAAATATCTGGTATAAACCCTACTCAGTGAGAGCAGGTGTACACGAGTGGCGAGCTTTTATTTTTGCAAGCTTTTTATAGAACATTTATGGGTTAACCTCTTAGTAAAATTCCTAAGTGTGCCATTGGTTATATTAAAAAATTAAAAATATGCAAAAAATCTGTGACATGCATCTATTTTGGAACTTCCTCTGCATCACCTCCTATTTTCCGACTCTATCTCTTGCAATGTTTCTGGCATGTAACAGCTCAACCATGAATTTAGACTTGTGTAGATAGCCAGTCTTTTATCACATCTACATTCCGTTGCTTTGTATGAGTCTGGTTGCTTTGTATCAGTCTGCAGCTGATGATCTTGATGTACACATACTTTTCCTGATACTAACAGTAATCACAGAACAGACTCTTCCTTATATGAGACATCAGCTGCAGGCTGTAAAACTCCATCTTGCTCCTTATATACAAAAGAAAACTTGGTTATAGAAAGGTATATAGCGGTTATAAATAAAAAAAATATAGAAATATACTGTATATATATATAAATTTTACTCTCACAGTAGAAAAGCATATAGAAAAATATTTTGTATTCTCACATAATTAGGCAGATGGGGTCATTTTCATCACCCATATGGTCTATGGTCTGGCGGTGTTCACCTTTTTACCCATCTTTTCAGGCTGTGCACAAAACTGCGGTCATCAACACTTTTATTCACTATTGAAAAGACAGACACATAGGAACAGAGTCTAAACAGATTTAAAACAACATTTTAGTGGTAAAAATGTAATTATTTTTTGTTCATCGTTCAATGGTATAACATTTTGTGACAGACCTGTAGTGTCAATATGGTCACTGCACCCTTGGACAATTCATTGAGGGGTGCAGTTTGTAAAATGGGGTCACTTGCGAGGGGTTTCTGTTGGTCTGGCACCTCAGGGGCTCTGCCAATGTGACATGGCATGCCCACACCATTCCAACTAAATCTGCACTCCAATATGGCATTCCTTCCCTTCTTTACTTTGTATTTTGCCTCAAAAGTAGTTTTTGACCACATATGGGGTACTAGCATACTCAGGAGAAATTGCACAACAAATTGTATGTTTCATTATCTCCTGTTACCCTAGTGAATTTGAAAAACGTGGCGTTAATGCAACATTTTTGAAGTTAAAAATATATTTTTTCATTTTCACAGCTCAACGTTATAAAATTCTGTAAAGCCCCGGGGGTTCTAGGTGCTCACCAAACATCTAGATAAATTCCTTGAGGGGTCTAGTTTCCACAATGGGGGAGTTCCACTGTTTAGGCACATTAGAGGCTGTACAAATGTGACTTGCCATCGGCTAATGATTCCAGCTAATTTTGCCATCAAATGGTGCTCCTTGTGCTCCTTTCCTTCCAAGCCCTGCAGTGTGCCAAAACAGTTGATTTCCACAACATATGAGGTATCTTCGTACTCAGGAGAGAATGCACATTAAATTTTATGGTGCACTTTTCCCCTATACCTTTGTGAAAAAAAGGCGGTTGACGTACCAGTTTTACGGTAAAAATTTTTCTTTTTATATTCGCAGCTCAACCTTATAAACTTCTGTGAAGCCCTCGGGGGCTCAAGGTGCGCATGAAACATATATATATATATATATATATATATATATATATATATATGTGTATATAAATTCCGTGAGAGTCTTGTTTCTAAAATGGGGTCACTTGTGGGTGAACTCCACTGTTTAGGCAACTCATAGGGTCTCCAAACGTGACATGGCGTCTGCTAATGATTCCAGTTAATTTTGCTTTCAAAAATTAAATTGGCGCTCCTTTCCTTCCGAACCCTGCCATGCATTAAAACAATTGATTTTAACCAAATATGAGGTATCAGCGTACTCAGAAAAAGTTGCACCATAAATGTTGGATTTTTTTTCCTGATACACTTGTGAAAATACAAAATTTTATGGCTGAAGTAACATTTTTGTGGAAAAAGGTAAACTTTTCATTTTTTCCTTCCACATTGCTTTGGTTCCTGTGAAGCACCTAAAGGGTTATTAAACTTCTTGGATGTGGATTTGAGCAGTGTGAGGTGTGCAGTTTTTAGAATAGTCTCACTTTTCGGTATTTTCTGTCACCTAGGCCTCTCAAAGTCACTTAAAATGTGATGTGCTCTTTAAAAGAAAGGTTTTGTAAGTTTTATTAGAAAAATGAGAAGTTGTTGATAAACCTATAACCCTTCTAACTTCCTAACAAAAAAAAAATATGTTTCAAAAATTGCACTGATGTAAAGTAGAGCTGTGGGAAATGTTATAAATAAAATATACATTTTTAGAGTGCCCCCACAGAGACTGTTTGCAGAGTTTCCCCACAGACAATATATAACCCAATTGATAATGGTGGCAATTATAAATCTCTTGGGGTCTAGAAATATACAGCAAGAAAAAATCCCTCTTTAAACATAACCTTCCATGTAACCATTTAAAACCAAAAGGAACTCTAGACATAAAAGCCAATACAAAAGAACAATTCATGTGCCCATAATGAATGTTATGGCAGGGAAGCATAAAGGGGGCTTTACACGCAGCGATATTGCTAGCAATGTCGTTGGTGAAAGCACCTGCCCCCGTCGTTTATGCGTCATGGGCAAATCGCTGCCCGTGGCGCACAAAATCGTTAGGAGCCGTCACACAGGACTTACCTGCCTAGCGACGTCGCTGTTGCCGGCGAACCGCCTCCTTTCTAAGGGGGTGGTTTGTGCTGTGTCACAGCGGCGTCCCTAAGCAGCTGCCCAATAGAAGCAAAGGGGCGGAGATGAGCGGTCGTAACATCCCGCCTACCTTCATTCGATTTTTTGAAAATGAACGATGTGTCAACGATCAACGACAAGGTGAGTATTTTTGATCGTTAACGGCCGTTCGTTGGTGTCACACGCAACAACATCACTAATAACGATGCCGGATGTGCGTCACAGAATCTGTGACCCCGGCGATATATCGTTAGATACGTCGTTGCGTGTAACGGGGCCTTAAGTAATTAAACTGAAAGTGCCAACTATGCAGATTAATAGAAATTGCTTCAATCTCACCAATTCTGTAGATCGAGCATCCTGATTCTTGAAGTTTCCGGGGGAAGGGACAACTTACAAGGGCAGTGCCCAAGTATTGAATTAGACTAAATGTCCCCCCAAAAAAAAATATTCCCCCCACCACATTTCTTTGTCAATAATGAGAAGTCATCAGGGAAGTGTACATTAAAGGCCACTTTACACACAGAGATAAATCTTTGGCAGATCTGTGATTGCAGTGAAATCATGGACATATTGTTCCATTTGTACACAGCCACAAACCTGGCACTGATTGTCCACAACTTCACTGCAACCACAGATCTGCCAAAGATTTATCTCTGTGTGTAAAGTGGCCTTAAGGCTATGTGTCCACGGGAGAATGTAGCTGCGGATTTTTCTGTATCAAAATCCGCAGCTTTCCCCCGGAATCCGCACCTTTTCAAAGGTGCGGATTTGCCGCGGATTTTGGTGCGGATTTTTTATTTTTTTTTTCCCAATTTTAAAGCCAAAATCAGGATCAAAATCCGCAACAATAATTGACATGTTGCAGATTTTTCCGGATCAAAATCCAAACCAAATCCGCTGCGGAAAAATCCGCAGCGTGGGCACAGCATTTCCAAAATGCCATAGAAATGGCTGGGAAGTGCCTGAGCTGCAGATTTTCGGGAAATCCGCGGCTTTTCCGCGAGAAGTCCGCGGCAAAATCCGCGCATTTTCCGCAGCGTGGGCACATAGCCTAAGGGGATAACTGGTAGTTACAAAAGAGAAATTGTCAAAGATGTGAAAAATATTTTGGCATATAGGATGCTGCTGCGGCAGACTTTTCCTATGTGGTGTGCAAATTTTTGCATCACCTAGCAACTTGGCCACTATACCTTTGCCTTAAATAGACATAAATTTTAAGAGTACCGCCACAGAGCCTGTTTTCAAAGTTCACCACAGAGCCAATATTTCAAGAGTGCCGCCACAGAGCCTGTCTTCAGAGTTTCTCACAGAGCTAACATTTTAAGGCTGGAAACACATCTATGCGAGTAAAATCGGTCCGACTGGGCTGAAAAAAACTCGGCTGATTTTAGTTCACGTTAGGTGCGAGTGCAACGCAAGTGCGATGCTATTTCTGAATAAATTAATGATTTTACTAGCGTGTGTAATGCGTGTGTAATGTAATGCTTATTTTTTACTATGTCATCTGCCATTCAGCGCTGCTACTTGGCCGCTGACAGCAGACACAGACAGCCATGTAGCAGAGCTGAATGGCAGATGACAGCAGACACAGAAAAAAAAAAAAAACAAGGAGAAAATTGCATGAAAAATACCCTGACTATAAATAAATAAATTGCAAGTGCTTAATAACAGGGTACTTAGTGTATACATTTTTGCAAAAAGGTAAAAAGCTGTCTCACCTCGTCACGGTGTACCCATCTGAGACAGTCCCTAACCTACTGAAGTTAAAAACATTATCAATTCCTGACTTGTGTCATGTCAAACTCCAATATGAATGGTGGCAAGTGGTCAGCTGTGTCCCAGATTAAATACACAGTGAAGTGAGACGCAATTAGTTGTTCAGTCTCAGTATAAGGAGGGCTGCACCCCCAACTTGCAACCAAGCAAGAAAACATACAAAAAACACAAAAAAAACTGAGCTGAAACAATGTTCAGTAAACATGCAACATTAAGCATGTGAATTGCAGCCTTAAGACTAGAAAAAAAACCGGGGGAAGGGACAACTTACAAGGGCAGTGCCTAAGTATTGAATTAGACTAAATGTCCCCCCAAAAAAAAATATTCCCCCCACCACATTTCTTTGTCAATAATGAGAAGTCATCAGGGAAGTGTACATTAAAGGCCACTTTACACACAGAGATAAATCTTTGGCAGATCTGTGGTTGCAGTGAAATCATGGACATATTGTTCCATTTGTACACAGCCACAAACCTGGCACTGAGTGTCCACAATTTCACTGCAACCACAGATCTGCCAAAGATTTATCTCTGTGTGTAAAGTGGCCTTAAGGCTATGTGTCCACGGGAGAATGTAGCTGCGGATTTTTCTGTATCAAAATCTGCAGCTTTCCCCCGGAATCCGCACCTTTTCAAAGGTGCGGATTTGCCGCGGATTTTGGTGCGGATTTTTTATTTTTTTTTCCCCAATTTTAAAGCCAAAATCAGGATCAAAATCCGCAACAATAATTGACATGTTGCAGATTTTTCCGGATCAAAATCCAAACCAAATCCGCTGCGGAAAAATCCGCAGCGTGGGCACAGCATTTCCAAAATGCCATAGAAATGGCTGGGAAGTGCCTGAGCTGCAGATTTTCGGGAAATCCGCGGCTTTTCCGCGAGAAGTCCGCGGCAAAATCCGCGCATTTTCCGCAGCGTGGGCACATAGCCTAAGGGGATAACTGGTAGTTACAAAAGAGAAATTGTCAAAGATGTGAAAAATATTTTGGCATATAGGATGCTGCTGCGGCAGACTTTTCCTATGTGGTGTGCAAATTTTTGCATCACCTAGCAACTTGGCCACTATACCTTTGCCTTAAATAGACATAAATTTTAAGAGTACCGCCACAGAGCCTGTTTTCAAAGTTCACCACAGAGCCAATATTTCAAGAGTGCCGCCACAGAGCCTGTCTTCAGAGTTTCTCACAGAGCTAACATTTTAAGGCTGGAAACACATCTATGCGAGTAAAATCGGTCCGACTGGGCTGAAAAAAACTCGGCTGATTTTAGTTCACGTTAGGTGCGAGTGCAACGCAAGTGCGATGCTATTTCTGAATAAATTAATGATTTTACTAGCGTGTGTAATGCGTGTGTAATGCTTATTTTTTACTATGTCATCTGCCATTCAGCGCTGCTACATGGCCGCTGACAGCAGACACAGACAGCCATGTAGCAGAGCTGAATGGCAGATGACAGCAGACACAGACAGAGCCGCACAATCAGAATGAACTCGGGTTAACTTCCTCCGACTTCATTGTCATGCTGCGGCTCTGTCTTTGCCGCGTCCTGATTAGCGGTCACCAGTGAAGGGCTCACCGGTGACCACTAATCCCCCGAGTGACTGAAGTTAGCAGCCCTCTCTCATACTCACCGATCCCCGGCGCCGCGCTGCACGGTGTTTACACTGCTCCGGCGGCTTTTACTATTTTGAAAAAGCCGGCCGCTCATTAAACAATCTCGTATTCCCTGCTTTCCCCGCCCACAGGCGCCTATGATTGGTTGCAGTGAGACACGCCCCCACGCTGAGTGACAGGTGTCTCACTGCACCCAATCACAGCAGCCGGTGGGCGGGTCTATACTGTGCAGTGAAATAAAAAAATAAATAATTAAAAAAAATAGCGTGTGGTCCCCCCCTATTTTAATACCAGCCAGATAAAGCCATACGGCTGAAGGCTGGTATTCTCAGGATGGGGAGCTCCACGTTATGGGGAGCCCCCCAGCCTAACAATATCAGCCAGCAGCCGCCCAGAATTGCCGCATACATTATATGCGACATTTCTGGGACTGTACCCGGCTCTTCCCGATTTGCCCTGGTGCGTTGGCAAATCGGGGTAATAAGGAGTTAATGGCAGCCCATAGCTGCCACTAAATCCTAGATTAATCATGTCAGGCGTCTATGAGACACCCTCCATGATTAATCTGTAAATTACAGTAAATAAACAAACACACATGAAAAAATCCTTTATTAGAAATAAAAAACACAAACACATTCCCTCATTACCAATTTAATAAGGCCCAAAAAGCCCTCCATATCCGGCGTAATCCACGGACCTCCAGCGTCGCTTCCAGCATGAAGGTGACAGGAGCTGCAGAAGACACCGCCGCTCCGGTCACCTCCAAGCAGCAACTGAGGTGAGTAGCGCGATCGGCTGAGCTGTCACTGAGGTTACCCGGTGTCACTGTTGGAGGATCCAGCGGTGGCCGCGATTAACCTCAGTGACAGCTCAGCTGATTGCGCGGCTGTCTTCAGTTGCTGCTTGGAGGTGAGGGAATGTGTTTGTGTTTTTTATTTCTAATAAAGGATTTTTTCATGTGTGTGTGTTTATTTACTGTAATTTACAGATTAATCATGGAGGGTGTCTCATAGACGCCTGACATGGTTAATCTAGGATTTAATGGCAGCTATGGGCTGCCATTAACTCCTTATTACCCCGATTTGCCAACGCACCAGGGCAAATCGGGAAGAGCCGTGTACAGTCCCAGAACTGTCGCATATAATGTATGTGGCAATTCTGGGCGGCTGTTGGCTGATATTGTTAGGCTGGGGGGCTCCCCATAACGTGGAGCTCCCCATTCTGAGAATACCAGCCTTCAGCCGTATGGCTTTATCTGGCTGGTATTAAAATTGGGGGGACCGCACGCCATTTTTTTAAATTATTTATTTATTTATTTCACTGCACAGTATAGACCCGCCCACCGGCTGCTGTGATTGGGTGCAGTGAGACACCTGTCACTCAGCGTGGGGGCGTGTCTCACTGCAACCAATCATAGGCGCCTGTGGGCGGGGAAAGCAGGGAATACGAGATTATTTAATGAGCGGCCGGCTTTTTCAAAATAGTAAAAGCCGCCGCAGCAGTGAGAAAGCCGTGCAGCGCCGCGCCGGGGATCGGGGATCGGTGAGTATGAGAGAGGAGGGGAAAATGACCGACAGACTGTGAGAGAGGGACAGAGATAGTGACGGACCGACAGAGAGAGAATAGAGACTGAGAGGGAGAGACCGACTGACAGAGAATAGTGATTGACAGACATTGGGAGACATCGCTCGTTTCCAGTGTTTTAGGAAACATGCGAGAAATGTATTTAGAAAATCGGATGTCACTAGGATGGTGTGAGTGCCGTCCCAGGACATCCGATTTTTTACACGCTCCCATAGACTTGTGTGTCGCCCTGGGCAAGCCAGGGGACACAGGTCACACACCACCACACCCCACACTCCAGGTAGGCACATCACAGCTAACCACAATTCCTTGTTGCCTTCCTCCAGGAGTCTGTGATGCACACCAGGGGGTGGGCCAGGCGGTTGGCTCCGCCCACCAAGGAGCTCACAGCTCTGGAGGCAGGAAGTAACCAGGCAGATGGAGTCCAGCTAGGGACATGAAAGAGTGAACAGCAGATAGCCCCGGGCAGGGGAAGAGTGAAGTCTAGCTGAGGGCTAGAGTAAACAGAGAAGTGAAAGTGGTGAAAGTAGAGAAGTGTAAAGGAGAGAAGCCAGTAAAGTGACAGAAGGAAAGAAAGCCTGAGAGCCCAGCTTTGTGTAGGGCCAGAACAGCAAGGTCAGCGACGGCGGTGACTGTCCGGAGGGGGACCGTTTGGAAGTTCCTGGAAGGACCCCGTTGGCTGTGTGCCCGGTGGTCTGGAGCAGTGTTCCGAAGGACAGTCAGCACCAGGGCAGGGGCCTCTCGGACCCCGGCAAGGCTAGGAGTCGCCAAATTTGCCAAATCCGTCAGTGACGGGGACGCAGATCCCCCAACAACCAAGTCCCGATTGACGGCAACAGCCCGACCATTACCGGGGAGACACCGCCACCGCCAGGGCACAAGTTTCCCCAGGGCCAGCGCCTGCGGGCAAAGTGTAGAGCTCCTCCGGCCCAGATTGCAGTCGGGGAGCGGGTAACCGGAGGGAATCCACCGCTACCATCAGTCAACATAGGTGCAAGGAAGAGAGACATCACCGTCACCTACCGGGAGTGCAGGTGCAGCCGTCTGTGGGACCGTCCTACCAGCCGTTGGTTTACCGTACAAACTGTGTCCGTGTGTCAGGCTGAGTGAGTACCATAGTGCCGCAAGGCACAGCGCTGCCCCCGCGTCCCTGCGCCCTCCGGGCCCTACACTTCACATCTCATCACCGGGCCCCGGGATCACCAACCCCTACCCACGGAGGGGCAACACAACACCTGGCTGCTCCGCATCACCATCCCCGGGACCCCCACACTGAGCAGCGGTGGTGCAATCACCACAACCGTGGGTGGCGTCACGAACTATACCAATCCCCACACCCAACAAACACCCCCTTTCACTCACGGGCGAGGAGTGTCGCTCGAGAAACCCCGGGATCCGGCCCACAGCTCGAGCCACCAGGAGCAGCTGCCGGACCCGAGCAGAAGGGGTGAGCGCGGTGTGCTGACACCCTCCTCCCCGCCCGCGACAACTTGGCGTCACGAACAGGATCTTACCGCTCTGCCGTCTGGTAGAGGTGCGCCTTGTTACCGCCGGAGGTATCCGGCAGAAAAATTTCAGAAGCCGCCATCTTTGGCGCGAAAAGTTCCCGCTCGAGCGTCTTCTCGAGCAGTAGAGGCGCGAAGGCCAAAACCCCGCCCCGAGAGAGGAGGGGCCGGAAAGAGCTAAGGGGGACGCGATGGCGGCTGGCCGCATGTAAGCGCGGCTATGGAAGCAGGGACGCCAGGACCCTGCGGCCATTTACTGGTTCCTGGAAGAGGCCGCTGCTAAAGATGCTGAGTCCGACCAACAACACCAAGGTCCCCGCGCCTGGCATGGCGGCGTGGGTGGAAGTCCGGACCGTCCAGCTAAGCAGCCGTCTGCAGGTCCACAGGCAGCTCCTCCCGGAGGAGCGGGAGGCCGACATGGTGGAAGTGGTGGCTGCTATGTGGAGATGCGAGGTGGAGGAAGATTTGGAGGAATGGGTAAGAGACCCACGTCCCTGTATTCCCGAGGGATCGGCCGCTGCGGCTGAGGGGCCCGGCCTACACCCGTTCACCCTGCTGCCTCTCCCGCTACCCGCGTTAGCTGCTGCTGCCCCGCCACTAGGCCCGCTACCACAACCACCGGTAGCGGTACCCTGCCAATCCGCCCCGGCGGACCGACCTGCAGCAGAAGCTCATAACCACCCTGAACTGCTTCTGTGGAAGAAGCCAAAGGCTGAGCCCATCAGCAAAGATGCACCGGAGGCACGGCGGGGATGCAGCTGCCAGGAGGCAGAGCAGGCCATGTCACAGCGGGGTCCCTCATTACTGGAGGTGCCGGTCGTAGCCGACACGGAGGGACTCTGGCTGGTCCCGTCCCTCGCACACGCTGAACCGGAGCAAAAAGAAAGTGCTCCTGGCTGGGAGCGACGGCAACAGCAGCTGCGCAGGAAGATCGATGCCCGAGAGGGGTGTAGAGCGGATGTGCATGCCCGCATGAATATGGAAGAAGATCGCCTGCAGCGAGCTACCATTGGGGTCCAGAGCGGTGCACCATGTGAAGGTGGCACTAGAGCCCCACGAGTGAGAATGGACTGTTGAGCCGCAAAAGGCAGCGGAGTGCCGCTGCACCGTTCCCGTTGGGACCACCAGTCAGCATGTTTACAAGTTTGTTGTTTGAAAAAGTTTGAAAGAATGATAAGAAAATGAAAATTACCGAGTTTTTCATCTGATTTGCCTTGTGATTGAACCGGCTGGAGCTGGCACCGTTGTCCCCGTGGGGACCGTTTAAGTTTTGCATGGAGGACTATCCATGGACAAGCCCGTGAACTTGCAGGGCACCACAAACGTTAAGTGGCTTGTAAATATGTTGGGTACCGTTACCGTTTCCGCAATGCCGCCTCCGGAGAGGCAGGTTGGAGGGAGGGCCCTGAGCAGAGCAGGCTAGGGCCCAGCCACCAAAGGAACCGGTGGCCACCCTCTGGAGGGGAAGGACAGATCCCGCTCGGGTGACTTGTGCTGGACTGTGGGTCAAGGGGTGCTGCCTGGGTTTTAGGGGCAGCATCAGGGCCAGGTTGCTTGGGTGAGAGAGAGCGGAAACCGTGACCGTATACCGTTGCAACGTTTAAGTAAATGTGCCTCCCGTCTTGGGAAGAGTTTTGATTAAAAAATGTATTTATGTTTTGCTTAACCCTGTTATCCCCTTTTACAGAAAAATAAAACCGGTGTAGGACGGCAGTCCGCGGACGGTCTGCATTTTGCTAAGGGGGAATGTGTCGCCCTGGGCAAGCCAGGGGACACAGGTCACACACCACCACACCCCACACTCCAGGTAGGCACATCACAGCTAACCACAAATCCTTGTTGCCTTCCTCCAGGAGTCTGTGATGCACACCAGGGGGTGGGCCAGGCGGTTGGCTCCGCCCACCAAGGAGCTCACAGCTCTGGAGGCAGGAAGTAACCAGGCAGATGGAGTCCAGCTAGGGACATGAAAGAGTGAACAGCAGATAGCCCCGGGCAGGGGAAGAGTGAAGTCTAGCTGAGGGCTAGAGTAAACAGAGAAGTGAAAGTGGTGAAAGTAGAGAAGTGTAAAGGAGAGAAGCCAGTAAAGTGACAGAAGGAAAGAAAGCCTGAGAGCCCAGCTTTGTGTAGGGCCAGAACAGCAAGGTCAGCGACGGCGGTGACTGTCCGGAGGGGGACCGTTTGGAAGTTCCTGGAAGGACCCCGTTGGCTGTGTGCCCGGTGGTCTGGAGCAGTGTTCCGAAGGACGGTCAGCACCAGGGCAGGGGCCTCTCGGACCCCGGCAAGGCTAGGAGTCGCCAAATTTGCCAAATCCGTCAGTGACGGGGACGCAGATCCCCCAACAACCAAGTCCCAATTGGCGGCAACAGCCCGACCATTACCGGGGAGACACCGCCACCGCCAGGGCACAAGTTTCCCCAGGGCCAGCGCCTGCGGGCAAAGTGTAAAGCTCCTCCGGCCCAGATTGCAGTCGGGGAGCGGGTAACCGGAGGGAATCCACCGCTACCATCAGTCAACATAGGTGCAAGGAAGAGAGACATCACCGTCACCTACCGGGAGTGCAGGTGCAGCCGTCTGTGGGACCGTCCTACCAGCCGTTGGTTTACCG
This sequence comes from Anomaloglossus baeobatrachus, assembly GCF_048569485.1. Classification (NCBI taxonomy): domain Eukaryota; kingdom Metazoa; phylum Chordata; class Amphibia; order Anura; family Aromobatidae; genus Anomaloglossus; species Anomaloglossus baeobatrachus. Next base: position 359,425,728 of record NC_134357.1, read on the forward strand.
TACAAACTGTGTCCGTGTGTCAGGCTGAGTGAGTACCATAGTGCCGCAAGGCACAGCGCTGCCCCCGCGTCCCTGCGCCCTCCGGGCCCTACACTTCACATCTCATCACCGGGCCCCGGGATCACCAACCCCTACCCACGGAGGGGCAACACAACACCTGGCTGCTCCGCATCACCATCCCCGGGACCCCCACACTGAGCAGTGGTGGTGCAATCACCACAACCATGGGTGGCGTCACGAACTATACCAATCCCCACACCCAACAAACACCCCCTTTCACTCACGGGCGAGGAGTGTCGCTCGAGAAACCCCGGGATCCGGCCCACAGCTCGAGCCACCAGGAGCAGCTGCCGGACCCGAGCAGAAGGGGTGAGCGCGGTGTGCTGACACCCTCCTCCCCGCCCGCGACACTTGCATTGGAGAAACTCGCAGTAGAAACTCGCAAAAAAGCAGCATGCTGCGATTTTTTTCTCAGACCGATTCGGACTGAGAAAAAAAATCGCAGATGAGAGCTGAATCATTCACTAACATGTGTCCGATTCCAATGCGAGATTTTCTCGCATTGCTCTACTGCGAGAAACTCGCAAGTGAGAAGCAGCCTTAAGGCCTAAAACACACTTCTGCATAAAAAACGTACATGTGACACGGTCTGTTTTTCGGGTCCATGTTCCGTTTTTCATGGGTGTTTCTCCGGTATGTTTGTCATTCGTGTGATGGTGTATGCTATCCGTGTGTGCATGTAAAATGTCCGTGTATGCTTGTAAAATGTGCGTGTATGTGTATGTGAAATGTCCGTGTGTAATGTCCGTGTGTGTGATGTAAAATGTCGTTGATACATGTCGGCTGACAGCAGACAGAGTTGCGCGATGAGAATGAACTCGCGGCTAGCTGTATCCTCCCCCCGAGACCGCAACTCACCTGCGACTTCATCGCTGTCACTCGGGCGACTTGCTGCCACAGTTGGAGGATTCAGCGGTGGCCAAGAGTAACCTGAGTGACAGCTCAGCTGATCGCGCTACTCACCTCAGTTGCTGCGTGGAGGTGACAGGAGCGGCGGTGTTCTTCTGCAGCTCCTGTCACCTTCATGTAGCTGAGCTGGAAGCGATGCGGGACCTCCGTGGATTACGCCAGACATGGATGGGTATTTAGCTTATTACATCGATTGCCAACGCACCAGGGCAAATCAGGAAGAGCCGGGTAGAGTCCCAGAACTGTCGCATCTATTGTATGCGGCAATTCTGGGCGGCTGCTGGCTGATATTGTTAGGCTGGGGGGCTACCCATAACGTGGCGCTCCCCATCCTGAGAATACCAGCCTTCAGCTGTATGGCTTTATCTTGGCTGGAATAAAAATTGGGGAGGACCGCACGCCGTTTTTTTTAATTAATTATTTATTTATTTCACTACACAGTATAGACCTGCCCACCGGCTGCTGTGATTGGTTGCAGTGAGACAGCTGTGACTCAGCGTGTGGGCATGTCTCACTGCAACCAATCATAGGCGCCGGTGGGTGGGGGAAGCAGAGAATAGTAGATTGATTAATGAGCGGCCGGCATTTTCAAATGAATTGAAGCCGCGTATTTTCGGCACAGCTGTTCCTCGCTGCGCTGGTGATCGGGGATTGGTAAGTATGAGCCGGGGGAAGAAAAAGACCGAGCGCCAATGTAAGTGTGACGCCCTGGACCCCAGGGGTCACAGGTAACAACACCTACCACATAACACCCCCCCCACCCCTTGTGAGGACACACCCATCACCCGAAAGGGAGACCTGATGCCTCCCTCAGGGCCAGTAGGTGGGCGGAGTCAGGCGGAAAGACACGCCCACCAAGGAGATTACTGTTCTGAGGCAGGAAATACAAACAGAACAGAAAAGAGTTGTAGAGTGACAGTGAGAGGAGTGGAGTTGTAGAGCTGTCAGGGACCCGGGTAGGAGCCTGGGACCCTTGAACCGTCAGGCAGGCAGACGGTGGTGGCTGCCTGCAGGAGTACCGGTACAACAACCGGCAGAACCGTAGGGACCGGGCTAGGGTTGGAGCCAGCCGGCCTTGAAAAGGGGAGTCAACCGTTTACCGGAGCACCAGAAACCGGGTACTCAGACCCCGTCCTAGTTTAGAAGCCACTGAGTATAGGCAAATTAACTGATTGCAGGCTGGACCTCACAAGTTCATCCTTACCCAAAGTCCCGAAAGAAGGCAAAAGCCCACCGATACCGGGTGAGAGCCACCGCCAAGGGCCAAACATCCGATGGGCCAGCGCCTGCGGTCAACCGAGGGCTCCTCCGGCAGCTTAATGCCGGGGAGCGGGCTACCACTGTCGAGGCAGGGGAGCCAAAAACCACAACAAGAGGTGCAAGGGAAAGGGGCCACCATCAACCTCACAAGGGGACACAAGCAGCCGGCTGTGGGACCCGACCATACTCGAACTTTGGTTTACCAGCGACTCTGAGTTTGAATTAATCGTGAGTACACCAGTGCCATCCGGGCATGACACTGCACCGCAGCACGGCACCCTGCACCCCGACAACAACACTGTCACCAGTCCACCACCGGGCCCCGGGACACACCGCCCCTACCCACGGAGGGGCTAACATCTAGGCTGCGGCCGCTACACCGATCCCAGATGAGCTCCCTTCACTCCAGCCGCAGCGGTGGTGCATCCCGTCACCACGACCCGTGGGTGGCATCATGACCCATCCGACGACAACGCGGCCCCCGGCTCCACCAGGTAAGCTTCCTGGTGGAGCACTGGGCGGCGGAGATGGGGGAGATAGTGGCTGCCGTGCGGGCCCGTGCAAGGATGACTGTGTTGGCAGGGTGGGAAGGCGACCCACGTCCCTATGCCCTTGAGGGGTCGGCCATTGCGGCTGAGGGGTTCGGTCTGCTGCTGCCCACCATACCGCCTCCTCCAGTGCCCGCAGTGGTTGTTGCTGCTCCTCCACCCGTATTCCCACCCCCGACACCGGTGGCGGAGTCCGTCCCGGGCGCTCATGGGAAGCTGCTTGGGGAGGCTGTCCCGGACCTGCTGTGTAACCTGGCCGCGCTGTGCCCGTTGCCCGAGGGGACCCGTTACCGGCCAGCACCTGATCCCGAGGCGATGCCGGATGTACCGGAAGTGACCACGCCTAAGAGTGCCCAGGCCCCAGCAGTCCACCCGGCCAAGAAGGCACAGAAGGCAAGGGAAGCCGCTTCAGGGTCGCGGGCCTCGGCTGAGGTTCCGCGGGGAGGCAGCTGCAAGGCAGCAGAGCCGGCCGCGACACAGCGGTGCTCCCCTAGGAGAGTGCCGATTGTGGTTGGCACCAGGGAGCGCCGGCTGGGCCAGACTCCCACCGCAGTAGACCCCGGGCGTGCGAGTTCCCCGTACTGGGAGCGGCAGCCTAGCCAACTGAGCCAGGAGATAGTGGCCAGAGAGAAGAGGAGAGAGGAGGTACTTGCCCGTACCATCAAGGGGAAGGAGCACCTAAGGAGCACTGGATATTGGGTGCGGAGCCCCACCTACCAGGGCCAGGTCAGGAGGTTCAACAAGGACAAAGGCTGGGGATTCCTGTACGACCCCGAATTGGATGGAGAAGTTTTCTTTTCCCGGCGGGATATGAATGCCCATCTTCCGTTCGGGCACTCAGACCGTGACCTCCTGCCCGGCGATCTAGCGCACTACAGCCGGCAACGAGGGGAGAGGGGCTGGTTTGCCCTGGATGTCCGGAGTGGCAGACACCCCCCTCCTCCACCGTACAGCCCCGAAGTGGAGGTGGAAGAAGAGTTCCCCGTTGCAGAATAAAGCTGGTAGCCCGTTAGCTACAAAAGGACCCGTCCCCGTTGGGACTTGTGTTTGACCCCCGTTGATAACCCTGTTGCGTGAGTGACTGCTCATGGACAAGGCCGTGGACTTGCTGGCCACCCAAAAACTTTTGGGCTTGTAAATATTGCCCTATCTGCCCCCTTAACATGCCTTCCCGTTCCGTTAGCCTCCGGAGAGGTAGATTGGAGGAAGGACCCGCAGCAGAGCAGGCTGGGGTCCGGTCACCACCGGGACCGGTGACCATCCTCCGGGGAGCCTTTGAGCAACTGCCGGGTGCGCCGCACTGTACCCGTTCCCGCCTGGGTGATCTGGCCAAGTTCCTGTTTCCGAACTGGGGAAAAGGGGTGCTGTCCATTTCTTAGGGGCAGCATCAAGGCTAGGTTGTTTGGGTGGGAAAGGCGGAAGGACATGAACCCGTTCCGTTTAAAGTTATGCAACGTTAAAGTAAAATGCCTCCCGTTATGGGAAGACCTGCAGAAATCATATAATGTACAAATGTTATTATAATTGTAAATGTTTACGGTTTTACCGTTGAATGAAAAATAAAAATAAACCGGAGTTGGTTGGGCAGCCCACGGACGGTCTGCATTAAACCAAGGGGGAATTTGACGCCCTGGACCCCAGGGGTCACAGGTAACAACACCTACCACATAACACACACACACCCCCACCCCTTGTGAGGACACACCCGTCCCCCGAAAGGGAGACCTGATGCCTCTCTCAGGGCCAGTAGGGCACACCAGGTGGGCGGAGTCAGGCGGAAAGGCACGCCCACCGAGGAGACTACTGTCTTGAGGCAGGAAATACAAACAGAACAGAAGAGAGTTGTAGAGTGACAGTGAGTTGAGTGGAGTTGTAGAGCTGTCAGGGACCCGGGTAGGAGCCTGGGACCCTTGAACCGTCAGGCAGGCAGATGGTGGTGGCCGCCTGCAGGAGTACCGGTACAGCAACCGGCGGAACCGTATGGACCGGGCTAGGGTTGGAGCCCGCCGGCCCTGAACCGGGGAGTCAACCATTTACCGGAGCACCAGAAACCGGGTACTCAGACCCCGTCCTAGCTTAGAAGCCACTGAGTATAGGCAAATTAACTGATTGCAGGCTGGACCTCACGGGTTCATCCTCACCCAAAGTCCTGAAAGAAGGCAAAAGCCCACCGATACCGGGTGAGAGCCACCGCCAAGGGCCAAACATCCGACGGGCCAGCGCCTGTGGGCAACCGAGGGCTCCTCCGGAAAGGAGCCACCATCAACCTCATAAGGGGACACAAGCAGCCGGCTGCGGGACCCGACCATACCCAAACTTTGGTTTACCAGTGACTCTGAGTGTGAATTAATCGTGAGTACACCAGTGCCATCCGGGCACGACACTGCACTGCAGCACAGCACCCTGCACCCTGATAACAACACTGTCGCCAGTCCCCCACCGGGCCCCGGGACACACCGCCCCTACCCACGGAGGGGCTAACATCTAGGCTGCGGCCGCTACACCGATCCCGGATGAGCACCCTTCACTCCAGCCGCAGCGGTGGTGCATCCCATCACCACGACCCGTGGGTGGCATCATGACCCATCCGACGACAACGCGGCCCCCGGCTGCGCATATCGTCCCACACCACCACCCCACTGCCTCCCCTTTAACAGAGCGACGTGACCCCCGGTCTGGAGGCGCTCGTGCCACCGACAACCCGAGCCCGGACCTCGAGCAGCTCGGCCCAAGCTGCGGAGAGCGGCAGGGCCCCTCTCAGGGCGGTACATAAGTATGACTAAGAAAAGCAGAAAAAAAAGGTAAGTAGACTGACTTTATTAAGAAAGAAAAAAAAAATAGATCGTTGGTTAAAAAATGCACACGGACGAAACGTGCTGAACACGGACATACTCCGTGTGCGGTCCGTGCAGAAACGGACCCATAGACTATAGCGGGTCCGGGCCTGCGTGCTACCGGCCAAAAACGGACATGTCGTGCGTGTAGAAAACCGCACACACGTACTTACGACATGGACACACGTTCCGTGTGATTTTACGTGTGTGTGTCTTCTACCATTGAGTAACATTGGTCTCCGTGTCTCTGGTACGTGTAAAAACGTACCAAACACGTACCGGAAACACGGATGTGTGTTGCAGGCCTAAGAGTGCTGCCACAAAGCCAGTTTATGGAGATCCCCCACAGGAGACAACATTTTAAGAGTGCAGCCACAGAACCTGTTTACAGATTTCACAAAGCACACTGAACCTCCTTAAATTGCCATAGAATATAAAAAAAAATAATTATTGAACAAGAAGGAGGTCCAAATGGAGAAGTTTAAAGTGAAAGCATTTTTTTGTTTTGTTTTTTTTAAATTGGGTAGGCCCCAAAACATTGGAAATGGCATATCGAACAAACAAACTGTGGTGGAGTATAACAATGGCTGGATTCGGCTGGTTTATTCCTCTAGTCGTGCAAAGGTACAGACAAATTCGATGGCATCCACACCTGGTTCATTTTAATGATTGTAAGCTTGCCTACGTTTGTGTAGTTCCCCTGAGAACCTCAGGGCACTACAGGGAACTGCATCCTCTTGGGGATTCAGGACCTACCCCCTGGGACCTGGAGTATCAGTGCCTTTTCCTCCAAAACATAATCTAAATCCCAGTTCTCCTCTCCACACTGGGCACGTAAGGGGATGGTCGCCATGGAAATGAATCCCTGGGTATATGACCGCCCCGTGCTTGGCAGCCGAGCCGCTCAGATCCGGACCTTCAGTGGGTGGCTCAAGGGTCTTCGGACCCGGGCGTCTCGCGGTCACTTCAACTAAAAGGGGGGTTGTGGTTTCGAGATGTAGATGTACGGCCGGAGCCGTGTTAAGTTCGTGACGCCACCCACGGGATGTGGTGAAGGTGGACACCACCGCTTCAGTAACGGGGCACACGGGGGAGATGTTACGCAGCAAGCTGTTAACCCCTCCGTGGGCAGGGATGGTGGCCCCGGGACCCGTTGGGGGATGTTTGGCGGTGCAGGGAGATGAGCGGCCAGTGGGCACTGATGTACTCACTATCAGTAAATACACTAGTCTCTGGTAAACCAAGGTGATGGTGGTCGGTGCCCGCAGCCGGCTGCAGTCTGGTCCCCCACCCGGCTGGTGGTCTCTGTCCTTCTCCCGCACCTGTTTGTGATGGTGGACTACCTACACTTGCAACTTCAGGAGTCCGCTACCAGCTTGTGGTTGCCTAAGGAGCCCTTTGCCCGCAGACACTGGCCCGTGGGATCTCTGTGCCGTGGCAGTGGCTTTCTATCCCCCTCGTTGGGCTGTTGCCTTCAGTCGGGACTTTGGGTGGGACAGGACCTCTAGTCCTGGCCGCAATCAGTTAATTAGCTAGCCCCCAGTAGCTTCTGGACCTAGCTTCAGGGTCTGAGTTCCCCCCCTTTGTGCTCTGGTTTCCGAGTCGGTTCCCCGGGTTGGTAGCGGCGGGCCACTACCCTGTCCTGGTTCACCACGGTTCCACCGAGCCATCTTCCCGACTCCTGCAGACAGAGGCCTCCATCTGCCTCCTAGCCAAAGGTACCCGGGCTCCTACCCTGGCACCTGTCAGTCTGTTACAGGCTTGTCACACAGGCCTGACCTCCACTGAACTCTCAAACTGAGCTGACTGTCTTTTCCCGCCTCAGGCCATCCAAACTCCTCGGTGGGCATGTCCAACTGCCTGGCTCCACCCCCTGGTGTGTCCATCAAGCACTGAGGGGGGTGACTAGGGTTTAAATGTTTGGCTGCTGTCACCTTGTTAGGGGACTGGTGTAATGCGGGGCCCTATCTGTGACTACCTGGCCTGGCACCTGCTCAAATTGGGTTTTCTCACCTCTGCTGGAGCTGCACACAGCTCCAGCCCACACACCTCTCCAACTTGAACTCTAGACTTGTTCTCCTCCTACTTTCCCGCCTCAGGCTGTCTGAACTCCTCGGTGGGCGTCTTCCAACCGCCTGGTTCCGCCCCCTGGTGTATCCATCAAGCTCTGAGGGGGGTGACTAGGGTTTAAATGTTTGGCTGTATGTTACCTATGAGGGACAGGTGTAATGCAGGGCCCTATTTGTGACTACTTGGCCCGGCCAGGGCGTCACATATAACTTGGCCCGGCCAGGGCGTCACATATAGCCAGCCTGGTGGGAGGGGTCAGTCAGTCAGAAAGTAGTCTATAGTCAAGGAGCACACTGGAGAGGTGTGCGGATGTGCCTGAGCTGGGTCCGTGTAACGGTGACCCCAGGGGCACAGGAGAGAGGTCACCAGGACGGGTACCGAGATACCGCTAGGACCGGAGCACGCACGGGGCACAGGGCCCTAGGTCAAGCGCAGGTGTTAGACTGTTTAGTAAATACCTGCCTTGTGAGGACCCCTTCACGAACTTCACCGAACCAAATAATCTGCGGGCATCAGCAGTAAACTAGGATCGGGGTTCGGACACTTACCTCCCCCCAGGGTTCGCACTGCCCGCCGTACGGAGAAGGAGATTGTACTCCACAAGGGACAGTCGGGGTCCCCAAACGCTCCACGCTACGTGGACTCAATCTACAGAGAGTGCCGGGGACAGAGCAACCTGGGTCACTACATTGCCACTGGTCCTCCGGGCATCTGAACCAGCAATCCCTGGGTCCACAGTGAGTAGAGACTGTTAAAGACAACCTGGTGTAGTCTACATTATTGCCCCACTACATCTCCCAGGCACAGCCCTACCTGCGGAGGGCCTATGTGATGCCCCTGGACTATCAGGTCGTCACAGGGTATTGCACAATCTGCCCTCCCGTGCAATATCCATCTCCTTCTTGGTTATGGGTCCCCAACTACATGGTGTTGCCTACATCAGCTAATCAAAACCCTAGGTACACACTGCATCACCAAACACACCAGTGGACGGCTTGAGTGGAATAGAGTCGCCCACCTGGGGGGTTGGAGAGGGGAGGTCAAGAGTTTCAGGAAAAGAGAGTTGAGTTTGGAAGTGAAGGAGAGAGGAGGTCAGGAGCAGGGCTCCTAGAAGGCTGTCTAAGTGGCAGACGGTGGTCTGGGCCTAGAGGAGCTGGACCCCCGGTAGCAGGGATCGTGACAAGGGGCACAAAACTGTCGAGGAAGACAGCCGGCGGCCTTGCGCCATCACCGGGCTGGGACCAGGGCATGACGGGGTACGTGGACCCTGGGTCAGGGAGTAGCTTCAGGCAACCTGACAATTTACCCAACGAGAACGGAGCCTTCAAGATCCGTTCTCCACCGGCTCCAAAATCAAGGTACTAGCGCAACGAGGGGATAGGACTTTCCACTGAAAATGGTCCAGAAAATCCCAAGCGTGAACCCTGATAGCAAGCTCCCACACTTATCCATAGTGGGGAACGAGACCCGGCAAGTGCCATACTACCGGGACCAACAGAGAAGTAAACTTAGTGCCAGGAGGCAGGTCACAGATCACCAGGCAGTACCATTGGGGACGGGACCCGAACTAGCTCCCCTCTGCGACAGCGGTATCCAGAATTTTGGTTTATCCAGTTGTCGGTGTCAGCTTAATGGACTGAGTGAGTATGCAAGTGACCCCTTCGCACCCAACGGCACTCCCCCTACCATCACCGAGTACCTGGGGTATCTCCCCCACCCGTCGAGGGTTACAACACCTGGCTGCCCCGTTCCATCATCCCCGGGTACTCCCAACTGCAGCGGTGGTACTCCTGGTTACCACATACCATGGGTGGCATCACGAACTCTAATACATAATACAATCCCCTGTAAATACCTCCCCTTAATTTGAGTGGCCGCGCGACCCCCACGTCCGGAGACCCCTCGAGCCACCGCGTATCCGGATCCGAGCAGCTCGGCTGCTGGTACGGGGGGCGACACACCTACTATGACAGCTGCCACTACCATCAGCTCTACTATCAGTACCTACATTAAGCAGCGGCGGTTCTCCATCCCTAACCGCAACCCGCAGGTGGCATTACATGACAAAAACTCTTATCTCCCCTGAAAATACCCCCCATTAACAAAAGGGGCCCAGAGCACGGGACCGGGCAACGGCCACCAGAATGACATTCCATTTGTTACTGCCCGGGACCGAGTACCCCCTTCTCTGGGCGCTGCATCTGCTGCGAACAGGTGGATGCGCTTGTCTGTGATCACACCCTCTACCATGCTAAACACACATTCTGACAATTCACTTACCGTATTGCAGGCCAGCACTAAGGCTATGTGCGCACGTTGCGTAAATACATGCAGTTACGCTGCGCTTTGTAGCGCAGCGTAACTGCATGCGTCCTGCGTCCCCTGCACAGTCTAAGGAGATTGTGCAGGGGCCGTGCGCACGTGGCGTTTTAGAGCGCAGCGCTTCGGCTTCTGCCGAAGCGCTGCGTTCTAAGAAGTGACATGTCACTTCTTCCGTGCGCTTTGCCGGCAGCTCCTGCTCTGTCTATGGCAGGAGCTGCAGGCAGAGCGCATGGAATCGGCTTTTTTTTTTTTCACTACGGACATTTCTGCAGCGATTTAAAGCGCACGTGTGCTCTTCAGATCGCTGCAGAAATTTCTGCAGTGACTGTACGCAACGTGCGCACATAGCTTTAAGGTGTAAAGGGCAAGTTCAGGCAATGTGTCTAATTTAGAGACCCAAAAGTTAAATTGGTCAGATCCATCTCTCAGTACATGGAGACATGTGTACATATACTCTTCCACCATATTGTTGAAATACTTCCTTCTGCTAATACGCACCATATCAGATGGTGGTGTATGGAAAACGTTTTTCCACATTTTGACCGGGTTAACCCTCCCTTCTGAGGTTGTGCTGGTGCCCCAGCTGTGCTGGCGACTTCCACCTCCTCCTCTGCCTTGTGCTTCCACTGAGCCACAGTTGTCAGGTGGGACCGTTGTCAGTAGTGTGTTTACCAGAGTGCACTTGTGTTCCCGCATTTTCCGATTACGCTCCAGTAGCAGAAGTGTTGTCCTTATAGTGGGGATCCAGCAGGGAGGCCACCTAGTAATAAGCACTGGTAACAATCAGGTCAACTTGACGGTCATTGTGTGGCGCCCTGGAATAGCCAGGACGTCAGAGGTACTGCAACAACACACCCTACACCCCGGTTAGGCACATCAGTCACACACAAATCCTTGTTGCCTCCCTCCAGGGGCTGATGTCCACACCAGGTGGGGTGGAGCCAGGCGGTTGGCCCCACCCACTGAGGAGTTCACAGTCCTGGAGGCGGGAAAGGAAGGAGAACAGAGGAGTGAGGGAGAGTGAAGTGGAAGGAGTAAGTGGCAAGAGAGGAGCAGTCTGACCATGTCCGGGTACGTGGCCTGGGCACATACAGCAAGGTTGGCAGACGGTGGTGACCGTCTGCAGGAGGGGGCGATTGACGCGGAACCGTAGGACCGGAGTCGGGCAGTGGCCTACGGGACCGAACCGGGGAGCGAAGAGAAGCCAGCACCATCCGGCAGGGCCTACGGACCCCAACCAGGCTTGGAGTCGCCGTAAAACCGGTCAAATCCGTTAGCGACGGGAACCTCCGGGGCAAGTGAGGAGATTTGATGTCCGTCGGGGGTACGGATTCATCTTTGAGCTGGGCCTGGAGGCCGAAGTCTTCGTAGCCCGCTGGGACGTTAATGCCCACTTACCGGAGGACCACTCAGGCCGTAACCTGCTCCCAGGGAATCTGGTCCAGTACACACGACATTGCGGAGAGAGGGGCTGGTTTGCCCTGGACGCCAAACTGAGAGGAGGCCCAGGGCCTCAAGCACCAGCCCAGCCCCCTCCTCCGGCCTGTGGGGTGGACCTGAAGTGAGTCAGCGGTCTCCCGTTGCAAGTTGTCCCCGTTGAGACCACCAGTACCGTTGTTATGTGAGTAAATGGAAAGTAATCAACCGAACTGTTACCAGATATGCAACCGTGATTGAACCGGCCGTTGCCGGCAAGTTGTCCCTGAAGGGACCCTTTGCACCATTGGCGTAAGGAACTACTTACGGACACGCCCGAGAACTTGCAGGGCAACCACAAACTTGTGGCATGTAAATACTTTTTGGCCTTATTCCGTGGTCGCCTCCGGAGAGGCTGATTTGGGAGGATGGGCCTGGAGGAAAGGGATGGCCCAGGCCCGCCACTACCGTAACCGGTGGCAATCCTCCGGGGGTCAGGGGTCCCCCATGGACGTGGATCCCCTGAAAGAGACCACACCCGCTCGGGCAGCTTGTTGATGGACTGGGGCAAGGGGTGCTGCCCACTTCTTAGGGGCAGCATCAGGGCCAGGTTGTTTGGGCGGGAGAGAGCGGAAGCCGTTACCGTTAATAAAAATATACCGTTAGTAACGTTAAAAGTACCGTGCCTCCCGTTAAGGAAAGTTTCATAAAAATATGCTTCTGTTTAATGTTTTACTTGTTTTCTACCTTTTTACAGTTTTACAAAATAAAACCGGTGATGGACAAGCAGCCCACGGACGGTCTGCATTTAACTAAGGGGGAATGTGTTGCCCTGGACAAGCCAGGACGTCACAGGTACTGCAACAACACACCCTAGACCCCGGTTAGGCACATCAGTCACACACAAATCCTTGTTGCCTCCCTCCAGGGGCTGATGTCCACACCAGGTGGGGTGGAGCCAGGCGGTTGGCCCCACCCACTGAGGAGTTCACAGTCCTGGAGGCGGGAAAGGAAGGAGAACAGAGGAGTTAGGGAGAGTGAAGTGGAAGGAGTAAATGGCAAGAGAGGAGCAGTCTGACCGTGTCCGGGTACGTGGCCCGGGCACATACAGCAAGGTTGGCAGACAGTGGTGACCGTCTGCAGGAGAGGCCGATCGACGCGGAACCGTAGGACCAGGGTCGGGCGGTGGCTCGCCGGTACCGAACCGGGGAGCGAAGAGAAGCCAGCACCATCCGGCAGGGCCTAAGGACCCCGACCAGGCTTGGAGTCGCCGTAAAACCGGTCAAATCCGTTAGCGATGGGAATCTCCAGGGTTTCCCAGCAGCAAAGACCCGATTGAAGGCAACCGGTCAACCGTGAAGGGAAATACAGTCACCACCAAGGCTACAATTCCCAGGGCCAGAGCCTGCGGGCAAAAGGGGCTCCCTCGGCATCTATCCACGCTGGGGAGCGGGTTACCGGTGGGAAGCCATCAAGGCCGAAAACACACTACAGGTGCAGGGAAAGGCAGTCACCGCCAACCTACCAGGAGTGACCACCACAGCCGGCTGCGGGACCCGTCCATCCAGCCGTTTGTTTTACCAGAGACTCCGTATACATTATTGGCTGAGTGAGTACCACCGTGCCGTCTGGCACTGCGCTGCCCCCGCAACCCTGCACCTCACCAAACCCTGCCATCCACCCTCCAGTTACCCTCACCGGGCCCCGGGACCACCAAAAACCCCCTACCCATGGAGGGGAGAGAAACATCTCGGCTGCTCCCTGTCATCGCTCCCGGGATCCCCGTCCAGAGCAGCGGTGGTGACCCAACCGCACCACAAACCGTGGGTGGCGTCACGGACCGACTCCCCAAACCCAAAAAACTATCCCCTTTTCACTCACGGGCGAGGAGCGCCGCTCGAGTCCCCGGATCCGGCCCACCGCTTGAGGCACCAAGCAGCAGCAGCGCAGGACCCGAGCGTTAGCGAGAGCGCAGCGGCGGCGGCCTCCTCCCCGCCCGCGACAATTGCCCAAGCACTGCAGCATGTATTCGCTCATATGTGACAGAGGCTACATTCTTGGTGGAAAGAGTATCATCTGTGTCCTCTGTATTCCCCAGCCACACTCCAGTGATGCCCGTGAGCTGTTTTGGGTGCCATCCTGCTGTGAATACAATTGTTCCTCCTCCTCATCCTCCAAAACTGTCCCTGGCTGGACAGTTGTGTACCTGGCCAATATTGGTACAGGGACCCAACCTCCGAGCCATGTGCGGATGACTGGCCTGATAATCCTATGAATGCTTAGTGTTACTCCTCCTCTTCATCCTGTTCCACCACCTCATCCATTATCGCCTCAAGCGTTTTTCATAAAGGCACAGAAGTTAGATAGTAATTATGATTATGGAGTCATCAGCACTGGCCATATTCGTAGAGTACTGGGTGTGGGTGTGAGTAGTGGGTGGGAACCACATACTGTGGGACAGCCACTGCAATAAGTTTTTTTAAGTGTCCATCTCAATCAGCCTGTTGTAGAGCAGCCACAAAGACCCTTTTGTTAAAAATCCTGCTCACACTTTTATTACCACCACATAGCCTGGTGCAATGTGGCCACACAGACCCTTTATTAAAATTTCCCCTACAGACCCTTTTATTAGAGTACCCCCAGAGAGCCTGGTGCAGAGTGGCCACACAGACCCTTTAAGTTATGCTCACTAAAGTGCACACATGGTAAGTAATGAAAAACAAGATTTTACTCAAAACTACTACATCTGACCCCCTTTGTTCTTGTACAGACTATAGGTCCCAGCTGCGTAGTCCCTAATGGCCTGTGTGCAGACTGAAATAATCCTAACCAGATTACTCAGATGACCACTCGGACCTTCACTTCCTAAGTGGCCATTGAGGGCTGCACGCACCTGATTAAGAATCTGGTGGAAAGTGCAGAGTAAAATAAGGTGAACCAAAAGTTATAAGTTCCAGGAGAAACACAAGACACAGAGGCTGTAGTTCCAAGCAGGGCCAATTTAAGAAATATCACTAGCGGAAAAAGGAAGCCCGGGGAAGCTTTAACCCCTTAACGTCCACGGGCAGTAAAATTACGTCCTAAGTGGTCATAGTGTAATTACCGCTGGCTACTGCCTGAAGGCGGCGGGGATCTGCGCACATGTCAGTTGATTTGTACAGCTGACATGTGTACCTTGCAGGCACGAGTGGATCCGCATTCTACCCATGCCTTTTAACCCCTTAAATGGCACTGTCAAAATGTGACAGAGCCACCACAGTAAATCTTCACTTACTCGCCTCCATCAGCGTCACAGTGATGTGATTGTGGCGTCCCTGAGGCTTCAGTCGCCACAGGGTACTGCATCTCCCTTAAGATGTAGTACTCATCCCGGGTAAGGAGAGGTTAATCGCTGGTGTTTCTCACATAACCAAACATTTAGGTGCCTTCCCACTGGAGGGATGGCCTAGGGTAGGCAGGAGGTCGGCCATCACGAAGCATGGGACTTTCCCGGTTACTAGGACAGCCACCTGGGGGGCGGGCACTACTTGGCGAAAAGAGAAGGAGCATATTCAAACGACAGCAAACATTCCCAGGCACAGCTTGGGGTAGGAAGCAGAGTTTGGACTCTGGTCCAGATACCATCACTTCAGACACTTCTGGGAGCACCTGAAGGCCCACGGCTTGGAGTAGACAGCTCAGCCCGGGTTCTCTATAGCGACACAGGATTCCAGGGTTGTCGTAGAGTGCAGGAAACACCAGCAGCCCGTTCCACATTCCACATATACCGGGATTGGAGGGACCCCGACCAGAAAGGACTCACTGTGGAAACACCGGCGGTGACCTCGAATTGCTGAAGATCGGCTGGGACCCATCACGGTGGTGACCGCCATCTTCCCGGTAAAACCAGGACTGTGAGTAAAGAAAATCTTGTACCTTCAGAGGCTGTCTCCACCTGTCCTTGCTGGTGGCGGCGCCCCGCGCTTCGGTGCCCGCCGTTACCACTACTCCCCTCATAATCTTCCCTGGGGCCCGCTCCATCTGTGGGGAGCAGAAACATCTTAGCTGCTACAACTATCTGCCCCAGAGGACAGAGACAGCAGCAGCAGCTATTCCCTGGCTTCGTACTGCAGGTGGGTTCACAACATAATTTTTCCACCATCATCACCCTTTCCCAACCCTTCTTTATTGTACACCTCGGGGCCACGAAACCGGGCAGGGCCACCGATGACATCCCTTGACCCGACATCACCGAGCCTGGTGACGAGTAAGGTTAACTCTTTGCCCCGTGGGTGCTACATGATCACTGTGAGCTGATGGTTGTCATGGTAGCACAGGGTCATGTGATGACTCCTTTAGCTAGCATGAGTCACTCTCTCAGTCACTCAGCCAGCTGCTGCCAGTAACAAGAGGTGTTTCTGGTGATCACAGCTGTGTAGCTGTGATCAACAGAAATAAATGAGCGATCAGATTGCTGTTCCTTGTAGTTCCCTAGGGCAGAGGTTCCCAACTCCAGTCCTCAAGGCACACCAACAGTGCATGTTTTCAGGATTTCCTTAGTATTGCACAGGTGATAATTTAATCACCTGCAAAGGTGCTGAATCCAACACCCATGCAATGCTAAAGAAATCCTGAAAACATGCATTGTTGGTGTGCCTTGAGGACTGGAGTTGGGAACCTCTGCCCTAGGGGAACTAGTAAAATAAAAAAAAAAAAGTAAAAAAAAGTTTTAAAAAATGTAAAAACAATTAAAAAACCTAAAAGTTCAAATCACTTCCCTTTAGCCTCTTTGAAAATTAAAGAGTTAAAAAAAATAAAAAATATACACATATTTGGTGTCACTGCGTTCAGAAATGTCTGTCTATGAAAATATAAAATCAATTAATCTGATTGGTAAATGGTGTAGCAGCAAACATCAAAATTACGTTTTTTGGTCTCCACAAATTTTACGCAAAATGCAATAACACGCAATCAAATCGTAGCCTCTGCACAAATATGGTACCATTTAAATACGTCAGCACAATATGCAAAAAATAAGCCATCACTGAGACATAGATCTTGAAAAATGAGAACAATGGATCGCGGAAAATGGGGCAAAAAGTGCGCTACTTTTTTTGGACAAACGTCAGATTTTTTTTAACCCCTTACATAAAAGTAAACCTATACATGTTTGGTGTCTACGAACTCATACTGACCTACGGCATCACACCCACACATCAGTTTTACCATATAGTGAACATGGTGAATAAAATATCTAAAACGCATCATGCAATCGCACTTTTTTTGCAATTTTTCCACACTTGGAATTTTTTTGCTATTTTCCAGTACACTATATGGTAAAACTTATGGATTCATTTAAAAGTACAACTCATCCCGCAAAAGGAAGCCCACGAGCCCTCAAAATTGCCAAAAAAATAAAAAAGTTACGGCTCTCAGAAGAAGGGGAGCAAAAAAAACAACGAAATTTGGCCTGGGGTGAAGGGGCTTAAATAGTTACACCCACCGGGTGATTGGACAAACTAAATTACAGCATAGGAAATACTTGTTAGCAGAAGTGGCCACACAGATGCTTTATTAAAATTCCCTCCACAGACCCTTTTATTAGAGTACGCCCACAAAGCCTGGTGCAGATTGGCCACACAGAGCCTTTTTTACCAGTACGGCCACAGAGACTGGTACAGCGTGAACACACAGAACATTTTTTTAGAGTACCCCTACTGTAACCTAACACTGTCTGTTTCTTAAGCAACGTGCTGTCCCTATATTAGTCAGAGCAAAATGGCGGCACCACCCATGATCCGGCGTTTTTACAGGCAGGGTCACGAGGTGCACTGACCAATTCTTGGCATAGCTGTGATAGCTGCGGAAGTTCCCACAGCTGAAAAGCTTGTTGATTGATGGCGATGCAGTCTTTCAAAAAATTTAGTATCCAAACAATATCTGAAGACCGGACTAGAACATGAACTTTCATAAGAAGTCCGTGTTCGGATTTGAGCACTAGACACTAGATGTCCAGTACGAACCACAAACTTTACAGTTTAGGTTCGCTCATCACTACTCCTGATATGTTTGTATAATACACACTTGTCATTTTAATATAAGAACATTGTTGGATCATCTTTCCTAAAGCCCGCTTTACACGCTACAATATATCTTACGATGTGTAAGTGACGCACATCTGGCATTGTAAGGTACATTGTAGTGTGTGACAGGTACGTGCGATTGCGATTGAACGTTAAAACGTTCATCGCATACATGTCGTTGAATCCTGACGAATTGCACGTCGGGTTGTTCAATGTTCCCGAGGCAGCACACATCGCAGTGTGTGACACCCCGGGAACATTGAACAGATCTTACCTGCCTCCCGCGGCTCCAGCCGGCAATGCGGAAGGAAAGAGGTGGGCGGGATGTTTACGTCCCGCTCATCTCTGCCCCTCCGTGTCTATTGGCTGGCTGCCGCGTGACGTCGCTGTGACGCCGAACGTCCCTCCCACTCCAGGAAGTGGACGTTCGCCGCCCACATCAAGGTCATATGGACGGGTAAGTACGTGTGACGGGGGTTAATCATTTGTGCGGCACGTTCAACAAATTGAACGTTCCACACATACGATGGGGGCGTTGCAAATCGCAACCTGTAAAGCAGGCTTTAGAACTCCGTATTGTGCCTTATCTCTGTTTTTCTCCTAGATGTTTGTCTAAATAAGTGCTGACAGTGTAAGACTTTTTTTTTAATAAATATTTTGGAGGAATTACAGAGGAACAGGGCCTAGAAAAAAAAATGTTCCAAAATTGTCATTGAATGGGAATACATGTATTTATTAAAATAAACATGTGGTGACTATTCAAATACTGCATCTGGTGAATAAAAGGTGCAATATCTATAAACATCATTGATGCAATTACTTTTATCTACTATTCCTCACCATAAAGGAAGATTGTTAAAGGGATCTTCTGGGAATAAATACATAATAAATTCCTAAATAGCTCTGTTTAGCAAATTACACTTGTTTTGTCTAGTGAGTTAATCACAATAGAATTAAAATGGCTGCTGCCTTGTCAGACTGACAGAAATCTGTCCTAGAATATTAGGACAGTGTCCTGTGAGCATGTGCAGTAGTCAACTCCACCCCTTCCTTTGCCTTCATGTGTAGGAAGATGTGCTCACAGTGGATAATCTCATGTAATACTGGAGATACCAGGGGTGCTGAGGAAAGAAGAAGAAGATGCTAACAATGCTATCTACCCTGTCTATCTGATATAATACAGGCGATAACAGGGTGCTAAGGAGAAAAGAGGCTGCTGACACTGCTGTCCAACCGGTCTATCTAATCTAATACTGGGGATACCAAGAGTGCTGAGAAGAGAAAAGGCTGCTCACACTTGGGTTCAGCTTTTTGAGTTAATACTAGAGATATCAGAGGTGTTGAGGTAAGAAGAGCGCTGCTCACACTGCTGTCTACTCTATTCATATAACCTAATACTGGACATACCAGGGGTGCTGAGGTAAGAAAAGCCCACTTATACTGCTGTCCACCATGTCTTTCTGATCTAATATTGGAAATACCAAGGGTGTATATATGATCTAATACTACAGATAACAGGAGTGCTGAGGTAAGAAGAAGCTGCTCACATTGCTGTCAACCACGTCTGTCTGATCTAATTCAGGGTATATCAAGAATGCTGAAGTAAGAAGAAGTTGCTCACACTGCTGACCACCCTGTCTGGTCTAAAACTAGAATTAGCAGAACTGCCCACCCTGTTTATCTGTATGATGAGCAGCTGCTGTAACCTACAGATAACTTGACAGTGTGTGGTCATTTCCAGATCACAGTAGTGAAGCTTCCTATTGCCCATAAGCACAAGTACCTGTCCTATAAATATTCTAGGACAGGTTTCTGACGGTATAACAGGACAGTGGCAATTTTAATTCTGTAGTGATTTCCTCCCTAGAAAAATGAGCTTAATTAAAAGCATTTAAGAATGTATTTTAAATTGAATTTCTTATTGTTTTCTATTGCTGGAGAACCCCCTGAATATGATATCCACTCCACAACATCGAAAGTGCAACACCAAAAAAGAAAAGTCATAATCACACAATGGGCATGGAATTCATCAGATCGACTACTAGCAGTGTTACGGGGGAACTGGCAGATTAGGACCAGGGGTATATATCCCAATCGCCAGTCGGGGGCCCACCGTGCTCCAGATGGTAATGGAGCTGCTGGCACCCTGTGGGTTAGGTGGAGACTATAGAGCTGGATGGCTCTGAGATAACTCAAGGAACCGGTCACGTGTGTAGGGACACGTCAGACCGGACGACAACTCAGTTAGCATTTCGGTGGAGCGGACGCTACTCCGACCACGTGTGTAACAACACGTCAGGCCAGATGGTAACCAGTTAGCATTGACCGAGAAGACCGCTGCGACAGCGCCCTGTCGGCCACGTGTGTAAGACATGTCAGGCCGAGCGGTCCTCCGATTAGCGTTTCTGGCCACCACTCGACTGGCCACGTGTGTAAAGGACACGTCAGACCAGGTAGTCACACCAGTAGCATTTGACTGGGAAGCCGAGGAGGATAATAGGGTTCACACACCCAATCCAGGAACACCCTGTTAACTTCACAGGGGTTCTGGGGTGCGCTGTCCGTGCGCGTAGAGGGCACAACCGGACAGGTGGCGCAGCAGGTACACTGTCCGTGTGCGTAGAGGGCACTCTCGGACAGGTGATGCAACAGGTATTCTGTCCGTGTGCGTAGGAGGCACAACTGAACAGGTGACGCAGCAGCCGCAGCCCAGTTAACGCCACTAGACTGCTCTAGCACAACAGGAATGGTAGCAAGGAAGCACGGCGCCTGACCCTCATGTGCTGAGCCACGAATCTTGGCGTGACAGGCACCGTTCGCCTAGCCCTACCTACCGCTTCCAACAAGGCTTATGCCACCAAGAACTCTAAATGAAGACTGCGTACCTCCATGTTGTCTCCAGCCCCTTTTATAACCTGGGTCCGCCCCAAACCCAGGGTGGAACCACCAAGGTCCAATAGCAGAGTGCCATGTCATCAGTGATGTCACATGCGACCTATCCGGAACCGCCACGTCATTGATGACCTCATGGCAGCCACGCCCCAAACACTTCACCAGTCATCGTCTGACAACCAATGGTGAGGTGCCAGATCATAGGGGCGAGTCTCTGCGAGCCAGTCCGGAGTTGCCACGTCATCAGGACACCTGACACCCTCTGCCCTATCAGGGCCTGCCACCTCATGGACATGCTCAGTGAGGTCCTTACTGGACCTAGCCTCTGATGCACTAAGTGCCTGAGCATGCTCAGTAGCCTGAGCAACAGGCTCAGAAAGCAGACTATCAGTTTGAGCATGCTCAGTAGGCACATCCCAGAACTTAGACACAGCACGAAGTCCAAGTACCTGTGCAAAGAGGCTGTTAGGATTAATTGTGGGAGCATGCTCAGTAGCCTGAACTGAGGACTTAGTCTCAGACATAACACAATCAGGCTGAGCATGCTCACTAGGCAAAACACCGGGCTTAAGACTGGCTGGGGTAAATCGGCGCACGCATGCGCACTAGCCGCCTCTCCACACTTAGACGTGGTGGAAGGAGCAGCCAACTGGACGACCCGAGGCACGGCCAAGAACGGCAGCCGGCGCTTGGGCGCAATAGGAACCGCAGCAGGCCGCTTGCGGCTATGGCGGCGCCGGGTCGTAACAGTACCCCCCCCTCTAGCGGCCCTCCCACTCGAATGGTCTATAGTCACCACAGATACCACTGAGTGACGGGCGGAAGATGGAGACATGCAGTGGGAGCTACAAGACTCGCTCCACCGCGTAATCACCCCAGACGACCAGTCGATATGTGGGGAATGCCGCTTCAACCAAGGAATACCCAGCAGAATATCATCTGCACCCTTAGGGAGAACCAGAAATGAAATGGTCTCCCTATGCCCAGATGACATGGCAAGGGTACTGGGCACTGTCCGCTGGTGAATTACCTTGGGCAACAAGGACCCATCCACCACACAGACTCTCACTGGCCTTGGTATTTGCACCAGCGGGATGGCATGCCGCCGGGCAAAAGAGGATGAGATGAAACTTTCCCCAGCACCTGTGTCCACACTTGCCCTTGTGGACCATGTTGACCCCCTAAAGGAAATGGACGCGGGAAACGTCACCCTAATGGATGACACAGAGTCCAGTCTACCTCCAGCTATGGTCACCAATCGCGGTCGCTTACCCTGACGCTTTGGGCAACGGTTGGCATAATGACCATACTGCCCACAAGCGAAACAGGAAATGCCCTTGCGACTCGAAGACCTAGCAACACCAACCCTAGCGATGTCCATAGGGACAGAGATGTCCTCTAAGGGAGGTGCAGTAGGAGAGACCACTACAGTGGCTGAACGACCCTCTGACCTGTGCTCCAGCTGACGTTCGGAGGTCCGCAGGTCAATGCGGGTAGCCAGAGTCATGAGGCCCTCAAGGGTAGTTGGTACCTCACGCGACGCTAATGCGTCCTTCACGTGCGAGGCTAATCCCCTCCAGAACAGTGGAATGAGAGTCCTCTCTGACCACCCCAGTTCTGCAGCAAGTGTCCTGAAACTCACAGCATATTGACTTGAGGAGGTACGCCCCTGCTCCAAAATCAGTAGCTGCAGGGCCGAGTCATGAGTGACCTGAGGCCCCAGGAACACTTGTCGCAAGGACTCCAAAAACTCCTTAGAGTCCTGTACTACGGGGTCATTCCTCTCCCACAATGGTCCAGTGCTCTATCAGAGAGCAAGGAGATGATAAACCCCACCTTCAACCTCTCTGTAGGAAACCGTGCAGTCAACAGCTCTAGATGGACTGAGCACTGGTTCACGAATCCCCTACATGCCTTGCTGTTCCCCGTAAACTTGTTGGGCAGCGAGAGGTGAGGGGGGGTTGGAGTAGGCTTGGTGACGGAAACCATTGCAGCCGCTTGAGCCACCACATCATCCATATCAGCAGCAAGAGCAGACTTTTCCAGAGACCTCACTCTGGCATCAAGCTGCAGGATGAACTGACGTAGCTGCTCCATCTCCGCCATGCCAGCCAGACCCTGGCGCAGTCTTACTGTTACGGGGGAACTGGCAGATTAGGACCAGGGGTATATATCCCAATCGCCAGTCGGTGGCCCACCGTGCTCCAGATGGTAATGGAGCTGCTGGCACCCTGTGGGTTAGGCGGAGACTATAGAGCTGGATGGCTCTGAGATAACTCAAGGAACCGGTCACGTGCGTAGGAACATGTCAGACCGGACGACAACCCAGTTAGCATTTCGGTGGAGCGGACGCTACTCCGACCACGTGTGTAACAACACGTCAGGCCGGATGGTAACCAGTTAGCGTTGACCGAGAAGATCGCTGCGACAGCGCCCTGTCGGCCACGTGTGTAAGACACGTCAGGCCGAGCGGTCCTCCAATTAGCGTTTCTGGCCACCACTCGACTGGCCACTTGTGTAAAGGACACGTCAGACCAGATAGTCACACCAGTAGCATTTGACTGGGAAGCCGAGGAGGATAATAGGGTTCACACACCCAATCCAGGAACACCCTGTTAACTTCACAGGGGTTCTGGGGTGCGCTGTCCATGCGCGTAGAGGGAACAACCGGACAGGTGGTGCAGCAGGTACACTGTCCGTGTGCGTAGAGGGCACTCTCGGACAGGTGACGCAACAGGTATTCTGTCCGTGTGCGTAGGAGGCACAACTGAACAGGTGACACAGCAGCTGCAGCCCAGTTAACGCCACTGGACTGCTCTAGCACAACAGGAATGGTAGCAAGGAAGCACGGCGCCTGACCCTCTTGTGCTGAGCCACGAATCTTGGCGTGACAGGCACCGTTCGCCTAGCCCTACCTACCGCTTCCAACAAGGCCTATGCCACCAAGAACTCTAAATGAAGACTGCGCACCTCCTTGTTGTCTCCAGCCCCTTTTATAACCTGGGTCCGCCCCAAACCCAGGGTGGAACCACCAAGGTCCAATAGCAGAGTGCTATGTCATCAGTGACGTCACATGCGACCTATCCGGAACCGCCACGTCATTGATGACCTCATGGCAGCCATGCCCCAAACACTTCACCAGTCATCGTCTGACGACCAATGGTGAGGTGCCAGATCATAGGGGCGAGTCTCTGCGAGCCAGTCCGGAGTTGCCACGTCATCAGGACACCTGACATCCTCTGCCCTATCAGGGCCTGCCACCTCACGGACATGCTCAGTGAGGTCCTTACCGGACCTAGCCTCTGATGCACTAAGTGCCTGAGCATGCTCAGTAGCCTGAGCAACAGGCTCAGAAAGCAGACTATCAGTTTGAGCATGCTCAGTAGGCACATCCCAGAACTTAGACACAGCACGAAGTCCAAGTACCTGTGAAAAGAGGCTGTTAGGGTTAATTGTGGGAGCATGCTCAGTAGCCTGAACTGAGGACAGTCTCAGACATAACACAATCAGGCTGAGCATGCTCACTAGGCAAAACACCGGGCTTAGACTCTGGCTGGGGTAAATCGGCGCACGCATGCGCACTAGCCGCCTCTCCACACTTAGACATGGTGGAAGGAGCAGCCAACTGGATGACCCGAGGCACGGCCAAGAACAGCAGCCGACGCTTGGGCGCAATAGGAACCGCAGCAGGCTGCTTGCGGCTATGGCGGCGCCGGTTTGTAACAAGCAGCTCCCTTTGCAATTGCTGACCAATGTTGTCCATAATGTACTTGGTGGGAGACTAATCCAGAGACGCTGCAGGTTATGTTAGCACATTTAGGCCACACAGGCTGCTCACAGTAGTAGAGACAACATGTGGCCTGGTGTTGTCATCTTAAAAACTGACTATTGGGACATCTTCAAGATATGGCTGTACCACTGTTTTCACCACCAAATCAATGTAACAGTGAGCTGTTTTTGTACCTAGAAAGAAGATTATCAGGTGTTCAGCCACCCAATGCCATAATTCTGTCAGTAGGACCAGTGTAACTTTTCCTCATGAAGATATATGCTGAGTAATTCATAGGCTTCATTGATAGCATGCCAAGGCCTAAAAGTACATGTATTTCCGCATGTGGCGCTCATAATTAAAACTGAACATATTGAGATGTTTTGAAAATGTTGTTTCAAATATTTTTAGCATTTGCATATCATTAACATGTCTGTCCCTCCTGTGAGGTTCTTCATTTCATGACTTTTTCTTCTTGGTGTTCCAATTTCAATGTTGAGGAGTTTATGCACTCAAAATGGTGCCTCCTAAAGATATAACGCATCCTAAAAAGCACAAGTTTTCACATTGCTAAGCCAATGCAAAAATATTGATCGAGGTTATGAGTCTTGGAAGGCATCAGTAAAGAAATATACAAAAAAAGAAAAATCTTTGTCTTAAATGCCCAAAACAGGCCAATCTTGAAGGGGTTAAACATTGTGATGTTTCATTGTGGTTCTTTTTCCCTATTTTAATTTATATCTTCTCCTATATTGCAAAAAGAAATATTAATCCATAATTCATATGTCATATAAATGGAGAATTCTTATTTTTAGCCTAGGGTCAGACGAACGAGAAAAGGAAAAAAGGTATATCAGCTCACCATGCAAAGTCCTTCATTGGGCCAATGCGTGGATCCAGGTGGCCAGCTTCCACATAAGTTCCAGAAGAAAAAAGAGTGAATGATCCAGCACCGTTAAAATCTTTATATTTTTAATTCTTTATTCCATATTATAAAAAGAGATTATACCATCTCAGCATAAAAATAGAAACACAAAACGCGTTTCGAACACTGAACTTGATCACAGGGTCACATGACCATAGATTCTCTCTCATCCAAGACAGACGGGTAGAGAGGTCTCAAACATGCGTCCCGCGGGCTGCATGAGGCCCCTGAGGCTGTTTGTTGTGGCCCCCAGACCCCCTGACGATCGCGGCCCTGTGCTGGAAGTCTGCACCAGCAGAGCACAGTTGAAACATTTGCAGTGCCGTGCATAGGAGCTTTCTGCACTATTCCAATGGCTGCCGCCCGCCAATCAGATGCAAGGAGGTGACATTGCTGTATGACGTCACCTCCTTGCATCTGATTTGCGGAGAGCAGCCATTGATATAGTGCAGAAAGCTCCGCTGCGCGGCACTGCAAACGGTTCAACCGTAGTAAAGCCTTTCCGGCGCCGATCCCCTGCATAGGGCCTCGATCTTCACTGGGTCTGCGGGCCACAACAAGCAGATAAGATACGCGGCCACGATCAGGAATCACTGCGTCCTGGACCCAAGGGGTCCTGACTTGCGTGGCCGCAAGTCTCCTCTTCAGGAGATCACAGGAGATCGCAGCGGCCCATGCCCACGGTCCGGGTTCAGTGCGCTGCGGTCTCCTCGCTGTGTTCTCCCTGCAGAGGGTGCTTGCGACTCCACAGCAAACCACTCACATGCTGCGGCCTCTGAAAGCCACACCATAAGTCAGTGTTTGCTGTGGGTCGCACACGCACAGTGGCAGGGGACTTCTAGAAATCCCATTCACTCTGCTTGTAGTGCACATTGCAAAGTTTTGGATGCAGCTGAAAACATGCTGCTTCCAAAACTCTGCAAATACTGATCATGGGCACACAGGGAACAGAGAAAAGGTGAGGAGATTTATTTTTTTTGAGTATTACTAAAGGATGGGCACAATACTACTGGGCACAAGGATGGGCACAATGCTACTGGGCACAAGGATGAGCACAATAATAGTGGGCACAAGGATGAACACAATACTAGAGGGCACAAGGATGAGCACAAAGCTACAAGGCACAAGGATGTGCACAATACTACTGGGCACAAGGATGTGCACAATACTACTTGGCACAAGGATGAGCACAATGCTACAGGGCAGAAGGATGGGTGTCGCGGGCGGAGGAGGGGACGCCGCGCTCTCCCACTGCTCGGATCCGGCTGCCGCGGCTGCTGCGGCCTGCCGCTGCTCGGTGGCTCGAGCGATGGGCCGGATCCCGGGGACTCGAGCGGCGCTCCTCGCCCGTGAGTGAAAGGGGGTTTTTGGGTGTGGGGATTGTTTATTGTCCGTGACGCCACCCACAGTTGTGGTGATTTGTTGACACCACCGCTGCTCTGTATGGGGATCCCGGGAGGGATGGTATGGAGCAGCCAGTTGTTGTGTTGCCCCTCCGTGGGTAGGGGTTGGTGATCCCGGGGCCCAGTGATGAGGTGGGTGATGCAGGGCTTGGTGGGGTGCAGGGACGCGGGGCAGCGCTGTGCCTTGCGGCACTGTGGTACTCACTCAGCCTGAGACGATGACACAGTTCTCGGTAAAACACACGGCTGGAAAGACGGTTCCCAAGGACGGCTGCACTTGCTTTCCCCAGTAGGTGACGGTGACGGTCCCTTTTCCTTGCACCTAGATACGGTTGTTGGTAGCGATGGATTCCCACCGGTTACCCCACTCCCCGGCCTGGATAGGAGCCGGAGGAGCCCCACTTCTCTTGCCCGCAGGCGCTGGCCCTGAGAAACTAGTGCCCTGGCGGTGGCGGTGTCTATCTGTTACGGTTGGACTGTTGCCTTCAATTGGGACTTGGTTGTTAGGAGACAGACGTCCCCTTCACTGACGGATTTGGCAAATTATGGTGACTCCTAGCCTTGCCGGGATCCGAAAGGCCCCTGCCATGGTGCTGACTGTTCTTCGTATACTGCTCCAGACCGCCGGGCCACCACCCGTCCACGGTCCTTCCAGCAACCTCCGAGCAGTCCCCCTGCAGACTATCACTGCCGTCTGCTGACCTTGCTGTCACTGTCCGGGGCACACACCCGGACCAGCCTCAGGCTTTCTTCACTGTCCCTTTTACTCCTTCGCTCCTCTACCACTTCACTTCCTTCTACTTCACTCCCCTGGCTTGAACTCCTCTCACTTCCTCCTCCAAACTCTATCTGCCTGGTTCTCCCGCCTCCAGGGCTGTGAACTCCTCGGTGGGCAGAGCCAACCGCCTGGCCTGCCCCCTGGTGTGGACACCAGCCCCTGGAGGAAGGCAACAAGGATTTTGGTAGCCTAGGTGTTCCTAACTGGGGTGTAGGGTGTGGTGGTGTGATGACCTGTGACCCCTGGCTTGCCCAGGGCGTCACATTCCCCCTTAGCAAAATGCAGACCGTCCGCGGGCTGCCCGTCCAACACGGTTTTATTTTTCTGAAAAATATATAAAAAGGTAAAACGTTAACATAACAATTCATGACATCATCCCACATCGGGAGGCACATTTCTTAAACGTTGCAAACGGTTTACGGTTACGGTCTCCGCTCTCTCCCACCCAAGCAACCTGGCCCTGATGCTGCCCCTAAAGCCCAGGCAGCACCCCTTGACCCCAGTCCTGCACCAAGTCACCCGAGCGGGATCTGTCCTTCCCCTCCAGAGGGTAGCCACCGGTTCCTGTGGTGGCTGGGCCCCAGCCTGCTCTGCTGAGGGCCCTCCCTCCAACCTGCCTCTCCAGAGGCAGCAATGCGGAAACGGTAATGGTAAAACAACTTATTTACAAGCCACTAGCGTCCGTGGTTGCCCTGCAAGTTCACGGGCTTGTCCATGAGCAGTTCCTCATGCAAAACTTTTTAAACGGTCCCCACGGGGACAACGGTGCCGGCAACGGCCGGTTTCAAAATCACAGGAGAATCAGGTGAAGCTTCGGTAATCATTCTCATTTTTAGACTTTCAAACAAACACTCAGTGGTGGTCCCAATGGGGACTGCTGCAGCGGGCATCCGCTGCCCTTACTCCGAGTCCTCAACATCACCTGAGGGAGGGGGCGCGGCGCTCACTCGGGACTCCTGGCTGCCCCTTAGCTTAGCGTCCAGCGCAAACCACCCCCTCTCCCCACAGTGCCGGGTGTACTGCACAATGTCGCCCGGCATTAGGTTACGGCCGGGATGCTCCTCAGGCAGGTGGGCATTCACATCCCGCCGGGCTACAAACACTTCGGCCTCCAGGCCCGGTTCATATATAAACCCATAGCCCCGTCGGACATCAAACCGCCTCACCTGCCCTTCGTACAGCGGGCCCCGGACACGGAATGTTGCTTGACGGAGGCTCTCTTTCTCTCTAATTGATCGGGCCACCAGCTCCGCCTTCTTCCTCTCTCTCTCACCGATCTCCAGGCCCAGCGGTACCGGCTCCCTGTCCCAATACGGCGCTGCTGCGAGCTCCGGCGCACGGGTCGGGCCCCTCGGGACATTCTGAACGTTGCCCACTGTCAGGGATCTGGGCGGTAAGTCCCGCGGCGTCTTGACCTTGGGCGCCACCTTGCAGCGACAACCCGGCGCTACCTCAGCCGAGGTGTGGGGGATGGGCACAGGGGCCTTCCGCAGCTGGGCCTCTGGCTCGGAACGGTTCATCAGCTCTGGCTCGGGGACTTTCTCTGGAGACGCCTCCGGTGCGGTTTTCGGAGCCTTCCAGGGCAACACCTCCGGTCGACTACGGGCTCCGGCTGCAGGTCGGCCCGCCTGGGCGGGCATGCTGGATATTGCTACCGGTTGCGGTAGTAGCGGGCCTAATGGCGGGGTCACGGCTTCCGGGACAGGTGGCGAGGGAGGCAGCGGGGGGAGAGGGCTTGGACCGGGTCCCGCAGCCGCGATGACCGGCCCTTCAAGGGCATCGGGGCGTGGGTCACTCACCCTCCCTTCCTCCGCTTCCTCCTCGCGTCTCCGCACAGTCGCTGTGACATCCGCCATGTCGGTCTCTCACTCCTCCAGGAGGAGCTGCATCTTGACCTGCAGCCTCTGGTAGAGCTGCGCGGTCCGGATCTCCACCCACGCCGCGGTTCCAGGCGCGGGAGCTACGGTGCTGCGGGACGGCATCCACATGTTGCTGGCGGCTTCTCCCAGGAACAAGATGTCCGCAGAGTCCTGGTGTCCCTGCTTTTATAGCTGCGTTCACATGCAGCCAGCCGCCATCGCGTCCCCCTTAGCTTCTTTCCGGCCCCTCCTCTATTGGGGCGGGGTTTTGGCCTTCGCGCCTCTGCTACTCGAGAAGACGCTCGAGCGGGAACTTTTCGCGCCAAAGATGGCGACTTCTGAAATTTTTCAGCCGGATACCTCCGGCGGTCACAAGGTGCACCTCTACCCAATGGCAGAGCGGTAAGATCCTGTTCGTGACGCCAAGTTGTCGCGGGCGGAGGAGGGGACGCCGCTCTCTCCCACTGCTCGGGTCCGGCTGCCGCGGCTGCTGCGGCCTGCCGCTGCTCGGTGGCTCGAGCGATGGGCCGGATCCCGGGCACTCGAGCGGCGCTCCTCGCCCGTGAGTGAAAGGGGGTTTTTGGGTGTGGGGATTGTTTATTGTCCGTGACGCCACCCACGGTTGTGGTGATTTGAAAATATGAAAATAGCACCGATTCAGAACCAGTAGGTATTAGAATGGAATTCCAACATGTACAACTTTCATAAATATAGCAACATGTGATATTAAAACTTAACCTTTAATTGGGTTATTAAAATAAATGTATACAACCTGTGATCCAAACACCAATTAAAACCTGAAAATGGTGGAGCCAATGGGTGGTGCGTGTATCTATGGCACCATCATTTTCAAAAAATAGGGGAACAAGTGTCATTCACCTTTATAAACAACACAGGAAGGGTAGAGAGTTTTTTTAAAAACACACAGGTAGCTGATATGGTATCGCTGGTTAGACGGATGCTGGGTAAATGCAGCTATCAGAAATGTGTGTATTCACAAAAAGCGGCATGCCACTTAACGTTCAAGATATTGTCACTCAGCATCAATACCATCAAGCTAAAATAGTGTAATTGCCCAACTATAGAGTTATGCTGGTATGATACACTCCATCCGGGGGCAACTAAACAAATGCACCATAACATACAGTATCCAGGAGACAATAACCCCCTAATACATATACCATGCTGTGTACCGACTATGTCTAAAGTCAAAAACACATGAGATATCAAATACAGTGCAGTGTTAAGGCCACTTAAAGTGGAACCATCTCACCCAGTCTTTTTATCCCAATGAGGTATCGTCCTTCTCCCGTGTTGCTTAGTCCATATACCGGCACGGGGGGAGTAGTGGCTTGGTCACTAGCCCTGTCAGGGATAAAGCTGACCCTTTAATTATCCACAAAGACTCCCGCCCTTACAAGGGCAGTCCACAGCTGGCCCTGTTGTGGCTGACCCTAGTATCCAAAATGCAGGTGACTCCCGACGCGTTTCACAACGACTGCTCATCAGGGGAGGCTTAAAACACCTGAGAATCGTGGTTATGGCTCAAACACAGAGCTCAAACCTATGTGGCCTGGTATCCATGAGGGTGTACGATGTACTGAGGTAATAAAAAGAGGACCTTGGTCCCACCCCCCCCAATTAGGGGATCCGCCTAACGTAATTATGCAAATGACACGGCGGTAATAAAGAAAACACGGATAATATATGGGATAGATTCATCCAGGAAAAAACCATGAGGGCGATCCTGTGATGATTAGACAGCTCAGGATATAGCTGGATGTGATCCACTATGTGTAGTCTAATATAGATCGTTCTTACCGGACAGCTGTACACTTTTCTCTTAGTGATCCAACGGAGGAACACAGTACTTCCTGGTTGTCCGATCACGTGAATAACCACGTGACCGGCGATGTACGAGGACCAATAGAGTGCGAGTGATGTAAATCGCGTCATACAGGAGCCGACCGCAGGTCATCAGTAAGTGACCGCTTGGTGGAATGCAGGATTTCCTGGTTCACCAGTCACATGAGCAGTCACGCGGTCAGCGATGTAACGGACAAGGAGAGGGGCGTCTCCAATATGTCAAAACCCTGGCCTACATCGTGACGCACTGGGTGCTCGTCACGTGGTAACGGCCGGCCAATTAAAGCACAAGGCTGTATGTTTAAAGAGCTACGTGCTAAATCACGGAGTGTGGAATATACACTACCGATACTATAGGCCGTGTTAGACAATACGTCATAGTATCATAGTATCATAGTTTTTAAGGTTGAAGGGAGACTCTAACTCCATCTAGTTCAACCCGTAGCCTAACAAGTCATCACGTGGGTGAAACTTATACAAATACATACTTCAGGAATATCAGAGGGATTACGGTCCTCCCATATTATAGAAGAAGGGGGTTCGAGAATTACATTATCACACCTCGATCACATTAGAGAAAAGGGGGGGTACAGGTTTATATTCACCCTGTCCGTTCGACCTATAAACATATGGGTCACTCATATTACATTTATTCACGGTAATATATCCAAAAAGGAAACAGTAGTGCATGTGATAGGTGTGAACCCAAAATCAAACCATATGCTCGTGGGGCAGAAACCCCATCTAATAGCACTATCTGAATACAATATAGCCAAACTAGTGTGAGTAACCAGAATTGAGGGGGGGGGGGGGACAAAGGGGATCACTAAACTCATGTTGATGAGATGGAAAGTGATTTAAGAAAATTTGTGTAGACAATCATATGTATATTAAATCCCAATAGGATATCAAGATAACGTGTATCTTGATAGGGGAATTCGGATGATACTTGCTAGAATACCAAACAGGGAGCTAACAATAGAGAAAATAATGAGACCAAAATTTAGATAAAGCATCCATAATTAAGTTGTTCGTTCAAACCAGCCGGGGAGATTGTATTGAGTTGGAAGATCCACCTTGCCTCTTTTTGCAAGATCAGCCGGTCCCAATCCCCCCCTCTGATCGGTTTCTCGACTTTTTCAATGCCAATAAACTTTATGGCGTCTTTTTTCCCACCATGGGAGACATTGACATGACGTGCGAGGGAAGTGTCCCTGTCATGTTCAATGTCTCCCATGTGGTCCCCAATGCGTCTGCGGAACTCTCTCCTTGTCTTACCGACATATTCGAGTCCGCATGTGCAGGTTGCCTTATAAATGATGCCTTTTGTATGGCAATTGATGAAATCCCGGATAATGAATGATTTCTGTGTAACGTTTGACATGAAAGCTTTGCCAGGTGAGATAGAAGAGCATGATACACAATCACCACATTTGTGGCATCCCTTCAAATTAGACCTGAGCCAGGTTTCCTGCTTTGGTGCCATAAAATGACTATGGACCAATCTATCCCCTAAAGATCTCCCCCTCCGATAGGTGACCTGGGGGTGGGGATCCACTGATGTTTCCAGGTCATTGTCCATTGTCAAGATTGCCCAATGCTTTTCGAAAATATTTCTAACAAAGTTGGCACCGTTAGAGAACGTGGTGATGAATCTTGTAATTGGATCACCCACCCCCTTCTTAGACGGTTTTAATAGGTCAGATCTATTCTTGGACTTGCCTCTTTGAAAGCCTGGCTCAGCACTTTTTGAGGGTAGCCACGATCAAGAAAACGCATCCTGAGGTCTTTTGCTTGCATCATAAATGAAGCATCCTCAGAGCAATTTCGGCGAATTCTGTAGTATTGTCCTTTGGGAATTCCTCTCCTGAGGGGGGCCGGATGGTTACTGTACCACCTCAGGAGGGAGTTGGTGGCGGTCGGTTTTCTATATGTAGACGTGCTCAAGGTACCATCCTTTGTCTTACTGATGAGGACATCCAAGAATGGCAACGAGACAGGGTCCGCCTCATACGTGAAGCGGAGGCCTATCTCGTTATCATTCAATTGGTTTACAAACACCGCCAGATCGTCTCGGGTACCGCGCCATATGATGAATATATCATCGATATAGCGCGCCCAGAGATCGATCCGGTCAGATGTTCGTCCACCATCGCCCTCCTCGGAAAAGACAATAGTCTCCTCCCACCAGCCCAGGAGCAAGTTAGCGTACGAGGGAGCACAAGGGCTCCCCATCGCGGTGCCCCTGAGCTGGTGATAGAACCTCCCATTGAAAGTGAAAACGTTATTCCTCAGACAGAATTCCAGTGCTTGCAGCACGAATTCATTGTGAAGATGGTATTGGCAGCCTCTCATGGAGAGGTAATGTTTTACTGCCCTGAGCCCCATGTGATGCGGAATAGAGGAATAAAGTGCCTCAACATCAATACTGACCAAAATGCTGTCCTCACCCACAGAAATACCGTCTAATTTCAGAAGAAGGTCAGTGGTATCCCTTGTATAAGAAGGGAGGGATTCCACAAAAGGTCTCAAGATCACGTCCACATATGAACCGAGATTTTGACATATCCCACCGATACCGGAAACGATTGGCCTACCCTTCAGTGGACTAAGTCCTTTATGGACCTTGGGTAGGCCGTAAAAGGTTGCCATGATGGGATGATCTGGTAATAAAAATTCATGCTCCTTCTTATCTATCACCTTCTCGGCAAGACCTTTATCCAAAAGGTTTTTCAAGTCAGACATCAGGAAAGTTGTAGGGTTATCTTTCAGGACAGCATACCCTTCCTTATCTGAGAGGAGATCATGGCACATTGCAAGATACTGTGCCGGATCCAGGACGACCACGTTGCCACCCTTGTCCGAGGGTTTGATGACAACGTGGCGGTCCTGCTCCAAAGTACGAATGGCCATGATCTCCTCTTTAGTGCAGTTATAATGTGTGAAAGCATTCTGTTCACTCATTTTCTTTAGATCTCTAGAAACTAGATTCACAAAGATGTCTATTGTCGACATATCATTCTGCACCGGTGGCATTTTGGTACTTTTCTTTCTGAACCCAGGAAAAGGGCCTTGTCCAGAAAGATTGGGGTTCGTATCAGAGAGACTCTCCAGCAGTCTCACATCAGGCAGCATATCTGGGGGAATACCTAACTCTTCACTGAGTTTATTATCTTTTGTATGGAAGAATTTTCTCCACTTCAACTTGCGTGCGAATAGGTTTAAATCCTTGATACAGGAGAAGAGGTCAAAGTCTGTTGTGGGGACAAAAGAGAGTCCCCTTTCCAGAACCGCTATCTCAGTTACACTGAGGGGTCGGGACGACAGGTTAATGACCTTAGGGCCTACGTTTGTTCCTGGCCTCTCGCTACACCCAGTCGGCTCCTCAAGGGATAGACGTTGTCTAAAAAAGGGGCACTATACGAAGGCTGAGATCTACCTCTCCCCCTCTGTCCTTGACCTCTCCCTCTATTCTTATTTCTGCCACGCTGGTTATATCCCCCACTACCTTCTTCACAGTCAGATACCTCAGTATCAGTGGAAGAAATATCAATATGCTGTTGAGGCTGGAGAGTCTTATTAGTCAGAAAAAGGTATGCCTTGTTCTCACGAAAGTCTTGGATATCTCGCATGTACTGTTTATGCTTACGGTCTTTTATCAGATACTGGAAATGCTCAATCGTATTTTGTAAATTGGTCTCTTTTTTAGGAAAGTCAGCCTCACCAGAATATTTTTTGACCAGGGAAATCTGTTCTCTCAGACTGTCATTCAAGCACAATAAACTCTGTTTCTCTTCCTCCAAAAGGAGCTTCATCAATCTGAGGGCACAGTCAGTCGCTTCCCTTTCCCATTTTTTGATAAAATCGGGGGCTCTAAATCTATTTCCCGGGTTGAGGGTAATTCGCAATCCTCTGGGCACTATTCCCTCTCTAATATAATTTTCCAAACTCTGTACTTCCCACCAGGAAATTATTTGGTCCTTATATATTTTGGTCAGATCTCTAAAAGCACCATTAAGGGTGGGTGTATATTTCTTGGGGATAGTGCCTTTATCCGAGAAGACCCCCTTTGCGTCCTCAAGCCATTGGTCTGTGTTGAACTCCCCAGAGAGGAACTAGCCATATCAATAATATTCAAAGTATGAAAATAGCACCGATTCAGAACCAGTAGGTATTAGAATGGAATTCCAACATGTACAACTTTCATAAATATAGCAACATGTGATATTAAAACTTAACCTTTAATTTGGTTATTAAAATAAATGTATACAACCTGTGATCCAAACACCAATTAAAACCTGAAAATGGTGGAGCCAATGGGTGGTGCGTGTATCTATGGCGCCATCATTTTCAAAAAATAGGGGATCAAGTATCGTTCACCTTTATAAACAACACAGGAAGGGTAGAGAGTTTTTTTAAAAACACACAGGTAGCTGATATGGTATCGCTGGTTAGACGGATGCTGGGTAAATGCAGCTATCAGAAATGTGTGTATTCACAAAAAGCGGCATGCCACTTAACGTTCAAGATATTGTCACTCAGCATCAATACCATCAAGCTAAAATAGTGTAATTGCCCAACTATAGAGTTATGCTGGTATGATACACTCCATCCGGGGGCAACTAAACAAATGCACCATAACATACAGTATCCAGGAGACAATAACCCCCTAATACATATACCATGCTGTGTACCGACTATGTCTAAAGTCAAAAACACATGAGATATCAAATACAGTGCAGTGTTAAGGCCACTTAAAGTGGAACCATCTCACCCAGTCTTTTTGTCCCAATGAGGTATCGTCCTTCTCCCGTGTTGCTTAGTCCATATATAAGAATAAGGCTGCACATCAAACTTAGATAATGGTATAATGCCTCAAGCATATGGAAAAATATTGGAATATACAATGAAAAATGCTACTTGCTAATTTGAACATGTGAATAATGAATTGCATACCTGCTATGAATATTAGGAAAAAGGAGATATTTAGCAATCGCATTGATCAATGTAACTGAGCCCCAAAACCTCGTCAAGGTATATCTCTATATTGGGGTCCCTAGCTCTGTGACCCTAACTGTGTGTCATCTCATTGCAATTAAAAACTGCTATGGGTGGAGAGGGGTAACTAAGGACTTTCTTATATAGGAGATGGAAAAAACATGGCCGAAAGGGGCGGAGCTGTGTTCACATTCAGAAAAAATACATATAACTGAATAGGATAACTGAAGTGAGCACTAATATATATATATGAGTGCAAGCCAAAAATACATACTATATATAAGAATAAGGCTGCACATCAAACTTAGATAATGGTATAATGCCTCAAGCATATGGAAAAATATTGGAATATACAATGAAAAATGCTACTTGCTAATTTGAACATGTGAATAATGAATTGCATACCTGCTATGAATATTAGGAAAAAGGAGATATTTAGCAATCGCATTGATCAATGTAACTGAGCCCCAAAACCTCGTCAAGGTATATCTCTATATTGGGGTCCCTAGCTCTGTGACCCTAACTGTGTGTCATCTCATTGCAATTAAAAACTGCTATGGGTGGAGAGGGGTAACTAAGGACTTTCTTATATAGGAGATGGAAAAAACATGGCCGAAAGGGGCGGAGCTGTGTTCACATTCAGAAAAAATACATATAACTGAATAGGATAACTGAAGTGAGCACTAATATATATATATGAGTGCAAGCCAAAAATACATACTATATATAAGAATAAGGCTGCACATCAAACTTAGATAATGGTATAATGCCTCAAGCATATGGAAAAATATTGGAATATACAATGAAAAATGCTACTTGCTAATTTGAACATGTGAATAATGAATTGCATACCTGCTATGAATATTAGGAAAAAGGAGATATTTAGCAATCGCATTGATCAATGTAACTGAGCCCCAAAACCTCGTCAAGGTATATCTCTATATTGGGGTCCCTAGCTCTGTGACCCTAACTGTGTGTCATCTCATTGCAATTAAAAACTGCTATGGGTGGAGAGGGGTAACTAAGGACTTTCTTATATAGGAGATGGAAAAAACATGGCCGAAAGGGGCGGAGCTGTGTTCACATTCAGAAAAAATACATATAACTGAATAGGATAACTGAAGTGAGCACTAATATATATATATGAGTGCAAGCCAAAAATACATACTATATATAAGAATAAGGCTGCACATCAAACTTAGATAATGGTATAATGCCTCAAGCATATGGAAAAATATTGGAATATACAATGAAAAATGCTACTTGCTAATTTGAACATGTGAATAATGAATTGCATACCTGCTATGAATATTAGGAAAAAGGAGATATTTAGCAATCGCATTGATCAATGTAACTGAGCCCCAAAACCTCGTCAAGGTATATCTCTATATTGGGGTCCCTAGCTCTGTGACCCTAACTGTGTGTCATCTCATGTGCAGCCTTATTCTTATATATAGTATGAATTTTTGGCTTGCACTCATATATATATATTAGTGCTCACTTCAGTTATCCTATTCAGTTATATGTATTTTTTCTGAATGTGAACACAGCTCCGCCCCTTTCGGCCATGTTTTTTCCATCTCCTATATAAGAAAGTCCTTAGTTACCCCTCTCCACCCATAGCAGTTTTTAATTGCAATGAGATGACACACAGTTAGGGTCACAGAGCTAGGGACCCCAATATAGAGATATACCTTGACGAGGTTTTGGGGCTCAGTTACATTGATCAATGCGATTGCTAAATATCTCCTTTTTCCTAATATTCATAGCAGGTATGCAATTCATTATTCACATGTTCAAATTAGCAAGTAGCATTTTTCATTGTATATTCCAATATTTTTCCATATGCTTGAGGCATTATACCATTATCTAAGTTTGATGTGCAGCCTTATTCTTATATATAGTATGTATTTTTGGCTTGCACTCATATATATATATTAGTGCTCACTTCAGTTATCCTATTCAGTTATTTGCTTAGTCCATATACCGGCACGGGGGGAGTAGTGGCTTGGTCACTAGCCCTGTCAGGGATAAAGCTGACCCTTTAATTATCCACAAAGACTCCCGCCCTTACAAGGGCAGTCCACAGCTGGCCCTGTTGTGGCTGACCCTAGTATCCAAAATGCAGGTGACTCCCGACGCGTTTCACAACGACTGCTCATCAGGGGAGGCTTAAAATACCTGAGAATCGTGGTTATGGCTCAAACACAGAGCTCAAACCTATGTGGCCTGGTATCCATGAGGGTGTACGATGTACTGAGGTAATAAAAAGGGGACCTTGGTCCCACCCCCCCAATTAGGGGATCCGCCTAACGTAATTATGCAAATGACACGGCGGTAATAAAGAAAACACGGATAATATATGGGATAGATTCATCCAGGAAAAAACCATGAGGGCGATCCTGTGATGATTAGACAGCTCAGGATATAGCTGGATGTGATCCACTATGTGTAGTCTAATATAGATCGTTCTTACCGGACAGCTGTACACTTTTCTCTTAGTGATCCAACGGAGGAATACAGTACTTCCTGGTTGTCCGATCACGTGAATAACCACGTGACCGGCGATGTACGAGGACCAATAGAGTGCGAGTGATGTAAATCGCGTCATACAGGAGCCGACCGCAGGTCATCAGTAAGTGACCGCTTGGTGGAACGCAGGATTTCCTGGTTCACCGGTCACATGAGCAGTCACGCGGTCAGCGATGTAACGGACAAGGAGAGGGGCGTCTCCAATATGTCAAAACCCTGGCCTACATCGTGACGCACTGGGTGCTCGTCACGTGGTAACGGCCAGCCAATTAAAGCACAAGGCTGTATGTTTAAAGAGCTACGTGCTAAATCACGGAGTGTGGAATATACACTACCGATACTATAGGCCGTGTTAGACAATACGTCATCACATGGGTGAAACTTATACAAATACATACTTCAGGAATATCAGAGGGATTACGGTCCTCCCATATTATAGAAGAAGGGGGTTCGAGAATTACATTATCACACCTCGATCACATTAGAGAAAAGGGGGGGTACAGGTTTATATTCACCCTGTCCGTTCGACCTATAAACATATGGGTCACTCATATAACATTTATTCACGGTAATATATCCAAAAAGGAAACAGTAGTGCATGTGATAGGTGTGAACCCAAAATCAAACCATATGCTCGTGGGGCTAAAACCCCATCTAATAGCACTATCTGAATACAATATAGCCAAACTAGTGTGAGTAACCAGAATTGAGGGGGGGGGGACAAAGGGGATCACTAAACTCATGTTGATGAGATGGAAAGTGATTTAAGAAAATTTGTGTAGACGATCATATGTATATTAAATCCCAATAGGATATCAAGATAACGTGTATCTTGATAGGGGAATTCGGATGATACTTGCTAGAATACCAAACAGGGAGCTAACAATAGAGAAAATAATGAGACCAAAATTTAGATAAAGCATCCATAATTAAGTTGTTCGTTCAAACCAGCCGGGGAGATTGTGGTGATTTGTTGACACCACCGCTGCTCTGTATGGGGATCCCGGGAGGGATGGTATGGAGCAGCCAGTTGTTGTGTTGCCCCTCCGTGGGTAGGGGTTGGTGATCCCGGGGCCCAGTGATGAGGTGGGTGATGCAGGGCTTGGTGGGGTGCAGGGACGCGGGGGCAGCGCTGTGCCTTGCGGCACTGTGGTACTCAGCCTGAGACGATGACACAGTTCTCGGTAAAACACACGGCTGGAAAGACGGTTCCCACGGACGGCTGCACTTGCTTTCCCCAGTAGGTGACGGTGACGGTCCCTTTTCCTTGCACCTAGATACGGTTGTTGGTAGCGATGGATTCCCA
The DNA here is from genome assembly GCF_048569485.1 of Anomaloglossus baeobatrachus. Lineage (NCBI taxonomy): Eukaryota > Metazoa > Chordata > Amphibia > Anura > Aromobatidae > Anomaloglossus > Anomaloglossus baeobatrachus. Next base: position 359,465,537 of record NC_134357.1, read on the forward strand.
CCGGTTACCCTACTCCCCGGCCTGGATAGGAGCCGGAGGAGCCCCACTTCTCTTGCCCACAGGCGCTGGCCCTGAGAAACTAGTGCCCTGGTGGTGTCTCTCTGTTACGGTTGGACTGTTGCCTTCAATCGGGACTTGGTTGTTAGGAGACAGACGTCCCCTTCACTGACGGATTTGGCAAATTATGGCGACTCCTAGCCTTGCCGGGATCCGAAAGGCCCCTGCCCTGGTGCTGACTGTTCTTCGTATACTGCTCCAGACCGCCGGGCCACCACCCGTCCGCGGTCCTTCCAGCAACCTCCGAGCAGTCCCCCTGCAGACTATCACCGCCGTCTGCTGACCTTGCTGTCACTGTCCGGGGCACACACCCGGACCAGCCTCAGGCTTTCTTCACTGTCCCTTTTACTCCTTCGCTCCTCTACCACTTCACTTCCTTCTACTTCACTCCCCTGGCTTGAACTCCTCTCACTTCCTCCTCCAAACTCTATTTGCCTGGTTCTCCCACCTCCAGGGCTGTGAACTCCTCGGTGGGCGGAGCCAACTGCCTGGCCCGCCCCCTGGTGTGGACACCAGCCCCTGGAGGAAGGCAGCAAGGATTTTGGTAGCCTAGGTGTTCCTAACTGGGGTGTAGGGTGTGGTGGTGTGATGACCTGTGACCCCTGGCTTGCCCAGGGCGCCACATGGGCACAGTACTATTCGGCACAAGGATGAGCACAAAGCTACAAGGATCAAGGATGAGCACAATACTACAGGGCACAAGGATGGGCACAATACTACTTGGCACAAGGATGGGCACAAAGTTACAGGGCACAATTATGAGCACAATAGTACATGGCACAAGGATGAGCACAATACTACAGGGCACAAGAATGAGTACAATACTATATGGCACAAGGATGAGCACAAAGCTACAGAGCACAAGGATGAGCACAATACTACAGGGCACAAGGATGAGCACAATACTACAGGGCACAAGGATGAGCACAATGCTACAAGGCACATGGGTGGGCACAATACTACAGGGCACAAGGATGGGCACAATACTACTGGGCACAAGAATGAACAGAATACTACTTGGCACAAGAATGGGCACAAAGTTACAGGGCACAAGGATGAGCACAATACTACATGGCACAAGGATGAGCACAATACTACAGGGCACAAGGATAAGCACAAACTACAGGGCACAAGGATGGGCACAATACTACTGGGCACAAGGATGAGCACAATACTACAGGACACAAGGATGGGCACAATACTACTGGGCACAAGGATGAGCACAACACTACAGGACACAATGATGGGCACAATACTACAGGACACAAGGATGGGCACAATACTACTGGGCACAAGGATGAGCACAATACTACAGGACACAAGGATGGGCACAATACTACTGGGCACAAGGATGAGCACAATACTACTGGGCACAAGAATGAGGACAATGCTACAGGGCACAAGGATGAGCACAATACTACAGGGCACAAGGATGGGCACAATACTACTTGGCCCAAGAATGAGCACAATACTACTTGGCACAAGGATGGGCACAAAGTTACAGGGCACAAGGATGAACACAATACTACATGGCACAAGGATGAGCACAATACTACAGGGCACAAGGATGAGCACAATGCTACAGGGCACAAGGATGAGCCCAATGCTACAGGGAAAAAGGATAAGCACAGTACTACTTGGCACAAGGATGAGCACAAAGCTACAGAGCACAAGGATAAGCACAATACTACAGGGCACAGGGAAGATCACAATACTACAGGGCACAAGGATGAGCACAATGCTACAGGGCACACAGATGAGCACAATGCTACAGGGCACATGGGTGGACACAATGCTACAGGGCAAAAGGATGAGCACAATACTACAGGGCACAAGGATGGGCACAATACCCCAAGGATGAGCATAATAATACAGGGCACAAGGGTTGGCACAATACTACAAGGATGAGCATATTACTACAGGGTACACTGATATTACTATATGATGCTGCTAATTGTAAAACAATACTACAAAAAGGTGATAAAATGTAAAAAAAATCAAAATAAAGCATGATTTTTTTTTGTCAATAAAAATGCTTTTTTTAATATATAAACTTAACTAAACAAAAAAGTGCAGGTTTGTCATAATAAAAAAACAAGAAATGTTCAAAAAAGTGATCTAAAGGTGTATAGAAAAAAAACATGGAATCATTAAAAATGTCATTTTATCCTGCAAGGAATGCGGCCCCTCTCAATTTTTTTTGGAATCTGCGGCCCAAACACCCAGCTGAGTTTGAGACCCCTGGGGTAGATTATGCTAAGGATAATCTAATTAATCTCTGATCAGATTGTGATCCAAGAGACCGCTGTGATGCTAGATACTAGAAGCATGGTCAGGAAGAGGTCCGAGTTCAAAATCTGAGAGGTAATGTATAAGGTTTAGGGAGCAGACAGAGACGTGGTCAGGAAGAGGTCCGAGGTCAGAAGCAGGTAACGTTTAAGGTTCAGGGAGCAGACAGAGACATGGTCAGGAAGAGGTCCAAAGTCAGAAGCCAAGATCAGAACATTTACAGGAGCCAAGCACACTGAGCAAACAGGAAGTACGAATGGCGAAGTTCAGACAGAACAATCCCAGTAAAGAAACAGAGCAATCACCAGTAACGAGGCGAATCTGTGAGGGCACCTCCCAAAACCAGCATGGACCCTAGTGCCGAAAGACATCCTGTAAGCAAGTGCACAAGACACAGCAAAGAATTTTCAAATGCAAAATGCTCCGCACAGCAGAGCAGTGACAAAAGCATTCCAAATGCAAAATGTTCTGCACAGCGGGACCGTGACACCAGCATAGTGTGATCGTGATCGGATTCTATTTATTAAGAAAATTGGAGCAGACTGTGAGGGGAAGGAGTACAAAATTTCTTAATTTCCTTCATCATTGTATGAGTTAGTGGAAATCAGTGTGCACTCGGATATCATCTGAGTGCAGTCCGATGATTTCCACGCACCCATAGATATGAATGAATGAGATTCTGTCGGTGAAAAAAGTCGGACATCAGAAGTGCTCCATTGAATAACATTGGTCCGAATGCTATTTCATAAAAATCAGATAGCACTCATCCGATATATCCAGTGATGTGAGCGAGCCCTTACTATGGATAGCTATTCGTTTACTTCAGTGGTGTATTCACCTTAGCATTGTGAAAGAAGAAAATGTGAAGTTAAATTTCACATTACATCAACCTCTAATATCTGATCAATAGGAATCCTATTCTAGATAGGATATAGACAGATATTGCTTGTATTTTGTATTTAATGGTTTTATGTAAGGTAAGAAGGAAGTAGTTGTAAGTAACTGTTGTATCGCAGATTAATGGTTTGCAAAATGTTTTCATACTCAGTTAAAGCAAGTAGCAGCTACTGAAAGTATCCTGAATGAAGATGTGGTGTAGACCTAGTATAGAGCTCCCTCCAATGGTGATATTAACTCTGACAAACTACAACTAAAAATATGAAGAATGACAATACTCAGAGTATCCAAACATTAATGGTGAACCCTGCTAAATGCCTATAATCAATGCTTGGTGGCGATCTCCTGATAGCTGCAGAAAGAAAAGCAATTAGTGAGTCGTGTACAATAAAACAAAACAAAGCTTTTTTATAAAGAATATAGAATTTCCACAGCTAATGTTTAGGATTGCCTTTCAGGTTCACATTGTGTATGTTAGGCCCTTTATTGCGTCTCAAGTACCCGGACCTGAATACAGATTTCACCTTAGAGGAGAGAATTTTGATAATGACTGTTCAATTCTGGCAGCGAAAGAAGCAAATGTGTCTGATAAGATTTATTACAGAGTTGCTTATTTTTATGTGTACTATTGGTTTAACACATAAAATTTTAAACTACAGTTACGCTTTAAGTTATATTTAATGGATACACACACCCCTTCACCTTTTTTGTCTTTCCTGTCCTTTCTGAATGTGACCCAGTCACGTTTGTCACCCAGTCATGTCTTTCGCACTACTGAGAGAAAAGGCACTGCATATGTATAAAGAAGCACTCCCAATAAAATTATATTTATATAAAACACAACCTTTATAGCCCAATGGACCATAAATCCCACAATAACAGGTTATGTAAAGATAAAATATCCCATGTACAGTAAGGTGGTACACTCAATTCTTAGTACAGAATATGCAATATTCAAACATAACATGTGCTGCGACAATGCAATGTACCAGCAAAATGCAAATAATTACCAACACAAGCAGTAAAATTAAGCATAGCCTATTTACACCTAGTCATATGCCCCAATATTTTTGGCTAGCAGAGGCCACACATGGTGGGAAAGACCTGTGGGGATGAACGAACCATGGTAGTGGCGGACATAACGCCGATGCAGCTGGTGCAGTGGTACAGGGGCCCAGATGTTCAGGGGCCCTTGCTGGCCGGTTAATAATGAGAGCAACCTGACCTGTTGTCCAGAGCTCCAGGCTCCGGGGGGCGCCTGGCGAGATCACCCTCATCACATGCAGCATGCCGGTTAGGGAGCAATAATGAAGCTCCACTAAGTGTACACAGCGGAACGCAGGAATCCGTCCTCTGTTCCCTGCCCAGCAATTTCTCTGTGACACATGCGCGCCCTGATGTCATCACTACAGCACGCGCGTATGTCATTTGAAAAGTTCCTGGCAGGTGAAGAAGCAGCGAAGCCGAGGCCCCATGCAATTAGAAGCAGCGATGGGGCCCCATGCAGAGAGAAGCAGCGATGGGGGCCCCGTGCAGAAAAGCAGTCGTGGGGCCCGAACGGTGAGGAACAGAGACGGGCGCCCCGTGTGGAAAGAAGCAGCCGCGGGGCCGATATGCAGAGAAGCAGCAATGGGGGCCCTGTGCAGGGAATAAACAGCCGCAGGGTACATACAGAGAGAAGCAGCGACGAGAGCCCCGTGGGGAGAGAAGCAGCCGTGGAAGCCCGTATGGAGAGAAGCAGAGATGGGGACCCTACGGCGAGAGGCAGTGGTGGGGTCCCGCCCAGGAGAACAAGCAGTGCAGCGAGGGCCCGTATGGAGAGGCCTGAGGAGGGGACAATAAGGATGGAGAGGTGAGTGGTGACTAATATTAGAGGTGTAATGATGTAGTATATTACAAGAGTTGTATATGGGAGTGTAGTGATGTAGTATATGGGGATGTAGTATATTACATGTGTAGTATATGGGGGTGTAGTGATGTAGTATATTACTGGTGGTACATAGGGGGTTTAGCAATGTAGTAAATTACAGGTGTAGTATATGGGGTAGTATATTACAGGTGTAGTACATGAGAGGTGTAGTGATGTAGTATATTACAGGTGTAGTATATGGGGGTGTAGTGATGTATATTACAGGTGTAGAATATGGGGTTATAGTGATATATCTAATATATAAAGCTGAGTGTATAGGGTGCTTTACACGCTGCGACATCGCTAGCGATGTCATGCGCGATAGCACCCGCCCCCGTCGTTCATGCGATATTTGATGATCGCTGCCGTAGCGAACATTATCGCTAAGGCAGCGTCACACGCACATACCTTTTCAGCAACGTCACTGTGACCACCGAACAATCCCTCCTTCAAGGGGGAGGTGCGTTCGGCGTCCTAGCGACGTCAATGCGGCGGCACTAAGCAGCCACCCAATAGCAGAGGAGGGGGGAGATGAGCGGCCGGAACATGCCGCCCACCTCCTTCCTTCCTCATTGCCGGTGGACGCAGGTAAGGAGATGTTCATCGTTCCTGTGGTGTCACATATAGCGATGTGTGATGCCGCATTTACGACGAACAACCAGCGGCATGCACCAGCAACGATATTATGAAAAGGAGCGACGTGTCAACGATCAACGATTTTTGACGCTTTTGCGATCGTTGATCGTCGCTCCTTGGTGTCACACGCTGCGATGTTGCTAACGGCGCAGGATGTGCGTCACTAATGACGTGACCCTGACGATATATCGATAGCGATGTCGTAGCGTGTACAGCACCCTTATGTGTGTATGTGTGTATGTATGTATGTCCGCTAAAGGAATCACAAAATTTTGCACAGACGTCTCATGTGACCCAGGGAACGTCGTAGACTATGTTTTGACAGGAAAATGTAACCCCGCGCTTTACAGTTACTCTCCAAAAAACATGCCTCCATTAAAGTAAATGGAGCCTGGAGCTACAGTTGATTAATAGCAGCTGTGATTGGTTGCTATAGGAAGAAAGGACAGTGTTAGTATAAGAAGCTTATGTGTGAGGTAATATGATGTCAGTGGGGAGAGGATAGAGAGAGACAGAAAGAGACAGAGAGAGACAGAAAGTCAAAGAGACAGACAGGGAAAGAAACAGAGAGATAGAGACAAACAGAGACAGACAGACAGAGACAGACGGTGAAAGAGAGAGACAGAGACAAATGGTGAAAGAGACAGACAGAGACAGACGGGGAAAGAGACAGACGGGGAAAGAGACAGACCTGGAAAGAGACAGATGGGAAAGAAACAGAGAGACAGAGACAGACAAAGAAAGAGACAGACAGAGATAGGCAGACAGGGAAAGAGACAGGCAGACAGGGAAAGAGACAGACAGAGAGACAAAGACAGATGGGAAAAGAGACAGACAAGGAAAGAGACAGACAGAGACAGGCAGACAGGGAAAGAGACAGACCGGAAAAGACATAGGCAAAGAGATGGACAAAGACAGACAGGGAAAGAGACAGGAAAAGAGACGGGAAGACAGATGGGGTAAGAGACAGACCTGGAAAGAGACAGATGGGAAAGAAACAGAGAGATAGAGACAGACAAAGTAAGAGACAAACAAAGATAGGCAGAGAGGGAAAGAGACAGACCTCGATAGAGACAGACCTGGAAAGAGACAGATGGGGAAAGAGACAGATGAGAAAAGAGACAGAAAGGGAAAGAGACAGAAAGGGAAAGAGACAGACCTGGAAAGAAACAGACCTGGAAAGAGACAGATGGGGAAAGAGACAGACAGAGAGACAGACAAAGACAGACTGGGAAAGAGACAGATAGGGAAAGAGACAGATGGGGAAAGTGACAGACCTTGAAAGAGATAGACCTGGAAAGAGACAGATGGGGAAAGAGACAGACCTTGAAAGAGACAGACCTTGAAAGAGACAGACCTGGAAAGAGACAGACAGAGAGACAGAAAAAGACAGACGGGGAAAGAGACAGATGGGGAAAGAGACAGACCTGGAAAGAGACAGATGGGGAAAGAGACAGATGAGAAAAGAGACAGATGAGAAAAGAGACAAACGGGGAAAGAGACAGAAAGGGAAAGAGACAGACCTGGAAAGAAACAGACCTGGAAAGAGACAGACGGGGAAAGAGACAGACAGAGAGACAGACAAAGACAGACGGGGAAAGCGACAGATAGGGAAAGAGACAGATGGGGAAAGTGACAGACCTTGAAAGAGACAGACCTGGAAAGAGACAGACGGGGAAAGAGACAGACAGAGAGACAGACAAAGACAGACGGGGAAAGCGACAGATAGGGAAAGAGACAGATGGGGAAAGTGACAGACCTTGAAAGAGACAGACCTGGAAAGAGACAGATGGGGAAAGAGACAGACTTTGAAAGAGACAGACATTGAAAGAGACAGACCTGGAAAGAGACAGACAGAGAGACAGAAAAAGACAGATGGGGAAAGAGACAGATGGGGAAAGAGACAGACCTGGAAAGAGACAGATGGGAAAGAAACAGAGAGATAGAGACAGACAAAGAGACAGACAGAGACAGGCAGACAGGGAAAGAGACAGACCTGGAAAGAGACAGACCTGGAAAGAGACAGACCTGGAAAGAGACAGATGGCGAAAGAGACAGACGAGGAAAGAGACAGATGGGGAAAGAGACAGACGGGGAAAGAGACAGACGGGGAAAGAGACAGATGAGGAAAGAGACAGATGAGGGAAAAAACAGATGCTACCTGTTACCTCACTACCTACTTCTGGGTTCTGACCTTCCCCACCTCCACCCTCCTCCATATCATTGGCCCCAGCCTGAGCAGCTCAGTTAGCTCTAAACTCCTCTAAACTTGCAATGCTCCTGAGTGTTGCAAGCTGCATATTTAGATCCATTATCTGGACATCCAAACATGCAACTCGCTGACATCAAGCACAGATATATTCACCCTTGAACAGCTGTTAAAGGCATGAATGTGTGGCGCCCTGGACAAGCCAGGACATCACAGGTACAGCAACAACACACCCCACACCCCGGTTAGGAACATCAGAGTCACACACAAATCCTTGTTGCCTCCCTCCAGGGGCTGATGTCCACACCAGGTTGGGCGGAACCAGGCGGTTGGCTCCACCCACCGAGGAGTACACTGTCCTGGAGGCGGAAAAAGGAAAAGGGAGAACAGTGAGAGACAGGGAGAGTGAAGGAGTGAAGTGGTAAAGGAGCAGTCTGACCGTGTCCGGGTACGTGGCCCGGGCACCTACAGCAAGGTTGGCAGACGGTGGTGACAGTCTGCAGGCGAGGCCGATTGACGCACAACCGTAAGGACCGGGGTCGGGCGGTGGCCTGCCGGTACCGGACCGGGGAGCGAAGAGAAGCCAGCACCATGCGGCAGGGCCTACGGACCCCGACCAGGCTTGGAGTCGCCGTTAAACCGGTCAAATCCGTCAGCGACGGGAACCTCCGGGTGTTTCCCAGCAGCAAAGACCCGACTGAAGGCAACCGCTCAACCGTGAAGGGAAATACAGCTACCGCCACAGCTAGAGTTCCCAGGGCCAGTGCCTGCAGGCAAAAGAGGCTCCTCTGGCAAATACACCGCTGGGGAGTGGGTCACCGGTGGGAAGCCATCGGGGCCGAAAACACATCAAAGGTGCAGGGAGAGACAGTCACTGCCAACCTACCGGGAGTGACCACCGCAGCCGTCTGTGGGACCCGTCCATCCAGCCGTTTGTTTTACCAGAGACTCCGTGTACGTTACTGGCTGAGTGAGTACCACCGTGCCGTCTGGCACTGCGCTGCCCCCACAACCCTGCACCTCCCCAACTCCTGCCATCCACCCTCCAGTCGCTATCACCGGGCCCCGGGACCACCAAACCCCCCTAACCACGGAGGGGAGAGAAACATCTCAGCTGCTCCCTGTCATCGCTCCCAGGATCCCCGTCCAAAGCAGCGGTGGTGTCCCATTATCACCACAAACCGTGGGTGGTGTCACGGACTACATCGCCAAACCATCCCTTTCACTCACGGGCAAGGAGCGCCGCTCGAGTCCCCGGATCCGGCCCACCGCTCGAGCCACCGAGCAGCAGCAGCAGCGCCGGACCCGAGCGTGGTGAGCGCAGCGCCCTCCCCGCCCGCGAGAAATGCAACCCAGAAGATGCACACATGGTAGCATAGTCCATGTGGCTCACATATTAAATAGGGATAAACAGTACAGATGAAAGCAGAAAAAGACAATAGAAAGCTAGTAAGAAAAACACCAAACTCTGCTCTTGTGTTAAGGCCGCTTTACATGCTGCGACATCGCTAGCAATCGCTAGTGATGTCGAGCGCGATAGCACCCGCCCCCGTCGTTGTAACGATATGTGGTGATCGCTTCCATAGCGAACATTATCGCTACGGCAGCGTCACACGAACATACCTGCTCTGCGACGTCGCTGTGACCGGCGAACCGCCACCTTTCTAAGGGGGCGGTTCGTTCAGCGTCACAGCGACGTCACAGCAGCGTCACTGAACCGCCGCCCAATAGAAAAGGAGGGGAGGAGATGAGTGGCCAGAACATGCCGCCCACCTCCTTCCTTCATTCTTTTCCAGTGGACGCAGGTAAGGAGATGTTTGTCGTTCCAGCGGTGTCACACATAGCGATGTGTGCTGCCGCAGGAACGACAAACAACATCGTTACTGCAGCAGCCAAAATAATTGGGAAGAGGAGGGCATGTCACCGATGAGCGATTTTGAACGTTTTTGCGACGATTCAAAATCGCTAATAGGTGTCACATGCAACGACATCGCTAAAGCGGCCGGATGTGCGTCACAAATTCCGTGACCCCAACGAGATCGCTTTAGCGATCTCGTAGCGTGTAAAGTCACCTTTAAACTATGATAATTTGATTAACTATGATATTCTGTTTAACTATGATATTGTGTTCAACTATATACTTATCTGCAGCCTGCACTTAAAGTGCAGCCTTGCCTACTCAGTAGCCGTCGCTTGCTGTGTTTGGGATTTGTAGTTTTTTTTTATCAATTGGAGAAAGCTGATGGAAAGTTTTGGTCACATGCTCCTCTACCAGCAGCTACTTTATGGAAAGGAGAGCTATGTAGTCTATAAAGAAAACAACACTAACATCTGCTGGAGAAGAACCTTTAGATCCCATATAATAGCAAGTGCATAGCTTCCAATCTGAATCTGGGATGGTCCCAATTTGAGTGCTCAGACTCGCTGTCCCGGTAGTCTGGGCTTTGACCCGACTTCCTCTTACTTCTCGCCATTAGCTCTTCTCACCTCTCCTCTTCAGTGTCATGAGAGTATCTCGCTCAGGGAAGAACCCGGGTGAATCTGGTGTCAGAAAGTCACAGAGCCTTGCCACTGGCAGGTTCACCATTGTTATTTGATAACATCTCCTTGCTTGTGGTGCTGTAAGGGTTAAGCACCCGTTCCTGCCTGGCTGCTGGCTGTAGCTTCCAGTCTTAGGTGCGGCTTTTTGGGATCACTCCCCTTCCCTATTTAAGTCATGTTTTCTGATAACATAATTACTGTGATAGAAACTGAATTCCTCATTTCTATTTGGTCCACTTCGGAAGGAGCCTGCTCTTGAAGAAGTTTGTCTTGTGTGCAGTGGAGGTGTTTGCTGCACTGATGCTGCCTGGAGTGTTCCTACCCTTATGTTTCTGTATTGTAGTGGTGAGGCTAGTGGTCTTGTCAGCTTGCTTACTAGCCACGGTGAGTTTAGGAGTAGCTGAGGGCCTAACGTATCTGGCTCGGTGACATGCTGAAAGAACCTGTATAGGGAGCTCAGGAATCAGCTTGGGGTGAGTTCAGGAGGTGTCCCCTAACGCCTCCCCTAGCGGCAGGGACCTTCTTTGTATCATGAACCCCTGTGTTCCCTGTGTGTGGTAACATCTTATGGGGGACCAGATACTAGGTAAACCCTGCTAGTTACATGCATGACACTTGGGAACAGGGCCAGCATCTCACTGAATGAGTATAAATTAACAATTGTTATCTCTTCAGAACTGAAATTCATGAACTCTTTTCTTTAGGCAGCAGCCCTACTAATGAACCACAGCCACAATGAGAGAGATAGGAGGATTTGGTATGCTTGACCTGTATTGCAGGCATGGAACCCAGAAGCAGATTATACAAGTACATAAAGATACACCTGTACACAGCAGTGTATCTCTATGTGCCTGTATTCTAGCGGTTAATAAGAATTCCGATTGTTTTGCTCCTATAAAAATGCAAAAAATAATATAAAACAATTACAAAAATGTATTTTTTTGTATGATGCAGTTGTTCTTTTCTTGGGAAATGTTCTTTATGGCTGCTTCTCAATTTATACCGGTGACCTTTTACTTGAGAATCAACTTAATAAGACACTTGTTTATTAGGGAATGTGAGAACAGGTTGTAATTTGTAGATTTTCCATCACCAGGAGCAAAACAGTAACACGACAAGAATCTGCAAAACTAATCATATGCTAAATAGTTGCAAGTCAATTTTATTTATGAGATAGCCAAGATGATTGTCTATAAAATTAAGGCAGTCCCACATTCGAAGCTGTAGTGGATGGTGAGGTATACAACCTGAAAGTTTAAAACATTGTTACTCTTTTGCTCATCAGTGTATTTGGTGTCCCTGTAATCAGAACAACCCACATGACACAGAGATCAGATTATTTGTGGTGATCGGTAAATAGCATAAAAAAGGCGTGGTTGATTATTTTTCTTGAGGACTGGAGTTGGGGACCTCTGCCCTAGAGGATGCAGTTCCCTGTAGTGCCCTGATTTTTGAGGGGTGCTACACACCGAGGGCAGAGATTTTATGAAATCACAATAACTATGCAAGGACACTTAAGCCATGTTCACATATAGCCCACATTTTAAGTTTTTCAGCTGCTTTTTTGCACGTAAATTCTACTGTGTTTAACTGTCCATACCTGGGATGATGTGATTTCATGATCACTTCACCCACTGAGTGTCTAAAGACACAGCTAATCTGTGCAATTTTGGTGCTTTTTTCTCTCTAGAGCTTTCGGTGTGCAGCCTAAACTAACAAATGTAAAAACCTGAAGTTACTTTTTTAAGTGCAGAATCAAAGCTTTCTGTATTATAAAAACCACATTAAAACGTGGCTTCACATCTGCTTATAATAAAATGAGAATGTTCTGGCTACTACTGTGGCACCCTGGACAAGCCAGGACATCACAAGCACAACACCAACACACCCCACACTCCCGGTCAGGCACACCGAAGTCAGACAAAAACCCTTGTTGCCTTCCTCCAGGGGCTGATGTCCACACCAGGGGGTGGGCCAGGCGGTTGGCCCCGCCCACCGAGGAGTTCACAGTCCTGGAGGCGGCAAAAGTAAGGCAGATTAGTTTTGGAAGTACAAGTGGAAGGAGGAAAGTGGAAGTAGAGAAGCCTGAAGTTGGTCCGGGTGTGTGGCCCGGACGGATCAGCAAGGTTGGCAGACGGTGATGACCGTCTGCAGGAGAGGCCTATTGGAGCCAGCCGTAAGGACCGTGGACGGGTGGTGGCCCGGCGGTACCGGACCGGTACGCAAAGAGAAGCCAGCACCATCCGGCAGGGGCTTACGGACCCCGGCAAGGCTAGGAGTCGCCGTGAATTTGCCAAATCCGTTAGCGAAGGGAACCTCCTGGGTTTCCCAGCAGCCAAGTCCCGACAGAAGGCAACAGTTCAACCGAGAGAGGGAAACACAGTCACCGCCAAGGCTAAAGTTCCCAGGGCCAGAGCCTGCGGGCAAAAGGGGCTCCTTCAGCACCCATCCAAGCTGGGGGAGCGGGTTACTGGTGGGAACCCATTGGAACCGTACACGTTACACAGGTGCAGGGAAAGGCAGTCACCATCAACCTGCCGGGAGGAGAAACACCGCAGCCGTCTGTGGGACCCGTCCATCCAGCCGTGTGCTTTACCGAGAACTGTGTCCTCATCATTGGCTGAGTGAGTACCACAGTGCCGTGCGGCACAGCGCCGCCCCCGCGACCCTGCACCTCACCAGGCCCCGTAACCCGCCTGCCATTCACCCCTACCCCCATCACCGGGCCCCGGGACAACCAAACCCCCCCTACCCACGGAGGGGAGAACTAACATCCAGGCTGCTCCCTGTCATCGCTCCCGGGATCCCCGTCCAGAGCAGCGGTGGTGTCACCAATATCACCACAACCATGGGTGGCGTCACGGACAATATCCAATCCCCACAATCAATCCCCACCCTTTTCACTCACGAGCGAGGAACGCCGCTCAAGTCCCCGGGATCCGGCCCACCGCTCGAGCTACCACCGAGCAGCGGCAGCAGCAGCCGGACCCGAGCAGTGGGAGAGCGCAGCGTCCCCTCCTCCGACCGCGACACTACGACTATAAATGAATGAACAAAAAAAAGCCATAGGTCCCGACTAAAGATAAGCAAAATGTACAGATGATGTCGATGTGTACCGCCCCGCGGGCTTGGCTGCGACCGCCGAGCTGCTCGGATCCGTGCTCGTACGGTGGGTGGTGGCTCGAGCTTCTCACTGACCCGGGGCTTACGTCGCTCTGCAAGGAAGTTGGCGCTACACGCAGGGACTTGACGGGGTGGTTCCACGGCCGGGGCCACAGTGGTTTGGTTTGGGATGTAAGTTCGTGACGCCACCCACAGGGTTGTGGTGAATAGATGGACACCACCGCTGCCGTTAACTAGGCCTCCCGGGAACGGTGTTGCGCAGCTTGGTGTTAGCTCCTTAGTGGGTAGGGGGATGATGGTCCCGGGGGCCCGAGGGAGGTGCCGAGGCGTGGGAGCGGGTGGGTGCTGGGTGCGGATGCTGGTGCGGTGCAGCGCGGTGCGCGGCCCGAAGGCACTGGTGTACTCACTATGACACAATACACTGGAGTCTCCGGTAAACCAAGCTGGGTGATGAACGGGGCCCGCAGCCGGCTGCAGCTTCTCCCAGAATAGATTGGTGGTTTCCGCCTTTCTTCTGCACCTCTTTGTAAGAATGTCTGACTCCTATGCCTAAGCAACGGTAGTCCGCTTCCCGACTTGTATATGCCGTAGGAGCCCGTTTGCCTGCAGACGCTGGCCCTTTGGGTCTCTATGCCTTGGTGGTGGCTTTACCCTGTATGGTTGGGCTGTTGTCTTCTAACGGGTCTTGTGTGGGATAGGTCCTAAAGTCCAGTCCGCAATCAGTTGATTTGACTTGACCCTGTTGGTTCAGGGCTTTGTACTGGGTCTGAGTACCCCTCCTGGTGCTCCGGTTTCCATTCGGCTCCCTGGTTTGGTACTGGCGGGCCACCGCCCGACCCTGGTCCCTACGGTTCCACCGGCTGTAATCCCAGCTCCTGCAGAGGGCCACCACGTCTGCCTCCTTGAAAAAGGTGACTGGGCTCCGTCCCAGCCACAGGAGTAGTCTGTTGGCAGGCCTGGACACAGGTCTGCCCGTGAACTTGACTTCCCTCTACTCTGCACTACAACTTGTGTCTGAACTTGTGTGCCTGTTTTCCCGCCTCCAGGCCTGTGAACTCCTCGGTGGGTGGAGCCTACCACCTGTCTCCGCCCCCCCTGGTGTGGACATGAAACCTGGAGGGTGGTGACAAGGGTTTCTTGGTTGGCTGCTGTCACCTGGTCGGGGAGGGGGGTGATGTATGTGTGACTACCTGGGACGACCTGACTAGTCCAGGGCATCACAGTTGCACCAGCCCTGGCTATTCCCAAGCTGTGTCGGGATGATAACAGGTAAGAGACTTCCGGCCTCCCTTTCAGACGCCAGGTACCACTGACCCGGACTCTGGATCAGAGTCCTGTGAATCGATCCGCTCAATACCAGGATGGTTAGTGAAAGTGTGCAGTACGCATACAGACTCATTGAAAACGGATGTATCCTAAAGTACCGAGTGAGTGATTGTGAATTGAGATAAAGGTAATTCATGTGTAAGAAGTGAAACTATCCAACCATAACCAGGGAATAGACACAGTTAAGAACATACTATGAAACAGTGTAAAAGTGTGATGTGAAAATTAATAGAGTAACTATAGAAACAAGTGTTCCAGGCAGCACACAATCCAAGGTGCACGTGTACGAGGAAGACATCCACAATACCTAGAACAAAAGACAAAGGACCAGCACTCCAAATCTTCTGGGATTTATAAGGATTTATTCCACATAAGCATACAGGCGTAAATTATTATTATTTATTGTTATAGCGTCGTTTATTCCATGGCACTTTACAAGTGAAAGAGGGTATACGTACAACAATCATTAACAGTACAAAACAGACTGGTATAGGAGGAGAGAGGACCCAGCCCGCGAGGGCTCACAGTCTACAGGGAATGGGTGATGGTACAATAGGTGAGGTAAATCAGCTAATAATGTTTGAAAAAAGCTCATTATTAGCTGAAATGCGTAATTTATGCCTGCATGATTATACGGAATAAATTCCAGAAGATTTGGAGTGGCGGTTCTTTGTTTAAGTTTTAATAGAGTAACTATAGATACGAGGGGCTGCTGATAAGTCTTTGGCTTTGTGATCTTTTTTTGTTTCTATGTTACATCACATGAAAGCCTTAAGTGTTTAATATATGTTTTCAAAATTGTGTGCTTGTTGCTTGTGGCAACAGTGTTCTATGCACGCGGGAAAACAAAATGGCGGAGTCTAATGCAATATTCACAGCAACTGAGAGCAGAGGAGTGATAAAATTCTTGTTTCTGCAAGGAAAGTCCACCAAGGATATTAATGGTGATATGTCGCAGACATTGGGGGATCAATGCCCTTCATATTCCACAGTTAAGAACTGGGTTGCAAAATTTAAAATGGTCCACTTCAGCACCTAGAATGAGAAACGTCCTGGATGACCGAGTGGTTGTTGTTCCGAAGATCGGCGATGCTGTGCACAACCTAACACTGGAGAATCGACGAATCTCAGCAAAAGCAAAAGCAGTCATCATGGGGATTTCCCGTGAACGTGTTTGTGTCATTATGCATGAACATTTGAACATGAGGAAGCTATCTGTAAAGTGGGTCCCCAAATGTTTGACAACATATCAGAGAAGCATGCAAGTGAAAACTTCCCTGGTCCATTTGTCAGCGTTTCCGGACTGATAAGAACTTCCTAGATCGACTGGTCACTATGGATGTGATCTGGATTTAGTTGTATGACCCTGAAAACAAGGACCAGACAAAAGAGTGGAAGTACAGTGGTTCTTCTCATTCAAAGAAGTTCAGGGTGCAAAAATCAGCCACTAAGGTGATGGTGTCTGTGTTCTGGGATAAGAAATGCATGCTGCTAGTGGACTACCTTCAAAAGGGTTCCACCATAATTGCAAGGTATTACACTGAACGTTTGGACCAATTGAAGGCAGCTCTGAAGGCCAAAAGGTGTGGCAAGCTTTCCAAAGGAATCTTGTGCCTGCAAGATAACGCCTCCGCTCACACTGCAGAAGTGAACACAGCAAAATTGGCAGACCTGGGCTTCCACCTGGCTGACCACCCACCTTATTCACCAAATCTAGCTCCCTCCGACTATCATCTGTTTCCAAACCAGAAGAAACACCTCAAGGGTACCACATTTCACACCATTTCTGATGCCATGGCTGCTGCGTATGACTGGTTTTACGTACAACCAAAATTCTTCTTTTTGCTAGGCTTACAGAATGTGGAATACCGATGTAAGAAGTGTGTTGACATCAGTGGAGATTATGTGGAATAAATGTAGAGTTTCATCATCTTATCTCATTTCTTTCTGGGTAAAGCCAAAAACCTATCAGCAGCCCCTCGTATAATAATTATAATAGATAGGAAGTGAAGTGAAAGACAATATAAATATAAGTAAATACAAGAAAAAGAGGCACAGATAACAATGTATGTATGTAAATAACACCTGCACACTATATATGAAAGTTCCAGTGGACATACCGTATAAGACGACCCCCAACTTTTCCAGTTAAAATATAGAGTTTGGGATATATCGTATACACTCAAGTGTAAGTCGACCTGAGTAATGTGCCCATTGTTTAGTGATGTCCCGTGCTGTAATGTCCCGTGCAGTAATGAGCCCATTGTTTAAAAATGCCCTCCTGCTGTAATGTCCTCATTGTATAGTAATGTGCCCTGTCCTTAAAGTACCGTGCAGTAATGTCTCCATTGTTTAATAATGCTCTCATGCTGGTTCCCTTCTGCCCCCTATCTGCAGTTGTTTACACACAATAAAAGATATTCTCACTTCTCCTCCATGCCCGCGGTGCCTTCAGCTGTTTCTTGCAGTCCGCACACAGACCCATCCGTAATAGCATGAACGGAGCGGCCACTGCAGGATGTCGTCATAGCTTTACTACAGTTGAATACTTTACAGCGCCTGGACAGAGACAGCCCTGGAAAGAGACAGCCCTGGAAAGGGACAGCCCTGGAAAGAGACAGCCCCGGAAAGAAACAGACGGGCAAAGAGACAGACTCGGAAAGAGACAGAAGGGGAAAGAGACAGAAGGGGAAAGAGACAGAAGGGGAAAGAGACAGACGGGGAAAGAGACAGACAGGGAAAAAGACAGACCTGTAAAGAGACAGCCGGGCAAAGAGACAGCTGGGCAAAGAGACAACCGGGCAAAGAGACATCCCTGGAAAGAGACAGCCCTGGAAAGAGACAGCCCTGGAAAGAGACAGACCTGGAAAGAGGCAGACCTGGAAAGAGACAGATGGGGAAAGAGACAGATGGGGAAAGAGACAGACGGGGAAAGAGACAGATGGGAAAGAGAGACAGACAGACACAGAGAAAGAGAGAGACAGACAGAGAGACTGATACAGAGACAGACAGAGAAACTGATACAGACAGACACAGACAGACAGAGACAGACAGACAGAGACAGACAGACAGAGAGACAGACAGAAACTCGAAGAGAGATAGTTGCTATCCTGGGCAACGCCATTACACAGCTCCATGAAATGAAAAATGAAAATGTTACGGTCTTGGAAAATGACAACACAACCCCCCTCCTTCCAAGTTTGTTCTCAAACGTCTGATTTTTTTTTTCACCACTAAAATAATAAAAAAATGTGGACATGTTTGGTATTGCCGTACTCTTAGTGATGATGAGAATCTTGTTGCAAGATTATTTTTTTTTTTACCACAAAATGTGGTAAATCCAATTCTCAGAAAACCATGTCACAATTGTGATTTTTTTTTCCGATATTTTTACCCAATTGGTAGTTTTTCCTTGTTTTTCAGTACACTGTGATAAAAATGAATGGTGCCATTTAAAAGCACATCTTGTCTTACAAAAAAGAAGGCCTCATATGTCTATGTAGAGAGAAAATAAAAAAGTTATAGCTCAGAGAAGAAGAGGATGAAAAACAAAAAAGCAAAAATGGAAATTGTCCCCTTTGTGAAGGGGTTAAAGGCATTGGAAACTACTTGTCTGTTGTGTCCCCTAGCAACTAATCTCTCAGACAGTTCCAGGAATTGCTCAAGCAATTGTTCATATTCATTGTTAATCTGTCTCAGACATGTAAGTTGCCCATACGGAAAAGATTTTTTCACATCCGAGGGATGGTAGCGATCATAATGTAATAATGTAGCTGGTTTTCTACATCCAATAGCTGCTTGCTGATGTTGCTCTGATTCTATGCAAACATCCAAAGAATGGCCATGATCACCTCCAAATGTTGCCTTGAAATCTATATTATTACTGTTCATATTAATGTATCTAACAAAGGCATTAAATTCCTGTTCAGTGCTGACCATATAACAAAAGCATCATACAGTTGAAACCAGAAGTTTACATACACTATCTGAAATCAGAATAAACCTTTCCCATTTTAGGTCAATTAGGAGCCAAAATTTTTTATATTTGCCAAATACCACAATAATGAAAGAGATAGAACATTTTAAGGCATTTGTATTACTTTCTGCAAAGTGAAAACTTTACATACATTTCATTAGTATTTGGTACCATTGCCCTTAAACTGTATGACTTGGATCAAATGTTTTGGATATCCTTCTACAAGCTTGTCACAATCTTTGGTAGGAATATGGGACCATTACTTGTGAAAGAACCGGTGTAACTGAGCCATGTTTGTAGGTTGTCTTGCTTGCTCCTGCATTTTCAGCCTTGCCCATAAATTTTCAGTAAGATTGAGATCAGGGTTTTGTGATGGCCACTCCAAAACATTGACTTTGTTATCCTTAAGCCACTTTGTAACCAATTTGGCGGTATGCTTTGTGTCATTGTCCATTTAGAAGACCCATTTTAGCCCAAGCTTTAAGTTCCTGGCTGATGTCTTGAGATGTTACTTCAATATTGTCACTTAAGCTTCTTTCCTCATGATGCCATTTATTTTGTGAAGTTCATCAGTCCCTCCTGCAACAAAACAACCCCGCAACATGATGCTGTCACACCCGTGTTTCAAAGTTGGGATGGTGTTCTTAGGCTTCAAAGGTTTTCCCTTTTTCCTCCAAATGTAACGATGGTCATTATGGTAAAACTGCTTAATTTTAGTTTCGTCAGACCATGGGATATGTCTCCAAAAATTAAGGTCTTTGTTCCTTTGTGCATTTGCAAACATTAATCTGGCTTTTTCAAAGTTTCTTTTAGAGTAATTGCTTCTTCCTGGCAGAGTGGCCTTTCAGCTCATGTTGATAAAGTACTTGTTTCACTGTGAATAATGACACAATCTTACCAGCTTCTGCCAGCATCTTCACAAGCTCTTTTGCTTTTGTTCTTGATATGCACATGAGTCGACCATCAGGGTTTTCGGTAGGGGGGTACTCTGGTGCCGGGACTACGGATACTTTACTCTCGATGGGGTTATCACAGGTGGTCGGTCCCGGCTTCATGCCCTGGGTGCTCACTCTGCGGCTGTGGAATGGGGTACAGGGATGATTTTGGGGATATACGTGACGCCACCTGTGGTGTCTGGTAAGCGGGATACACCAGCGCTGCCCGCGGCCGACCTCTGAGGCGATGGTGGCGGCAGCTTAAGATCTCTCAGCTCTCCACAGGTGGAGCTATTTTACCTCAGGGCGGCGGGTCGCTGACCAGGAGGGAAGCGACCGAGCGGTGATGGCTGCCTTCTTCTCTGACGTCGCAGGGTCGCAGCAGAAACAGTTCAGTTACCAGAAGGCCAATGGTCCCAAATTTCGGAGAAGATTTAATGACAGAGTTTTTCTCTGAGGTAACCTTTCTTTGTCTCTTTCTCGGTCTCTGCTCTGAGGGCTCTGTGACTCCCTCTTTAACCCACTCGTTAGTCTCGTCACTGGTTTTCCCAGGGGTCTGATGCTGCACGGTTTCTTTATCTATCCCGCAACAGCATCGTGAACTCGGTTTGGGATTAGTAGTCAGACTGTTGATGGGTACCGGGCCTCCTCTTATTTAGGATCCTAGGTTAACGGTCAATGGTTTGGGGATAAACCTGACAAACCTCCTCGGTCCCGTTATACCGGTGTCGACCTGAACTTTTCAGCCGGCTCTTGCCAGACCTAAAGCTTCCCCTTTCCGTCTTGGTTACCCCTTTTCCTGTGTCTTTCTTTTCTTTCGGGGTACCCTCGCTCAGGACGTCCGGCCTATGTTATTTCTAGCCCTTCTTTCAGTCATCAATTTACTCTCGTCTCTGCTTGTCACTCTTTACTGACTGACTGTTAACTGACTAACTGTCACCCAGTTGTCCTGGCAACCACGTTGCGTCTCACGCTCAGCTAGGCTCCACCCCCCTATGGACCTACAATATAAACAGTCCCAGGAATATGAAGGTAGGGGCTGCTGAGTCCATGGTACTCAATTTAATATAAGACTCTGCATTTCTTCTCTCTTTCACCTGTTAAGGTGCTGTATTCCCCTGTAGTGCCTAACCACGGGGCGTCACATACCCCCTTAGTTAATCACACTCGTCCCCGAGTGTGGCAACAAGGTTTGGGTTAAGCTAAACATTTTCTTATAATTTAACCATAACATGTTGGTAATATTTACTCTACTTTTTTTTTTTTTTTTAACAGAGTCTTAAAAATAAAAACTACAAAAATTGAATAAGATAGGTCACCAGCTCATACAGCATTAGTCCATTGGCCGTAATATGTTAAAGAAACTTTTGCCACACCCAGTTCTGTGGCTCGGTCTTCGCTTAAAGTGCATCAACACAAAGAAAAATATATCAACAGTTACGAGTGCTTTAGTTTAAGAGTTCTTAGTGTGGTGAGGTTCCATATCAGTCATACTCACTGTAGGCCTCTTGGCCCTGGAGTCACCTTCCTGGCCCCTATACAGCATTATGCAAACTTCCTTTACCCCTTTTATATATTAATACTATCTACCTATTCAACTATTTACATATTCCACTTTCTACATTTTATTCTCTGTATCTAAGCGGTGGACAGCCAAAGTTAATACGTGTTGACCTGCGTAAAATTGGTATACTTGAGAGTCTACGTACTCTCCTAGTGGAAATCTCAGGTACACCGACTGCAGAAATCTCTGATTCCATTACAAGGGGTGGTTCTTCTGCTCTGGGCGTTTCACTGGGTTGTGGAAAAGTCATCATCGGTATCAAGTATACGCCATCTACTTGCGGCCAATCTGCAGGAAGTTCTCCTAAAATTGTCTTGACTATTCTTTCTTTCTCTTCTTTTCTCTGAATAGGCATTCTCTCTACTGGTGGCAGCTGTTGAGGGTATTTCTTTAAATGATCCCTGGACACTATTGCTGTTATTTCACCTTTGTCTTTGCTAATCAAACAGGTTTTCTGGTTGTTGAAGTTTGATGGTTGTACAGTGTAGGGTTCTGCCTCCCATTGATCATCTAACTTATGCAGTCGTCTTTTTCTCTTTAACACTAATTCACCTGGTAGTAAGGGTGTTCCTTGAGCACTTTTGTTAAAGTTTGCTTCTTGTTTTTCCTTTGATTTTTCCAGGCTTCTCTCGACACATTCCAGTATTTTCTGATATTGCTCCTTTCTTTTTACTTCCCAATCTGCATCTGAGGTATTTTCTTCAGGAACGATTATGTCCATCTCCAAATCCACCGGCAATTTTCCTGGTCTTCCTCTCATAAGGTATGCAGGGGTGCAATTTGTTGAGCTTACTGGAATGTTGTTATACATGCCAACTAGATCTGGTAACTTCTCTGGCCATCTGTTCTGCTCCTCCAAGGGCAGGGTTTTTAGCAGCTCTATCACAATGTGATTCATTTTCTCACACATTCCATTAGTCTGAGGATGATAAGGCGTAGTACAAATTTTCTTGCATCCGTATAATTTACAAAATTCTTGAAATAGTTCAGACTCAAAAGTCGGGCTTTGATCTGTTAATACCCGGTCTGGATATCCATGTGGTCTGCAGAAATAGGCTTGGAATGTTTTTGCCGCTGTTCGAGCCGTTAAGTCCTTCACTGGAGCTACTACTAGGAACCTGGAATAGTGGTCCACCATGGTAAGAGCATAAGTATAACCGGATCTGCTGGGTATGAGCTTGACGTGATCAAGGACTACCAGCTCTAATGGCTGTTTGGTAATGATGGACTGTATTGGTGCCTTCTGACTGTTACGGTCTTTTCTTCTTCATGAGCATGGTCCACAATCTCTACACCATTTCTCTTTAGTAGATCTCATGCCAATCCAGTAAAATCTTCCACGTAACAGGATCTCCAACTTCTTCCATCCAAAATGTCCTGATTGATTATGATACATATCTAACACCATTTGGGTGTCTCTTTTTGGAACCACAATTTGCCAAACCATCTCATGTGTACTAGGATTAATATATCTTCTGCACAGTTTATCTTGATGGATAAATAACTTGCTTCTTTCTTTCCACAATTGGTTGGCCTCTAATGGGAAATCTTTGTCAAGTTTGCAGATTGGTTCGGTTACTAGCTTTTTCACTAGGCTCACTGCCGGATCACTATCTTGGGTTTCTTTCCAATTATAGTGAGGCAACGAGTTCAATGCTATATTCTGCTGGTTTTGATAGATAACAGCCTCTGTCACTTCCCATTTTCTGTTCTTATGGAAAGCTGGGAGTTCTACTTCCTCCAAGTCATCCTCCTCTACTTCTGATCCTGGTAGATATGCCTGAGGATTCCTAGACAGGGCATCAGCATTGGCATTTTTACGGCCTGTCCGGCACTTGATGATAAAATCAAAATTTGACAATCTGGCCATCCAGCGTTGCTCCAGTGCACCGAGTTTTGCAGTGTCCAGATGCGTCAATTGATTGTTATCTGTATAGGTGACGAATTTTGAAGCAGCCAGATAATGTTTAAACCTTTCCGTTATGGCCCAGACCAAGGCCAAAAACTCCAACTTAAAAGAACTATAATTTTCAGAGTTTCTTTCGGTGGGTCGAAGTTTCCAGCTGGCATAAGAAATTATACCAGCATAAAATTTCTTTTCCATCTTGTACCTTAGATAATACTGCTTCTAGACCTACATAACTTGCGTCGGTATACAGGACAAATGGTAGGTTATAATCAGGATATGCCAATATTTCCTCACCAGTTAGAGCAGTCTTCATCTGTTGGAAGGAATCTTCTTGCTCTTTACTCCATACCAATGATGGTTCTGAACTTCTTCGTTTAGTTTGGCCTACCAGTAGGTCTTGTAAAGGTGCTGCCATTTTCATATAGCCCCTTATAAATCTCCGGTAATATCCTACCAAACCCAGGAATTGGCATACTTCTCTGACGGTGGTTGGTCTCTGCCAATCTTGGATAGCTGTTATCTTCTCCGGATCTGGTGCTATTCCATCTGCGCTAACTACATGTCCAAGATATTGGACTTTTGGTTTCAGCAGGTGACATTTTGATGGTTTAAGCTTCATTCCATATTTTGCTAGAGATGCAAATACCTCAGCCAAGTGTTCCAGGTGATCTTCATAGGTCTTGGAGTATACGATTACATCGTCTAGGTACAAGAGTACGGTCTCAAAGTTCTTGAGTCCCAGGCAACATTCCATGAGCCTTTGAAATGTTCCTGGTGCATTACATAATCCGAACGGCATCCTATTAAATTCACATAGGCCCATTGGTGTTGTAAATGCTGTCTTCTCTCGGTCTTACTCTGCCACGGAGACCTGTCAATATCCACTAGTGAGATCTAATGTAGAAAAATAATTAGCAGTCCTCAATGCAGCAAGAGACTCCTCTATATGGGGTAACGGGTAAGCATCTTTGTGATTGATCTTATTTATTTCCCTTTAATCCACACACATCCTCATAGTGCCATCTTTTTTTCTAACTAGGACTAAGGGTGCTGCCCAGGGGCTACAACTATCTCTTATAACCCCTGCCTCTCTCATGTCCCGCAGCATCTGTTTTACACACTGGTAGTGTTTTCGTGGCACGGGTCTATGTCTCAGTCTAATTGGGGGATGATTCCCTGTGGATATGTGATGATGTACCCCTTCAACCTTCCCAAAGTCTAATCGATGCTTACTAAACACATGTTCGAATTCTCGTGCTACCCGATAGATTCCATGTTTTTGATAGGAAGGGGTGGTATTAGTCCCTACATGTAACTTCTGACACCATTCCTCCAGCTGTCCCTTGGAGTTGTTGTCCTCCGCTTGATTTGACGGGGGCAAAGGCTTTATCGCCTGTATATGGCTGTCACAGACAGTGTACAGCTTTGCTACTGTAGTGTACCTGGGTAATTTTACTTCCTCTTCCAAACAGTTTATGATACGAATTGGTACTGTTCCTTTGCGTACATACAACCAAGTTTTAATGTGACTTCCCTAAACCCAACCTGGTTTAGTGGTAGTACATTGGCTGCTAGTATAACCAAACTAGAATCCGGGGGTCTAAAATCATCATCAGACCAATAGTGTTTGTACAATATTTGTGGGATGGTGGTTACTTGTGACCCAGTGTCCAAAACAACTGACATGGGGATTGCTTCTGGTGTAATATTAAGGTACGGCAGACCTCCCACGTACCGACTACGCCAGTCCTTCGGGGCCAACTGTCTTATTCCTGAGGCTCGGCCCTGGGCCCCAGGAATCGCCGGTTAAAAAGACATCCTCTTGTGAAATGGCCTGGCTTGTTACAACGAAGGCAGACGGGTTGTCATGAAGAATCCGTGTGGTCCATGGCTCTGCGTTGGAATGGTGCGTTGGTCCCCTGAACGGGCGACTTGTTGGTCCCCTCCACCGGCGACATGTTGGTCCCCTCCACGGGCGACATGTGCCTTTTCTTCATCCATGGAACATACTCAGGAGAATCAGCTAACTGTATTTTACTAGGTAGTTGTGACCCTGGCTGGTTCTGCAAGAGTGTTAACACAAAGTCCATCTTTTTAGTCAGCTGCTGTACTTGGTTGCTCAAATCATCCTCTCTGTTTGATGTCTCAGCCACCTTTACAACCTTTACCAAATCTTTGGAAGCATTTGTTATGCCGGCGGGAGAAGTATCAACCTGCCAGGATGGGTCCACTGACTTGGCCAGCAACTTGTACTGTAATACTGTTATTGCTTTATCTTTTATAGCATCAAAGTCAACATCAGGGTGATCTAAAACCCACATATGCACCTGCTCACGACTGACTTCTGACATCAATCCAGCTTTGAACTGTTCGGGAAGCATTTTATCCTCGTCGTCCACACTTGCTGGATCCACTTGCTTTAAGGACCGGAGTGCTACCTGTAAACGTAAGGCATAATCTCTGATGGTTTCTTTTGGCCCTTGTTCACATTGGTAGAATATCATCCTCAACTCAGCCCGGGAGCGTTTCTCAAAAGCAGCTTTTAACTTGGCAAATACATTTTCTACGGAGTCTCTGTCGGTAACTTTCCATGACTCCACCTCCAGCTCTGCTGCACCGATTAATTGTCCCAGCACCAGAGCGGCTCGCTGTTTCCCAGTCATAGCATACATATCCAGCACTGCACATATTTTCCTCTTAAAAGCTGCCAGAGTGCCTGGTTTCCCTTCATAGATTGGCCACCATTTTGCTCTGGGCACATATGGCAAGGTTATTGGCATTATTGAGGCTACTGGCGCAGCTCCTCCTTCTGCAGGGACCCAGGAATCATTGTCCTCACTCATGGCGGTGCCCCCTTAGTTAATTGCGGCTAGTTGCAAAGCCTTTAGATACAGTCAAGTTCAGCACACACTAGGCTTTTGCATAAACAGACCCGCCTTTTGTCAGTTCTCGGGTCTTTTCGGAACCAGCCACTGCACTTCGGGTAGTCTAAGCAGAGCGCTGAGCGGGACTTATCCTTGCTCTCCTTTTCACCTGTTGTGTGGCGCAGCTTCAATTTCTGTGGTAGCTCGCGCCTATTTCAAACCAATGAGCAACGCTGTTTAATTACAATGAATATGGCGGTTCTGTGTGCACTTTACATAGCCAATAAAGTCTTGTTAGGCACACATTGTTGGTTTTTAAGTACGATCCTGTTCGTGACGCCAATTGAGTCGACCATCAGGGTTTTCGGTAGGGGGTTACTCTGGTGCCGGGACTACGGATACTTTACTCTCGATGGGGTTATCACAGGTGGTCGGTCCTGGCTTCGTGCCCTGGGTGCTCACTCTGCGGCTGTGGAATGGGGTACAGGGATGATTTTGGGGATATACGTGACGCCACCTGTGGTGTCTGGTAAGCGGGATACACCAGCAGTGCCCGCGGCCGACCTATGAGGCGATGGTGGCAGCAGCTTAAGATCTCTCAGCTCCCCACAGGTGGAGCTATTTTACCTCAGGGCGGCGGGTCGCTGACCAGGAGGGAAGCGACCGAGCGGTGATGGCTGCCTTCTTCTCTGACGTCGCAGGGTCCTGTCGAAAGGCAGAGAGACGACACACCAAGTCCACATCAGCTTAAACAAGTCCTTTTCACTGGCATCTGGTTTGTTTTGCACAGTACACAGCAGAAACAGTTCAGTTACCAGAAGGCCAATGGTCACAAATTTCGGAGGAGATTTAATGACAGAGTTTTTCTCTGAGGTAACCTTTCTTTGTCTCTTTCTCGGTCTGTGCTCTGAGGGCTCTGTGACTCCCTCTTTAACCCACTCGTTAGTCTCGTCACTGGTTTTCCCAGAGGTCTGATGCTGCACGGTTTCTTTATCTATCCCGCAACAGCGTCATGAACTCAGCTTGGGATTAGTAGTCAGACTCTTGATGGGTACCGGGCCTCCTCTTATTTAGGATCCTAGGTTAACGTTCAATGGTTTGGGGAAAAACCTGACAAACCTCCTCGGTCCCGTTATACCGGTGTCGACCTGAACTCTTCAGCCAGCTCTCGCCAGACCTAAAGTGTCCCCTTTCCATCTGGGTTACCCCTTTTCCTGTGTCTTTCTTTTCTTTTGGGGTACCCTCGCTCAGGACGTCGGGCCTATGTTATTTCTAGCCCTTCTTTCAGTCATCAATTTACTCTCATCCCTGCTTGTCACTCTTTACTGACTGACTGTTAACTGACTGTCACCCAGTCGTCCTGGCAACCACGTCGCGTCTCACGCTCAGCTAGGCTCCACCCCCCTATTGACCTACTATATAAACAGTCCCAGGAATATGAAGGTAGGGGCTGCTGAGTCAATGTTACTCAATCTAATATAAGACTCTGCATTTCTTCTCTCTTTCACCTGTGACCAAAGAGCACTGCACCTTGCTGTTAAGGTGCTGTATTCCCCTGTAGTGCCTAACCACAGGGGCGCCACACACATGTCTGACCAAAGCACGTTCATTTCTGGTACACAGAACCCATCTCTTTCCTGAGTGGTATTGATGGCTGGATATTCCAATCTTGTTTGAACTTGAGTATTATTATTTGAACAGATGAACAAGGCACCTTCAGGTATCTGGAAATTGCATCCAAGAATGTACCAGACTTGTGCAAGTCCACAATTCTCTTCCTGAGATCTTGGCTGATTTTTTTTTTTACTTTCCCATGATGCTACACAAAGACGCAGTGTGTTTCAGGTGTGCATTAAAATACATCCACAGGTGTGTCTTTAATTAACTCAGAAGTTGCCATTAATCTTATCAGAAGCTTCCAAAGACATGACATCATCATATGAGCTGTTCCATATTGTTTAAAGGCATAGTACTCTAAAGGCTGCTTTACACGAGTCGATATATTGTGCGATGCATCGTTGGGGTCACGGATTTTGTGACGCACTTCCGTCATTCGTAACGACATCTCTCATCATGTGACAGCTCCTTGCGAGTCCAACCGATGCCTAATCGTTTGAAATTCGGCCATCGTGTACTCATCGTTTAATTCCATAAAATCGTTCAGTTTTGTCTTCATGAACGACACATTGCAAAGTGTGACACCGTGTAATCGGCCATCCTCGTAGTTGTTTGTGACGTCAGTAAACGTTCAGGGCGTATTTGTGGTTTTAAATATTCACGCCAAATCTAATCGGATTGGTTGTAGCAGATGCGTTTTGATTGGTTATGACTGTCATAAAATACGGAGCTGTAGTCATGATGTGTGAACATTCAGCCTTGGCGTCATGCACAGTGTTTTATAGTGCATTAGTCCTAATTTTTCTTACGTTTGTTTGTTCGCTGGATTTTCCGCCCTCACTCCTTGTTATCCCTTTTTTGTGGTAAGTTGTTATATGCCAATCTTTCCTTTTTGGATCAAAATCGACATTAACCAGACCACAAACAACAACAAACAAAAATGATGCTAAGGACACACGAGGCAACAAAGACAGACGCAGAAGAGAAACAATATATATGGGATCTAACCAATCAACCACATTAGCAGAACTGGATTGAGCAGGTCAGAAGAATTCAGGGCGTGCAACAATCCAGACAACGTCACGGAGGGCTGTATAGTTTGCCTAATTACGCCCATACAAAAGACAGATTGACCAAAGGAAAACATGTGTGAAGCCTTTTGGACGTCCGCCATTGCCAATCAATATATCGATGAGCGCTTTGTGGTCGTTTGACAACACTCAACGTGTAACACATGGACAACTACCTATCAGCGATACAAACAAAAAAAAAAAAGACTTTGCCAAATAAATCGCACGATGAATTGACTCGTGTAAAGTAGCCTTTAGTGTAAGTAAACTTTTGACTTTGCAAAAAGTAATAAAAATTCCTTAAAACATTTTTTCTCTCTCATTAGTCTTCCTTAAGGCTAAATTTTTCAATCAATTATCGCCTTTAATGGGTACATTAAACCTTTATATGGCGAAAATGAAGAAGTTAAATGTTTTCCAGCACTTCTCAAAAATTATAGAAATGATCCCCATATTACATCTATTAATCGCAACTGTGTTCATTAGTATCTGAGATGTATTTAGCTATCCTTCTATGGCTTGCTGAAAGTCTGAAAATATATGACACTTATTTTTTTTTTGTTGTTGTTTTCTTCTTTTTTTTTCTTTTTTGAAAAGTGCTAGAAAACATTTAGCTACTTCATTTTCGCCATTGAAAGGTTTAATGTACCCATTAGGGGCGGTTAACGTGATTAACGGCACTCTTTTGTGCCAGAAACACGTCAGCGCTAATATGCCTTGGATGGACTTTTTACTCGTGGAGCTACAGAATAATTTTTATACATTTTTGGATGTGCCGATCCTCTTTTCCATTTACTTATGTAATTAACCATTTCCTGTCTTTGATGCAGGCTCACACGCTAAGTCCAAATCTTTCCCGGCACTTGATTCAGTCAACTGTTAATAGTAAAAGCCATTGTCAATCACTGACAGCGGTATTTAACACGCACAGACTTGAAACGGTAATTGATTCTGCCTAACAGCGTGCATGTCAAGTGAGTGCGGTGCTGATGGGTCGTCAAGACATCTGGGATTCAGCTGATGACCCCGTCCGTACCTGTCAACACAATCATCATGTGTACACTGGCTGCCAGCCTGCATTCATAGGCGAACATGATTTCTGCTATATAGCCTAGTGCTGATGCACTGCTTTTTATAGCACAGGCGATCGGACAATTAAATGGAGTTAAAAATAAAAAAAATAAAAATTTAGAATTTAAAAAAGCACAAGTGTTCATATCACCCCCTTTTGACCCCTTTAAAAATAAAACAATTTACAATAAAAAAATAAATAATACACAAATTTGGTATTACCGTATTCATAAGTGTCTGATTAAAATATAAAATTAATTCATCTGATCAGTAAACGGAGTAACAAGAAGAAAAAAAACACCAGAATTACGTTTTTTAATGTACCGCAACATTGCAACAAAATGCAATGAAAGGCAATGAAAGGATTTTATCTATCCCCAAATGGTATTAGTAAATATGTCAGCTAAGTGTGCTAAAACTAATTCTCATACAGCCCCATATGTTAAAAATACGGGTCTTGGAAAATGGTGACAAAAGCAAATCTTTTTTTAACAACTTTCTTAAAAATTTTTCACCACCTAATTAAAAAAAAATGCATGCTTGTATCTACTTCCTCTTACTGACCTGCGTAATTATATTGTCAGGTCAGTTTTACAATATATTGAACATGTTGGCCAGTTCATGAGAGCTCAACTGCCAGTGACAAGGCGTATCTCTTTGTTGGGACCTTAACTTAATATGCCTCTATCCGGACTAAAAGCCTACAATTTTAGGGGAAGGTAGGATCCAGCCTAATTGAAAATGTCTTAGGCTGAAAGGAGGCGTTCTCAATCAGAGAGGAGTGTACTACAAATATTATAGACTAACTAACACCTCCAAACAGAACAAGACAAGTGTGAACAGCTGCAAGCTGAGAATTTAATAAAAACAGAAAAAACAACAGTACTCTGAAGTGCTATAACATGCAAACATTGAATATAGGAATTTGGAACTGCATTACTGCTATTGAAACTAAGATTAAAAAATGAGATACTTAGCTCACAAATTGGCCAATTTATGAGCGCTCAACAGCCAGCGACAAGACGTATCTTTATGTTGGAACCCTAACCTAATATGTCTCTATCTGGGCTTAAAGCCTACACTATTGGGGTGGGACTACCTCTCAGTGAGTGAAGGCAGTCTGGACATGCATGTAATGTGCCAATCATTAGATTGAATATCACAGGGTTTGTAAGCTGAAGTCAGTTCAAGGTTTCAGCAGACTTAGCCGGCAACATGTATGATTAAGCTCACAATGAGGCTTCACTCTCTTCTGCCTGATTACTGCCTTCATGTGCCTGACAGGCCTGGTGATATGATTGACACAAAAAAAACCTGATGAAACGGTTACTAAACTCATGGTAAAGATTGAAAAACTAACCAAACTCTGATGAAACTCCAAACCTGAAAAAAAAAACCACTGAAGATACTGGGACCAATTTTCTTATATGAGAGAATCATTGATAATATCTGAATGAGTGTTTATTCTAATAATAACCATAGTTTTTGGCAGCTCTAGCCCTTTATTTTCTAGGGTGACCTCTGTTTTAATGCATGTTGCTATAAATGAAAATTACTGATGCAGCTTCTGCCATTTTACCCACGGCAAGAAAGATTTTGGTTGCGGTCTTTTCCCTTGACCTCACTAATTAACAAGGTTTACCCATAAAAGTGGCACTTACTTATCTGTTGTATCATATTTAATTGTTTATTTCTCTGCAGACATGAAAGTCATATCCAGTTTTCTTCTTCTTTCCTGCTTGGTGGTTCTTGTTCACTGTCACATTCTTCTTGAGGAGAAACCAGATAGACCCAACAGTGGAAGTGTCGTCCGTTTTTCTGAGCTTCTTCCACCCATTTCCATAATAGGTCAGTATTAGGCTCGTACATATTTGCTCACTATAGGCTAATACAATAATCACCATTAATGAAATATATTGTAATGTTTTATTGATATAAACAGATTTAACAAAGACGTCACGAAGAGTGAGCAGAATTGATGCGGAAAAGAATAAACTGGCTAAGGTACCAATTTCTTTTTACTATGTCAATACAGCTAGTTTCACACTTACGCATTGCACTCAGTTCAGAGATACATTGCGGTTTCTGTTCGAATCCACGAAAAACGTGACTTTGATAGAACACCAACATAGCCCCGCAGAGCCATTGACTTAAATGAAGCCGATAGAGGCATTGTATAGCCTCTGTCCTTTGTTTTTTTTTTCCAAAAAGTAGAATAAGTGGTCTGCTGTGATATGAGTTTCCATTGGAATGCAGTTTTTTGGGGATTCTGATAGATACCCAGAAAAAGTGATTGACGGAGAGTTGTATGTGTCAACCTACCCTTAGTTAAAAGAAAAAGGTTTTGGTACCGTGTTAGCCAGTTGAAAAATGATTGATTGCTCTCAGTGAGAGAAACAAAATTAAAATTTTGTAGTTGTGATACCTTTTAATGGCTAACTAAAATAAAAATAAAATATGATGTTATAAAGCAAGCTTTCGAGACATCTCAGGTCTCTTCCTGTAAAATATGATGTTAAAAAGCAAGCTTTCGAGACATCTCAGGTCTCTTCCTGACATGGTTGATACCATGTCTGAGGAAGAGACCTGAGATGTCTCGAAAGCTTGCTTTATAACATCATATTTTATTTTTATTTTAGTTAGCCATTAAAAGGTATCACAACTGCAAAATTTTAATTTTGTTTCTCTCACTGAGAGCAATCAATCATTCAACCTACCCTAACACATTTTTTGTACTGTAATATTCATTCTGTGGATTTTTAATAAAAAGTAGATATTTGTCCAATACTGAATGGGCAAAAACATTCAAATACCTTACAATGAGCTGTTCCTGGAGATAGAATTGAATTCAGTATATGTCATTTTCCTGCTTTAATAAAAACTTTGTCCTTGATAATCCAAATTCTCAAGTTTAGCGAATGGCAATATATATATGAAGCAATACTTCATGTCAAAATGAAGGACAAAAATGAGAGAAACTATGAGAATATTTAATAGGAGAATATGAAATTAAAGAAACTGTGATATCAAAAAATAGTGTAATGTTTAAGGCTACACTCAAACTATGAGTATTTGGTTTTGATGTTGCAGATATTCTGCAGCATTCTTGCACCTATTAGGTATATTAGTTGCATAGTTACAAAATTACAAAAATACCTAGCTCCATCTAGTTCAACCTTTCTTCACAAATTATCCATTTTTGTCACTAAATCTCGTATAACCGACAATGTTGTGTGTACTGAGGAAATCATTCAGCCCTTTTTTAAAAGCTGTTATACTGTCTTCCATTACTACCTCCTGTAGTAGGGCATTCCACAGTCTGACTGCTCTAACTAGAAAGAACCCTTTCCTGTTTAGCTGCCAGAATTGTTTTTTTTCTACTCGCAGTGAATGCCCCCTGGTCATTAATATTGTCTTTGGAAGGAATAAGTCATGTGCCAGTCCATTGTATTGCCCACACATGTATTTTTACATATAAATGAGATCTCTTCTGAAACATTTTTTTTGCTAAGCTAAACAAGCCTAATTTTTCCAACCTCTCAGCACATGGGCGGCCTTCCATTTCTTGTAATAATCTAGTTGCCCACCTTTGAACTGACTCTAACTTCTGAATATCCTTTTTAAAATGTGGAGCCCAAAACTGGATCCCATATTCCAGATGTGGCCTTACAAGTGATTTATAGAGGATAACAATACGATGGGATCACGAGATCTAACCTCTCTTTTTATACACCTAAAATTTTGTTTGCTTTTGCAGCTGCTACTTGACATTGAGTGCTGTTACTCAGCTTAAATTCCTTCCACTTTGCTGGAACTGTAAGGCACTGCATTTTGTGTTCAGTGAAAATGCCCAATGTCAAAAAATCACCAAAAGTTAATCATGGGAACTTAAATTAAAGCACCACTCCAGTGGGTTTTTTTAATTTCACTACTGGAGTGATGCTTTTAAATGTAAGTCCTCTGCCCCCAGTCCTATACTCACGTGCCGTCGTCCTGTTTCCAGTGTTGCTCTGGTCCGTCTTTGTCAGTTTGTGACCTGACAGCAGCTCCAGTGTTTGATGTGAGACGGTGGCCTGGGGCTATAGTTGTGGGCGAGGGGATCCCTTTTGTAGTCTGCACCCTGGCCATCCCCACAGGGTAGGGGAGACTATTGTGTTTGACAGTTCGGGGGGACCTGGCTGGGTGCGAGAGGTGGTGTCATGCTGCTCATGCCTTAGGAAGTGCTGCACATCGACGATGGCTTAGGCAACTCAGGAAGCCTCATTGGTGAAAGCAAACATGGAGTCAAACAGTTCTTTTTCTGGTTAAGTTTTAGATCAACAGTGTCAACTTTACAGTTGAGACAGAGGGCACATTCAATTTTAACACACTTTAGGTTCACAGAAACAAAATCTCTCATGCTGGGCACAACATCTTTCCAGACTTGTTTAGTTACAAAGCATATCAATATCCTTAGGTTTAACTCCTATCAGACAACCTTCACTTGGTTCCAGAGGCTCACCGAGAGATGCAGTGACTGTTTCTGGGTTCATCATCCAGTCGCTCCTGTCCAAACAATAAAGCATGTTGAAAGGTGCAGAGCAGACAATCAGCAAGCTTTTCCAGTGTGGCACCCCTGGCCCCATCACCACCATATCAAATATTTGCATGGTAGTGATTGGCCATGAAAATCACTGTAAAAAAAATGTATATATGACGTGGGCTTCTACCCTATTTTGATAACCAGCATGGGTAAAGCAACAGCTACAAACTGCAGCTCCCACCTGTGACCTTTACCATGGTTGGATATAAAAAAGGGGATCCTAAGACTTTTTTAAAAAAGTTATTTAAATAAATAATTTAAAAAAAAGGCGTGGGGTCACCCCATTTTTGATAACCAGCCATAGTAAAGCAGAGAGATGGGGACTGGTATTATCAGTATGGGAGGAGCCATAGATATTGTCTCCCCACCCTGCCTAAAAATACCAACCACCAGCTGCCCAGAATTGGCACATCACATTAGATGTGCTAATCCTGGCACTTTACCTGGCTCATCCCTATTGCTTGGGTGCGATGGCAATTTGGGCAATATAAGAGGTTAATGACAGCTGTGATTTCTCAAAAAACCATAGCTGCAATCAAGCCCTGATTAGTAAAGGGAGGCATCTTTGAGACACTCCCATTATTAATTTTGTAAGGGAAAAGAAATAAAACACAAACACTGAAACAATCATTTATTTGAAATAAAATACACACACCCTCTTTCACCTCTTTATTAACCCCCCAAAACACCCTTGCAGATCCAACGTAATCCATACAAAGTCCTCAGCTCTGCTACATCCAGAGTCTGCAGAGAGGGAAAACAAGTCTGCTCTCCACAGACTCCAGGAACTACTAACAGCCAAGAGGGACCCGGCTGTGAGCAGGTGATGTCACTCAGTTCACTTAAGGTCACACCCGGGTTTCCACAGTGTGACCTCAAGTGACCTGACTGCTAGACTGTTGGAGTATGTGACATAACTGTGATGGAGGCCCACAAAGCAGGAGATGGTCATAAGAAGATAGCAAAGCGTTTTCAAGTTTCCATTTCCTTAGTTCAAAATGTAATTAAGGAATGGCAGTTAACAAGAAAGGGAGGTCAAGATAAGGTCTGGAAGACCAAGCAAAAGTTCTGTAAGAGGTACTCATAGGATTGCTAGAGAGGCAAATAAGAACCCCTGCTTGACTGCAAAAGACCTTCAGGAAGATTTAGCAGATTCTGGAGTTGTGGTACATTGTTCTACTGTTCATAGGCACCTGCGCAAATATGGCGTTCATGGAAGAGTCATCAGGAGAAAACATCTCTTGTGTTCTCACCATAACATTCAGTGACAGAAGTATGCAAAAGAACATCTAAACAAGCACGAGGCATTTTTGAAACACGTCCTGTGGACTGATGAGGTTAAAATAGAACTGTTTGGCCACAATGATGAAAGGTGTGTGTGGAGAAAAAAGGTCACAGAATTTCAGGAAAAGAACATGTCACCAACCATTAAGCAAAGGGGTGGCTCATACATGCTTTGTGGTTGTGTTGCAGTCAATGGCACGGGGAAAATTTCACAGGTAGAGGAAATAATTCATTCAATTAAGTTCCAACAAATTCTTGATGCAAACATAACACCATCTGTAAAAAAGCTGAAGTTGAAAAGAGGATGGCTTCTACAAATGAATAATGATTGTAAACACACGTCAGAATCCACAATAGACTACCTCAAAAGGTGCAAGCTGAAGGTTTTACAATAGCCCTCACAGTCCACTGATCTGGACATTATTGAAAATCTAACCTCAAGAGCAGTCAATTTTTAGTTTTTTTTTACAAACTTCATATTTTTTTTTCACTTCTCAAATTGAAAGAAAACTATACATGTTTGGTATCTAAATACTCATAC
The DNA here is from genome assembly GCF_048569485.1 of Anomaloglossus baeobatrachus. Classification (NCBI taxonomy): domain Eukaryota; kingdom Metazoa; phylum Chordata; class Amphibia; order Anura; family Aromobatidae; genus Anomaloglossus; species Anomaloglossus baeobatrachus. The sequence continues at coordinate 359,501,937 of NC_134357.1, forward strand.
TGACCTGAAGAATCATACAGCCAGGTCAACTTTACCATATAGAGAACATGGTAAATAAGCAAATTTCACCATTCTTGGAATTTTTTTCCCATTGTCCAGTACACTATATGGTAAAATGAATGGTTTAGTTAGAAAGTAAAACACATCCTGCAAAAAACAAGACCTACATGGCTATATTGATGGAAAAATGAAAACATTATGGCTCTTGGAAGAAGGGGAGAAAAAAATGAATGTGCAAAACTGGAAAATCTCTGGTTGGAGGAGAGGTTAAGGTCAAAATTGGCTCAGTAACTAAGGAGTTAAAGGGAATCTGCCACCAGGTTTTTGCTACTTCCTCTGAAAGCAGAATAATGTAGGAAAGGAGACCCAAATTCCAACGATGTATCACATAGTTTACTGGGTAATGCCGTTGTGACTAGTGATGAGCAAGACCACTGCTCAATACTCCATTAAGCATCGGGGTGATCAAGTAGTTTAATTACTTAATTGAGCATTGCGGGTGCTCGAGCTCCATGCTCGAGTGCCCATCCCACATGCTTCACGGCTTTTAGACAGCTAATCAACATGCGGAATTCTCTGCATGCACGGTAATATCGTAGCCATGTTAGCTACTGGGATTACTGTGATAGTCCAGCCACATTGCATCATTGGGTCTTATATAAAACCTGCTGATGCGATGCTCGGCACATTGTCCTCTTGAAACAGTTCAAGGAGAGTTGATGTAGATTAGAGTCATATAGACAGGATTTATTGCCTTACAGTCATTCTAAGGCTAAGTTCACACACTGCGTTTTTTTGACGCTGCGTTTTTGTGCGTTTTTGGCCGCTAAAAACGCACAAAAATGCACCCGCGTCAAAAAAACGCGATTTGGTGCGTTTTTGGCTGCGTTTTTGATCTTTGCGTTTTGCTGCGTTTTTCCAATGCATTGCATGGGGGGAAAACGCAGAAAAACGCAGGAAAGAACTGACATGTCCATTTTTTTTTTTAACTCAAAAACGCAGGTAAAAAAAACAGACGTGCGGACAGCAAAAATGAAAACTCATAGACTTTGCTGGGGAAGCAAAGTCCTGCAGTTTTGAGGCCAAAAACGCACCCGAAAAACGCGCAAAAACGCCGCGAAAAACGCACTGTGCGCACATAGCCTAAAAAAACAGTTGTGTGCGGACAGCAAAATTGAAAACTCATAGACTTTCCTGGGGAAGCAAAGTCATGCAGTTTTGAGGCCAAAAACGCACCCGAAAAACGCGCAAAAACGCCGCGAAAAACGCACTGTGCGCACATAGCCTTATACTGCTGCTAGAACCTAAGAACAAAAGTCCTTTTCAGGGTAACATATTTTCTGTTCCCACTTAAAACCAAAACATTTTCAGGCGTATATAGTATCTACCTAATTTAAAATGCACAAGGCATGCGGTAAGGAATGGTGAAGTGGATGTGCTGCTAATGAAGCACGCAGAGGTTGAGGCCGTGGGCCAGGTGAACCTGTGTCTGCTGCAGGAGCACAACCAACATGCTCATCCACAAGACCTAGCTTATGTTCCCTTTTTGACAGGGGGGGGGGGGCTTGGACTCCACTTTTAAAGCCATAACACTACAAACAGGTGGTCGGTTGGATGGCAGATAATGCTTCCAGTATGTTTACGAGGAAAAAGAAAAACAGAAGAAATCCAGCGATCAAGTGGAAGTTGAAAAATTATTTTGTTGATTCTTTATTCCCAAAAAATGCATTAAAAATGTATCAGCGTACAACAATTATGGAGTTGGCAAAGGCAGTAGATGGTCTACAGAATATGAGATGTGTTTTGGCTATGCCTTCTTCATAGTCATGATGGCATCAGCAACAATAAAATTAGATAAGTGAATGGTGTTCCACTCACCTAGTGTGGTTGTGGAAGGCAGGCATAACGCTATGTATAGTCAAAATTAATACCTCCAAAAGACTTGTTACTTGACCCGTGAGTGGAGATGGGCGGACCCACAGCTATTCAGGATCGGCGGGTCTAACTAGATTTAAAAAAAAAAAAAAAAAACCTTGTTTGGGACTGGAATTAATCCCAAATATCTGCCGAGATGCCGATCCTCGTATACGTCTTTGGGGACCTGAATGTTTTGCTTTAGAATAGGTAGAAAAGTATTGGGGGATTAGAGCAAGAGTATTATACTTACAGAGTCTCCTGTGTGGCTGCAGCACTGGTTCCGGATCTACCGTACTTATTACCCCCATACATATTCATTGTTTCCCTCTCCCACCAGCAGTCCTGGCGTCTCTGATTGGTTGCAGTCAGACTGCCCCCCCAACGTGTTTTACAGCGTGCCTGATTGCTTAGAATCACACATGCTGTCTGCATCTTTATAGGGGTGGAAACATAAATAAATAAATTGGCTTAGGGTCCCACCATATTGTGATATCCAGCACAGAAAAAGCATTCAGCTACAGGCTGCAGTCCTCAGCCTTGTGCTTATCTTGGCTGTGTATCAAAACAAGAAGGACCCAAATTTTAAATAAATTTTAAAAATGTTGTGCAGTCTCCCCCAATTTTGTATACCCAGCCATGAAAAAGCTGAACGCTGGGGGCTAGTGTTCTTAGGCTGGGGAGACCCATGGTTATTGGACCCCAACAGCCTAAAAATAGTAGCCTGCAGCCACCCAGTATTTTTGCATCCATTAGATGCAACAATGCTGGCAATTTACCTGGCTCAGTCCGAGTGCCATGGTGCAGTGGCAATCAGGGTAATATAAAGGGTTAATGACAGCTCACAGCAGCCATTAGACCCTAGATTAGTACTGGGGGTGTGTTACGGTTGCTGTGGCACTGGAGACTAGGTTTGGATTTCTTGCTACTGCACATGTGCAAGCGCTGGAGACTAAGTCCTATCTTGGAGCCATTGCACATGTGCGGGCGACATCATCGCTGACACGAGGTCACATGTCTCTGACACATTCTAAGCTGATTGGCTGCTGGTCATGTGCTTGTGACACGTGGTCACATGTCTCTGACACCTTCTATGCCGATTGGTCGCTGGTCATGTGCTTGTGACGCTTTGCTCGGTGATAGGCCAGCGTGACGTTATTGCTGTCGTTCTGGCAGCGGATTGGCTCTGGTGTCCTCCATCTTGGATGAGGCACAGAGTCTATATAAGACCCTGACGCACGCCGCCCAGCGCTCAGTCCTCTTGGTTCATGCATGAAAGTAGACGCTCTGTGCACGTCCCTCTAGGCATCTCTCTGTCTATGCTAGGTGAGCGCTACCGGCAGCATAGCATTCTTGTACCTTACAGCTTCGGTTGCGGTCCGTATCCTTACATTTTAGTGTAGCGGACATAGGCAGGTGCCTGAGGCACATGGTCCGGCTGGGCCTTGTGATTCTACTCGTAGGTGGACGTTGCCGCTAGGGTAACGTTCCTTATACTGTGTCTGGCAGTTGTTCGTATCCTCGCACACTAGGGGAGCGAATATAGGTAGGAGCTTTGTGCGGCTTGTGCTGCTGTCCATCTCTTTTGCACCACTAGTGGAGCGGACCTAGGCAGGTGTCATATCTAGTGGTTCGTGTCCTCGCACACTAGTGGAGCGAACGCAGGTAGGAGCTTTGTGCGGCTGACGCTCCTGGCACCACTAGAGGAACGGACCTAGGTAGGTGCCATTTCACACTCACTGCTTTTGTCTCTGTGATCATTAACAGAGACTATACCACACACCCTCCGAGTAAGGGAGGAATTGCTTTATTTCCTAACTATATGCCTCTGTGAGTTTAACAGAGGTATTGCACTCTGCACTTGTGCTACTACTATTTACAGCGGCACACTTATATACTCTTCCTCACTCATTAACGTATCCCTTTTACATTAATGCTAAATACGGTAGTCGCTGTGACTTTAACAGTACACGCCGTAATTGGCTCTAGTGTCACTGAGACGTATCAGTGTCAGTACTGCTTCCGTAGTACAAGATACCCCTTATCCTCTGCCATAGTCTGCAGCAGAGACTTTGCACAGTGGACCCTGACTGTCTGATATCCCTTTGGTTTTTATAATCAGACAGCCCCTGTAACATTAGGACTGAGCCAAGGGTCTGGCAGTTATGGCAGAATATCAGCAGTTACACCGTTACATACAAGTAGTTGAATCGCGGCTCAAGTGTAAAGAGGATAAACCTCAGACCATGGTGACATCTGCACATGATCCTCGACTTGCTCTGCCAAACAGATATTTTGGCGATGCCAGATCATGTCGTGGTTTCTTTAGTCAGTGTCAGATACACCTAGAGGTCAACTCTTCTCGATTCTCTACGGAGAGGTCCAGAGTAGGCTTTATCATCTCCTTACTTCAGGACAAAGCCTTAGAATGGGCGACTCCCCTATAGGAGCGCTCTGATGTGGTTACTCTGAGACATCAAGACTTTCTTGATGCTCTTAAAGCGGTATTCATGGGTCCGCAGGTTACCCATGATGCGGCCCTGAGACTGTTAGATCTATATCAGGGTTCGTTATCCACTAGTTCTTATGCCATTGCTTTTAGAACTCTGGTGGCAGAACTAGACTGGCCAGAGAAGGTGTTGATTCCTATCTTCTGGAGAGGGTTGGCAGGCTATGTCAAGGATGCCCTTGCTACTCGTGAGGTCCCTGCTTCTCTGGAGGACTTGATCACAGTAGCAACGAGGATCGACGTACGCCATAGGGAACGTAGACTCGAGGTCTCTTCCTCACGCCCTAAGCATCGGGCTATTCCAGTTGTTGAGGGTCCACCACCATCTTCCTCAGCATCTGAAACATCTCCCACTCCTATGGAGTTAGGTCATACGTCCTCCAGACAACGCAAGTCTGGTCCTCCTATATGTTACGTATGTCGTCAGGCTGGGCACTATGCCAACAAGTGTCCTAGCCATCAGGGAAACTCCCAGGCCTAGTAACCATTAGAGGGGGGTTACTAGAGAGGTCTTCTGCACCCTCTAAGTGTAGTATCCCAGGTCAGCTCTCATTCTCTGAGAATACATGGCCTATTATGGCTTTTGTGGATTCCGGAGCTGACGGGACTTTTGTGTCCTCAGGATTTGTAAAGAGACACAATATTCCCTCTATCATGTTAGAGGTGCCTATTCCTGTCCGTGTTGTTAATGGGACTATGTTGTCTGACTCCATTACATTGAGGACAGTTCCCTTGCGCCTTTCCCTGTCTCAGGGTCACATAGAGGAGATTTCTTTTCTTGTTTTGCCTGAGGGTATAGACGACGTTCTTCTGGGTCTCCCATGGCTTCGGACTCATGCTCCTCTAATTGACTGGGAGTCCGACAGCATTATTAGTTGGGGTACGAAATGTCAGTCCCGATGTCTTCCCTTACCACCTAAGGTCGTTGTGGTGGCATCAACTGATCTCTCTCCCATACCTACACCCTATTTGGATTTCGCTGACGTGTTCTCCAAACAGGGTGCTGAGGTTCTTCCACCCCATAGGCCGTATGACTGCGCCATAGACCTTATCCCAGGTTCGGTTTCACCTAAGGGCAGGGTTTACCCCCTGTCAACACCTGAGTCGGAGGCCATGTCGACCTATATAAGAGAGAGTTTAGAGAAAGGGTTCATTCATAAGTCTGTCTCTCCTGCGGGAGCTGGGTTTTTCTTTGTTCGGAAGAAAGAGGGTGATTTGCGTCCCTGCATAGATTACAGGGGTCTCAACGCAATCACAATAAAGAACAAATACCCGTTACCTTTAATTTCGGAGCTCTTTGACAGACTGAGGGGAGCTCAGGTTTTTACGAAGTTGGATCTGCAGGGTGCGTATAACTTGGTACGAATTCGAGAGGGTGACGAATGGAAGACCGCTTTTAACACCTGAGACGGTTACTATGAATACCTCGTCATGCCTTTTGGTTTATGTAATGCACCCGCAGTATTTCAGGACTTTGTAAACGATGTGTTCAGGGATTTACTGTTATCCTCCGTCGTGGTGTATCTGGACGACATCCTAATTTTTTCTCCTGATCTGGAGACTCATCGTCAGGATGTCGTTCGTGTCCTTTCCCATTTAAGGGAGCACTCATTGTTTGCTAAACTCAAAAAATGTGTATTCGAGCAGTCATCCTTGCCTTTTTTGGGTTACATTATCTCACAAGAGGGTCTGGCTATGGATCCTGCGAAGCTCTCTGTTGTCCTGGAATGGTCCGAACCTCATTCCTTGAAGGCGGTGCAATGCTTCTTAGGATTCATAAATTATTACCGGCAGTTCATACCCCATTTCTCCACTTTGGTGGCCCCTTTGGTGGCCTTGACTAAAAACGGTGCTAATCCAAAAGTCTGGTCTACTGAGACATCCCAGGCTTTTGAGGCAGTAAAAAGACACTTTTCAACTGCTCCCATTCTTCAAAGACCCAATGAGAATAAGCCCTTCCTCTTGGAGGTTGATGCCTCTTCAGTGGGTGCTGGTGCGGTCTTGTATCAAAAGAACAGTGTAGGTAGAAAAAGGCCGTGTTTCTTCTTTGTTAAAACCTTTTCACCGGCAGAGAGAAACTATACCATTGGGGATAGGGAACTGCTCGCCCTGAGATTAGCCTTGGAGGAGCGGCGTCACTTGCTAGAAGGAGCGAAACATGCTTTCCAGATCTATACAGACCATAAGAATCTGACGTACTTACAAACCGCTCAGCGTCTGAATCCTCGCCAAGTCCACTGGTCCTTGTTTTTCTCCCGCTTTCACTTCTCCATCAACTATCTGTCTGGGAGTAAGAATAACAAGGCAGACGCCCTGTCTCGCTTTATGGTTTTTACCCAGGAAGAGATTGACGAACCTCGTCTTATCCTTCCCTCCAGAGTTTTTCATACGCTCTCCCCTGTGACGTTAGACCAAATCCCACCGGGCAAGACCTTTGTTCCGCCTGATCAACAGAATGATATACTGTCGTGGGCCCACACCTCAAAGGTGGGTGGGCATTTTGGTATCAGACGGACACGAGAGTTACTCGAGAGGTGGTATTGGTGGCCACACTTAACCAGCCTTGTTAAGAGATATGTCAGTTCCTGCTACTCATGTGCTCGCAACCGTCCGTTACGCCAGAGACAGGCTGGGCTCTTGCATCCTTTACCTGTGCCAAATAGAGCCTGGGAGGTGGTAGGCATGGACTTTGTGGGTGATCTTCCGTGTTCACAGGGACATAGATTTGTGTGGGTCATTACGGACCATTTCTCCCAGATCATTCATCTCGTACCGTTATCGAGAATCCCATCTTCCAGGGTACTAGCCAAACTATTCCTCAAGCATGTCTTTAGGCTTCATGGGATGCCAGATTGTATCATTTGTGATTGAGGCCCGCAATTTGCTTCCCGTTTCTGGCGAGATCTTTGTAGCCTTCTGCAAATTGAGTTGAATCTCTCTTCGGCATACCATCCGGAGACCAATGGTTTGGTTGAGCGTACCAATTAATCCATGATTATATACCTTCGACACTTTGTTGCTGAGAACCACGATAACTGGTCCTCCCTCCTACCCTGGGCAGAATTTGCCCTTAACAATTCGCTGGCTGAGGCCACTGGGCAGACACCGTTCGTACTCAATAATGGGCAACACCCTAGGGTACCGGTACCGTTTCCCGCTGCTGCACCTTCTCCTCTTGTGGCCGACTGGGCAACTAATGCCAGAGAGGTTTGGGATCGGACTCAAGAGTCGATCCAAGCAGCTAAGGACCGTATGAAGACGGTGTCCGATCGGTTTCGTCGCCCGGCTCCTGTCTTTTCTCCGGGGGACTTTGTGTGGCTCTCTGCAAAACACGTGAAACTTAGAGTGAGCTCTGTCAAATTTGCTCCTTGCTTCCTGGGTCCTTATGAGGTTCTTCGACAGGTAAATCCTGTAGTCTACCAATTGAAGTTACCCGTCCATCTTAGGATCCATGACAAATTCCATGTCTCACTGTTAAAGCCGGCTATTTTACCTCACGCTCGTGAGGTGCACTCTCCTGCGTCTGATTCCTCTCGCTCTAGCTATGAGGTATGAGCCATAGTTGGTTCTAAGATGGTTCGAGGGCGCAGGTTCTTCTTGATAGATTGGGAGGGCTACGGCCCGGAACATCGCTGTTGGGAGCCTGAGGAGGCTGTCCATGCTCCCGACTTAGTTGCCGATTACCTGCGTCGCCGGGAGGGGGGCCCTTGAGGGGGAGGTACTGTTACGATTGCTGTGGCACTGGAGACTATGTTCGGATTTCTTGCTACTGCACATGTGCGAGCACTGGGGACTATGTTCGGATTTCTTGCTACTGCACATGTGCAAGCGCTGGAGACTAAGTCCTATCTTGGAGCCATTGCACATGTGCGGGTGACATCATCGCTGACATGAGGTCACATGTATGTCTCTGACACCTTCTAAGCTGATTATTGGCCGCTGGTCATGTGCTTGTGACACGTGGTCACATGTCTCTGACACCTTCTATGCCGATTGGTCACTGGTCATGTGCTTGTGACGCTTTGCTAGGTGATAGGCCAGCGTGACGTCATTGTTGTCGTTCTGGCAGCGGATTGGCTCTGGTGTCCTCCATCTTGGGTGAGGCACAGAGTCTATATATGACACTGACGCACGCCGGCCAGCGCTCAGTCCTCTTGGTTCATGCATGAGAGTAGACGCTCTGTCTACGTCCCTCTAGGCATCTCTCTGTCTATGCTAGGTGAGCGCTACCGGCAGGGTAGCGTTCTTGTACCTTACAGCTTCGGCTGCGATCCGTATCCTTACATCTTAGTGGAGTGGACATAGGCAGGTGCCTGAGGCACATGGTCCGGCTGGGCCTTGTGATTCTACTCGTAGGTGGACGTTGCCGCTAGGGTAACGTTCCTTATACTGCGTCTGGCAGTTGTTCGTATCCTCGCACACTAGGGGAGTGAACATAGGTAGGAGCTTTGTGCGGCTTGTGCTGCTGTCCGTCTCTTTTGCACCACTAGTGGAGCGGACCTAGGCAGGTGTCATATCTAGTGGTTCGTGTCCTCGCACACTAGTGGAGCGAACGCAGGTAAGAGCTTTGTGCGGCTTACGCTGCTGTCCGTCTCCTGGCACCACTAGAGGAACGGACCTAGGTAGGTGCCATTTCACACTCACTGCTTTTGTCATTAACAGAGACCATACCACACACCCTCCGAGAAAGGGAGGAATTGCTTTATTTCCGAACTATATGCCTCTGTGAGTTTAACAGAGGTATTGCACTCTGCACTTGTGCTACTACTATTTACAGTGGCACACATATACTCTTCCTCACTCATTAACCTATCCCTTTTACGTTAATGCTAAATACGGTAGTCGCTGTGACTTTAACAGCACACGCCGTGATTGGCTCTAGTGTCACTGAGACGTATCAGTGTCAGTACTGCTTCCGTAGTACAAGATACCCCTTATCCTCTGCCATAGTCTGCAGCAGAGACTTTGCGCGGTGGACCCTGACTATCTGATATCCCTTTGGTTTTTATAATCAGACAGCCCCTGTAACAGGGTATCTATGAAACCCCCTCATTACTAATCTCTAAGTGAAAAGAAATAAACATAAACATTAAAATGATCCTTAATTTGAAATAAATTACTAATATATACACCTTGTTTTCTCCAATTTATTAACCCCAAATACCCAGTTCTGACGTAATCCACATGACGCCCCACGACGATTCCGGATCTGCTACATACTGAATTCACAATGGGAACAGAACATGTCCACACGTTGTGACTTCAGGCAGAGACTATTTGAGCCTTAGCTGTGAGTGGTGATGTCACTCAGCTTATCTGTGATTCAACTGTAGGTTCCACAGAACCCCACCTGTGACCGCAGGTAAACTGACCTCAGGTGACCTCACCTCAGACTTGGTAAATATAATGCTCCTGCTTTATTCCCTAGTTTCTTTATTTATACTTTCTTTTTTTTTAACTATCCGGGTGGCGAAATCCGGATAGTAATACGGAGTGCCCTGAGAACTCCGTGTTTGGGGTCGGTGCACGGATCCTAGGTATTCCTACAGATCTTGAATTTTACAGTCCGGGTTCGCTCATCACTAGTCTTGAGTGCTGGAACTGAAGACCATTGGATTGTAGAATTTTTTTTTTACGGAACTGGAGAGCGCTGGGAGCGCTGCCAAGCATGTGGTTGATCCAGAGGAGATGCGGTAAAAAACTTTATTTAAACATCAGCTACGGTTACCAAGTTAATCCAAATCCTTCATTAGGCTTACAGTAACAGGAAGCCACCTGTACCCTCCAAGCAGGTCAGTGGTGAAATGATCAATCAGATACAGGTGAAATGCAATAACTAAATAATACTCCTTTGTATATTACTGGTTAGATCAATTAAATAATAAAAATAAGAATAAATATCACAGTATACCAAAAAATCAACATCGTTCAACTTTTACTGTTGTCTTGTATTTTTAATGCATTCATTTAGACCATCTGGTGCTAAAGTGGATAGTATAAATAGATAAAAATCAATTGGAGGTATTCTCTGGTGTGTGTTCCAATATTACTAGCTTTAAATCACTAGGATCTTTTTGATGTTCTGTTAAATAATATTTGGAAAGACTGTGGTTAATTACACCAGTACAGATATTGCATCTGTGTTTGTTCATATGATTGTAGGTGGGTTGGGTAGCTCTCCCCATATATTGAAGGTAACATTTGCACTGTAATAAATAAACCACATAACAAGTATTGCCGTTTATAAACTGGGTGATGCTAAAGCTTTCCTTGTGACTATATATTCAAATGTTTTACACCCATGTTTCATCATATGGTAATGTTGGCATTTGGAGCCTCCACAATGTAATGATCCACTTATTTCAATTGAAGAGAAGAGCCCAATCAGTTTCTTAATACGAGATCCTGTGCATCTAATCTGACTTGCTGCAATGTAATTTTTAAGATTCATGTGTCTTCAGAATAATATTTGGTTTCATTAGTAATACTATAGTGTGGTGGGGTGGTAGTTGTGGATGAGGTCTGTATCTTCTGTGCCCCAGCATGCTACAGATAAGGTCCTGGCTGTGTATTTGTGTTGAAGGGCGTTACTGGTTAGATCAATTAAATTGTAGCAAAAATAAGAACATCACAGTATACCAAAAAAATCAACATTGTTGGTTAACTTTTACCATGTTGTCTTTGATTTTCAGTGCAATCGTTTAGACCATATGGTACATGTTTTTTTACCATAACTCCTCTTGGTCTTTCACATCACATGTTTTGCAGCGCTCCCCAGATCCTCTAAGCTTTTATTTTTATTTTCTGTATTCCAATAGCTGTAGCATGTAACAAACTCAAAAAGCTACCCCTGTACAAACCACAGCTCTCTATGTACATTGTCAATTAATAGTAAACTTCTTATCAGGGGAGCAGGTGCGGTTGGTCCAGGGCTCACATGCACTGTAGTCCTGGCAGTGATGATTTCCTGGTGATAACACTTTCATTATGTGGAAACAACAGCACGTAGCCTAATAAGTGACACATCCCAGGGTTTTATCTCCTACATCATGCTGTCCTCAGGTTACATAGCAAAATCCTGCTGAAATATTCCCTTTAAAAATTTACTATTCAGCTACGTCATCCAGTAACTTTTGATCAAGCCTAGGTAGATTTTTCCAATACAGACAGGAGGGGAGAGAGGGTTGCCTACTGACCTTGCAAAGGGCCTTACACTCGCTGATACCTTTGAAGGTTCCTATTAGGATGATGGACTACTGGGATTGGGTATTATCTTAACATGACGCACATACTTTTCCTCCATTTCCTCAGGCCACAACCTCTCAGAATTTATAGGTCCATACTCCACCACCCAGTCTTGCATCACGGTCCCACAAATCAAAGTCATTAAGTCCCCGCCATCTCTAGGTCGGCATCCCACCAACTGGGATTCAAATATGGCCTTCAACTGGAGTATACAGACTATTCAACTCGTCTTATGTTAGTTTCTGTGGCAGTCTGTTTGCCCAGGCCTATGCTAAGCATCCTTCAGTAGACCTTTTTGTGACCTGCGTCGTCTACTCCTGCTGCGAAGCGGCTTCAGCTGCCGCCTGTACGTGTATCTGGGCTTTTTTTAGGATTCACACTGTTTCACTTTCTGTAGACTAATTATTGGGATAACTTGCACCCATTAGCTACAGTCCAAGGTATTGAATTACCTGCACATCCATTCTATTTACTAATATGTCCCTATCTGACTATCTAAGATGGAGTCAGCCTGTTCCCTTGTGACTGGCTCCTCCCCTTATGGGCTATTTCCAGACTTATTGACTGCTTATCCTTACTGTTTCTACAGACTCTATCTAAACCAGACACTAGATGGTGACATTTCCTGCAACATCCTACATAGCAATCCTGCACTTTACATTCACATTTCCACATAGCAATCCTATTATATACATTCTAAACAGTGATATGCATGTGTCTTCAGCGACAGGAATCCAACTACTTTCCTACACACCAACAATTGATTTTTGTCTTTTGTGAAATCTACATATTTTCAAGGGTATGTTCTGGCGTTAACCCCCCTCAACCAGGCGTTTGGTTAAGACTCATTAATACCCTCTTATGACAGTTACTAAATCCCAGAGAAATCCTACCTACTCACCATGTCAATAAATTAGGGTAGAGTGGAGGGATACTGGCCTACATGCTGCTAAAATGAAATACTATTTAACTTGCGTCCTACCCACCTCCCCCAACCAAATTAAATTCTACTCACTCTGCCTAACCAAAACAACTCATTAACTCCATTCATCTCCCTACCCTCTCCCTTGTCATTGTAACCCTTTGCCCTATTGGAGCTCAAGACTATTTCTTGACCACCAATGCTTCCATGTCAGCAAATCTGTTACGGCACACCGATTCACCTCGCCAAAGTAACACTCAATGTTGTTTCACCTGCCAATAATTTACTTTTACTTTCTGTGTATTTAATGGAGACAGACACTTCTTTTCTTACCCCTGATGGCTGCTACATAGCGAAACACATTAAGTGCTTCTTCACATACCACAATTTTGGGCCTGGTATTTGCTTTTCAATTAACTAATATGTCATTTGCCATCCTCTATTTCTTTTTTATCTCTAAAATTATTTAATCATTATTAATTATTTAGTCTTCATGTATATAAATGTAGTGATATATTTCAGTATATTCATTTTGGTTACGGAATTTCTTTACTTTTACATGGATTTGCTATGAAGCACCATATTTTGCACATTTTACATTTAATGTGTATATGGTCAGGTATGTTTGATATTTTTTGGTCATTGTGTACAAATTATTATGTTTTTACATAAAATCTGGACCTTTTTAAGTCTTATTTGAGAAATATCTAGTGTAGAGACAACACTTATTTGGTATTTGGCTATTTTTAATTGTTTTTTAAATGTCTTAATATTGTAAAAAAAAATCCTTTCGATAGTTAAACATCTGTTTTATCTTTTGTATATTTTAGTGGCATGCATAATTTGTAGTGTGTTACTCCTGTTATATTTGAACTACTGTCATTATCACAATATTTTGAGATAAATTAACTATTTTTAACAATTGTCAAAACTCCTGCCTATCAGGCCAAAGAATGAAACCATGATAGTTTGACATTTGTAATAACAATGTACATTATATACTAATACCGCCACAAAACGTCCACTCATAATGAAATGCCCATAGAGTTAATGGCGGTGGGCAGGATATGGGTGGACACACTGTATAGAGTTATTACACACAGAGTGATCTGTTTCAAGTGTTTATTTTTGTTAATGTTGATGATTATGGCTTACAGCCAATGAAAACCCAATAGTCATTATCTCAGAAAATTAGAGTATTATATAAGACCAATTGAAAAAAATATGTTAAACTCAAAAATATTGGCCTACTGAAATGTCTGTACTGTAAATGCCTCAATACTTGGTCGGGGCTCCTTCTGCATGAATTACTGCATCAATGCGGTGTGGCATGTAGGCGATCAGCCTGTGGCACTGCTGAGGTGTTATGAAAGCCCAGGTTGCTTTGATGTAGCCTTTCACTTGTCTGCATTGTTGGGTCTGGCGTTTCTCATTTTCCTCTTGATAATACCCCATATATTCTCTATGGGGTTTAGGTCAGGTGACTTTACTGGCCAAAAAACACTTGAAATAGATCACTCTGTGTGTAATGACTGTATATAATATATGTGTTCCCCTTTTTGTATTGAATTACTGAAATATATTAACTTTTTGATGATATTCTACTTTATTGAGATGCATTTTTATATACAATACAATTAAATTTATATAATACAGTTTAATTTTCCATTTTTATATTGCAGCGGAAATCTCTACCTAAAAAGAAGGTCCATCCACCACCACCTGCAAACTGTGTGCCTCTAAAGTCTAGCTGTAAGCCTCCAGTGCCACCATGCTGCGAACCATGTGCCATATGTCACTGTCACCTCTTTCAGACTGTCTGCTACTACAAGATGGGCAACCCAAATTGCTGAAATACATTAAAGGACATAGCAGAAAAAAAATAAAACCTTTCATATTTGTAAAACATAAGACTGTCTCAAGTTAGAAGACCTTTTATGTATTCAATGGCAGCAGTTTTACAAATGTATTCACTATGGCTAAAACCCAGATATATTGTTGGATCCATACAAAATGTTGTATACCGTGTAGCCCACTCATTGTTTTTAGCTGGTTACACAAGTGGGTCATGTGTGTTCATTTGGTGGATCAGAGCTAGCTCTTATGAAGTGTGGCCTTCTGACGTTCCAATTAATGGAGGAAAGAAGGAATAGACATGTTGTACTTTAACATAGCTGATCCTTTGTTTCCACAGAAGATAAGCTATCTATCCAAGTATATAGCCAGCATTACACCTCGTCACTTTCTGTCGTAGATATTGTAGTATTTATCACGCTATTTATAGCTCCTTAAATGAGTAATAGCAATATGCATTATTGATCACTCTCTTAAAATTTACGGTGACACTTGCACTCACTATCATTCATAAATAAATCACAGATATTTACTGGTCAATGTATATACAGACTAATTACAATACTGTGTAATCACACAAAAAACATCTATCTTAGTGACAGGGGCAGATATTGACCCAAATAACCTTTCATCTCAGAGATCAGAGCTGTTGATGAAGCCATCCAGAGTTCCTTGTGTTTGATACGGTATGTACTCTGTTTCCCTGAGAAACCTATCATGAAAATAAGCCATAGTAGGATTTTTTGGGCTTTTTGGAGTATGTTTAAAAACCCCTTCTCCAAAAAATGAGCCCCAGTTGTGGTTCCACAAGGAAGTATCCAAGCAGCTAAAAAAGTTTAGAGTATACAACTCTTCATTAAAGAAAGCGGCCATCCACAAAAGAAAGCGGACATCTCCACATGAATGATACTGCTTCCAGCCACCAGGGGGAGACACTCGTTGTAGAACGCAGGTGGACCTGACAGCGACACAGATTTGTATGTGAGAGCCCATTCACTTACCAACTGTAATTGTTTGTGTTTGGATCCTGATAAGTGTGATTTTTTTACAGGGTGTCTGCTTTCTTAAAGGAATAAACTTAGCAGCACATTAAGAATAATATATTTAATCAGGTAATTTAAACCTTTGTAAATATGGAATGTACTCACCACTATAAGACTGGATCTGCACCACGAGAATAGCAGATCTTACAAGAAAATGTGCATCTGAACCAGTAACAGGATTAACACAAAATGTTGATATTCCAGAAATGTGATAACATGATTATATTTCAATAAATATTGATTTTGTTTTTTTGTTCAAGACTAAATTCTGCATTGTTGTTCATGGGGAATATAAGACATTTCCTTAAAATAAGCCATAACGCATCTGTCAGAGAAAAATAAAATATAAGACCGTGTCTTTTATGGTTCACTCACATTGACATATAAAGAATTAGTCTAATTCTCATCCAAAAAAGTTGGGCTAGTGTCATGCGTATGTCATTCCGTATGTCATGTGAGTGCAGTGTGAGTGTGCTATTAGTTTCTTGCTAGCATCCATATGCAATCTGTTTTTTCTCAGTAGCTATTATTCTACAATCATTTACAGGACCATTTACAGTGTTCTATGCAACAGAATTACAGTATCTGTAAAAAAACTGAATGGTCCTTGTCATCTAATTTTATTCTCGCACCCATTAACTTGCATTGATGAGCAGGGCCATCACTAAGAATTTCAAGGCCCCATACCGGCAAAATTTTCGGGCCCCCTTGAGACTCTGTCCAGGCTCCACCCCAGCTCCACCTCCACCCCTCATACCTTCCACATTCCCACTGCTACTCTTGGAAAAATGTATATCTATATACATAAAAACCAATGTGATTACTCGTAGTTACTCGCAAATTCCTCCCCTTCATGTGACATCATAGCAGCCAGTCATCCCACACATAAACTTCACCTCATCCAGCACCATGACAACCAGCATGGCGGAATCCTGCATACACTGAGGAGCTGATCATGTGACCCCCGACTCCTCCCCTCCATGTGACATCATCACAAGTCCTGTAAGCACAGACACAAGTCCGGTAACCAGCACAGCAGAGTCCTGCATACACTGAGGAGCTGATCATGTGACCCCCGACTCTTCCCCTCCATGTGACATCATCACAAGTCCTGTAAGCACAGACACAAATCCTGTAACCAGCACAGCAGAGTCCTGCATACACTGAGGAGCTGATCATGTGACCCCCGACTCCTCCCCTCCATGTGACATCATCACAAGTCCTGTAAGCACAGACACAAATCCTGTAACCAGCACAGCAGAGTCCTGCATACGCTGAGGAGCTGATCATGTGACCCCCGACTCCTCCCCTCCATGTGACATCATCACAAGTCCTGTAAGCACAGACACAAGTCCGGTAACCAGCACAGCAGAGTCCTGCATACACTGAGGAGCTGATCATGTGACCCCCGACTCTTCCCCTCCATGTGACATCATCACAAGTCCTGTAAGCACAGACACAAGTCCGGTAACCAGCACAGCAGAGTCCTGCATACACTGAGGAGCTGATCATGTGACCCCCCGACTCTTCCCCTCCATGTGACATCATCACAAGTCCTGTAAGCACAGACACAAATCCTGTAACCAGCACAGCAGAGTCCTGCATACACTGAGGAGCTGATCATGTGACCCCCGACTCCTCCCCTCCATGTGACATCATCACAAGTCCTGTAAGCACAGACACAAGTCCGGTAACCAGCACAGCAGAGTCCTGCATACACTGAGGAGCTGAACATAGACCCCCCAACTCCTCCTCTCCATGTGACATCATCACAGGTCCTGTCAGCACAGACACAAATCCTGTTGTGTACATTACATTCTCACACATCTCAAGCTGAGCTGATTCAGCCAATAACAGACAAAGGGTGCGTACTGCAAAATTGCAACTCCTAGCATTTTTCACGCCACGTTTCCGTTGATGTCCTGCACCCAGGTCCAGGTGTAATCAGTTAGCACGTATATATATACTAGCTGTTCCCAGCCAGCAAACGCTCGGCACGCCCATTCCTATGTAATTAACGCTGCTGGTGATTAATTAAACTAAAGTTAATAATGACAACATTCAGTAGCCAGTAGCATTGAAGTGGTTGAATTACGTGTACAGGTAGTTGATAATTGTCGACTGGCAACAGAAACGTGACGTGAAAAATGCTGGGAGTCGCAATGTAGCATTACGCAGCCTTTGTCTGTCATTGGCTGAATCAGCTCAGCTTGAGATGTGTTAGTGTGCAACCCCTAGCATTTTTCACGTCACGTTGTCATTGCCAGTTGACAATTATCAACTTCCTTTACATGTAATTTAACCACCTCAACGCTACTGAATGTTGTCATTATTAATCTTAGTTTAATTAATCACCAGCAGCGTTAATTACATAGGAATGGGCGTGTTGAGCGTTGGCTGGCTGTGAACGGCTAAATATGTATATATATATATATATATATATATATATATATGTGTGAATATATATATATATATATTATATATATATATATATATATATATATATATATATATATATATATACAGTTAGGTCCAGAAATATTTGGACAGTGACACAATTTTCGCGAGTTGGGCTCTGCATGCCACCACATTGGATTTGAAATGAAACCTCTACAACAGAATTCAAGTTCAGATTGTAACGTTTAATTTGAAGGTTTGAACAAAAATATCTGATAGAAATTGTAGGAATTGTACACATTTCTTTACAAACACTCCACATTTTAGGAGGTCAAAAGTAATTGGACAAATAAACCAAACCCAAACAAAATATTTTTATTTTCAATATTTTGTTGCGAATCCTTTGGAGGCAATCACTGCCTTAAGTCTGGAACCCATGGACATCACCAAACGCTGGGCTTCCTCCTTCTTAATGCTTTGCCAGGCCTTTACAGCCGCAGCCTTCAGGTCTTGCTTGTTTGTGGGTCTTTCCGTCTTAAGTCTGGATTTGAGCAAGTGAAATGCATGCTCAATTGGGTTAAGATCTGGTGATTGACTTGGCCATTGCAGAATGTTCCACTTTTTTGCACTCATGAACTCCTGGGTAGCTTTGGCTGTATGCTTGGGGTCATTGTCCATCTGTACTATGAAGCGCCGTCCGATCAACTTTGCGGCATTTGGCTGAATCTGGGCTGAAAGTATATCCCGGTACACTTCAGAATTCATCCGGCTACTCTTGTCTGCTGTTATGTCATCAATAAACACAAGTGACCCAGTGCCATTGAAAGCCATGCATGCCCATGCCATCACGTTGCCTCCACCATGTTTTACAGAGGATGTGGTGTGCCTTGGATCATGTGCCGTTCCCTTTCTTCTCCAAACTTTTTTCTTCCCATCATTCTGGTACAGGTTGATCTTTGTCTCATCTGTCCATAGAATACTTTTCCAGAACTGAGCTGGCTTCATGAGGTGTTTTTCAGCAAATTTAACTCTGGCCTGTCTATTTTTGGAATTGATGAATGGTTTGCATCTAGATGTGAACCCTTTGTATTTACTTTCATGGAGTCTTCTCTTTACTGTTGACTTAGAGACAGATACACCTACTTCACTGAGAGTGTTCTGGACTTCAGTTGATGTTGTGAACGGGTTCTTCTTCACCAAAGAAAGTATGCGGCGATCATCCACCACTGTTGTCATCCGTGGACGCCCAGGCCTTTTTGAGTTCCCAAGCTCACCAGTCAATTCCTTTTTTCCCTTGAAAAAGAGGAGGCTATGCATTACAGAGCTATGATTCCTAAACCCTTTCTCCGATTTGGATGTGAAAACTCTCATATTGCAGCTGGGAGTGTGCACTTTCAGCCCATATTATATATATAATTGTATTTCTGCACATGTTTTTGTAAACAGCTAAAATAACAAATCTAGTGTCACTGTCCAAATATTTCTGGACCTAACTGTATATAGACATACACACAGTCATGGCCAAAGTGGTAGCATCTTAAGCGGGCTTCACACGAGACGATCTATCGTGCGATGCATCGTCGGGGTCACGGTTTTCATGACGCACATCCGACATCGTTTGCAACGTCATTTCGTGTGACACCTCCAAGCGATGCAGAATCGGTCACAAATCGTGAGTCATGTACACGTCGCTTATTTTTAAAAAATCGTTTATTTTTCATGGCGCCAGTTGTTCATCGTACCCGGGGCAGCACACATTGCTCCGTGTGACACCCCGGGAATGATGAACACAGCTTACCTGCATCCCGCGGCACCCGCCTGCTATGTGGAAAGAAGGAGGTGGGCGGGATGTTAACGTCCGCCCCTCCACTTCTATTGGCCGGCGGCTGTGTGACGTCGCTGTGACGCCGAACGTCCCTCCCCCTTCAGGAAAAGGATGGTCGCCGCCCACAGCGAGGTCGCTCAGCAGGTAAGTACGTGTGATGGCGGTTTAATGACTTTGTGCGACACGGGCAGCAATTTGCCCATGACGCACAAACGACGGGGCGGGTACGATCGCTTGTGCGATTGCATGATAGATCGTGCCGTGTGACGCCCACATTAGAAGCTGTTCCAGAAAATTATTTCCCTCAGAAAATTAATAATAGCACCCTCTACACCGCCCCACTCCATAATGCACCCTCCACACCCCCCATCCATTATATCTTTCCCACACTGCCCCTATGTATAATATCCCTACACAAACTGCCCCTTTTTCCATAATATCTTTCCCACACACACTGTTTCTCTGTGGCCTGAAACACACATCCGTTGAAAACGTGCGTGTTTGGTCCGTTTCCGTGTATACCGGAGACACGGCCAAACGTGCACCAATGTTATCTAATGTTTGAGGACACATTTGCGTTTTTCATTAAGGTCCGTGGGTCCGTGTGCGTGCTACGTTTGTGCCTCCGTTTTGCACGGAAGCATGTCCGTTTTCAGCACGCAACACGCAGCACGGACCCAATGAAAGTCAATAGGTCTGTGCGCACGTCCGAGTGACACGGACGCATCTCTGTTTGCTCCCTGTACGTTTTGTGCTTTTTTCATGTGATGCCGGTCTTTTTTCTTTTTCTGTTTCGTTCTCTCCCTCAGTCCGTCGGTCGGTCTCTCTATCTGTCTGTCGGTCGGTCTCTCTGTCTTATCTGTCCCTCTCGCTGTCTGTCGGTCAGTCCCCCCCCCCCCCTCTCATACTTACCGTTCCCCGATCTCCAGCGCGGCTCTGCACTGCTGTTATAAAAACTCCGGCGGCTTTTACTATTTTAAAAAAGCCGGCCGCTCATTAATCAATCTCGTATTCCCTGCTTTACCCGCCCACAGGCGCCTGTGATTGGTTGCAGTCACACACGCCCACCACGCTGAGTGACAGGTGTGTCACTGCACGCAATCACAGCAGCCGGTGGGCGTGTCACTATGGAGTATAGAAATAAATAAATAAATAATTAAAAAAAACGGCGTGCGGTTCCCCCCAAATTTAATACCAGCCAGATAAAGCCATACGGCTGAAGGCTGGTATTCTCAGGATGGGGAGCCCCACGTTATGGGGAGCCCCCCAGCCTAACAATATCAGTCAGCAGCCGCCCAGAATGGCCGCATACATTAGATGCGACTGTTCTGGGACAGTACCCGGCTCTTCCCGATTTGCCCTGGTGCGTTGGCAAATCGGGGTAATAAGGAGTTATTGGCAACCCTTAGCTGCCACTAAATCCTAGATTAATCATGTCAGGCGTCTCCCCGAGATTCCTTTCATGATTAATCTGTAAGTTACAGTAAATAAACACACACACCAGAAAAATCCTTTATTTGAAATAAAAAACACAAACACATTCCCTGGTTCACCAATTTAATCAGCCCCCAAAAGCCCTCCATGTCCGGCGGAATCCAGGATGATCCAGCGTCGCTTCCAGCTCTGCTGCATGGAGGTGACTGGAGCTGCAGCAGACGGCGGTGTCTCCTGTCACCTCCACGCAGCAAATGAAGAGAGCCGTGTGATCGGCTGAGCTGTCATTGAGGTTACCTGGATCCAGCGGTGGATGCAGCGGTGGCCGCGGGTAACCTCAGTGACAGCTCAGCTGATCGCGCTACTCACCGCCGCTCCTGTCAGCTCCACGCAGCAACTGAGGTGAGTAGCGCTATCAGCTGAGCTGTCACTGAGGTTACCCGCGGCCACCGCTGTATCCACCGCTGGATCCAGGTAATCTCAATGACAGCTCAGCCGATCACGCGGCTCTCTTCATTTGCTGCGTGGAGGTGACAGGAGACACTGCCGTCTGCTGCAGCTCCGGTCACCTCCATGCAGCAGAGCTGGAAGCGACGCTGGATCATCCTGGATTCCGCCTGACATGGAGGGCTTTTAGGGGCTGATTAAATTGGTGAACCAGGGAATGTGTTTGTGTTTTTTATTTCTAATAAAGGATTTTTCAGTTGTGTGTGTTTATTTACTGTAACTTACAGATCAATCATGGGAGGCATCTCGGGGAGACACCTGACATGATTAATCTAGGACTTATTGGCAGCTATGGGCTGCCAATAACTCCTTATTACCCCGATTTGCCAACGCACCAGGGCAAATCGGGAAGAGCCGGGTACTGTCCCAGAACAGTCGCATCTAATGTATGCGGCCATTCTGGGCGGCTGCTGACTGATATTGTTAGGCTGGGGGGCTCCCCATAATGTGGAGCTCCCCATACTGAGAATACCAGCCTTAAGCCATATGGCTTTATCTGGCTGGCATTAAATTTGGGGGGAACCACACGCTGTTTTTTTTAATTATATATTTCTATACTCCATAGTGACACGCCCACCGGCTGCTGTGATTGGGTGCAGTGAGACACCTGTCACTCAGCGTGGGGGCGTGTCTCGCTGCATCCAATCATAGGCGCCGGTGGACGGGGAAAGCAGGGAATACGAGATTGTTTAATGAGCGGCCGGCTTTTTCAAATTAGAAAAAGCTGCCGGAGCAGTGTGAACGCCGTGCAGCGCCGGGGATCGGGGATCGGTGATTATGAGAGAGGGGGGGGACACTTCAGTCACTCGGGGGATTAGCGGTCACCGGTGAATCCTTCACAGGTGACCGCTAATCAGTACACGGCACACACACAGAGCCGCGGCATGACAATGAAGTCGGGTGAAGTTCACCCGAGTTCATTCTCATCCCGCTACTCTGTCTGCTGTCTGCCGACATGTAGTAAACAACATTTTGCATCACACACGGACATTCCACACGGACAACACAAACACATGTCAGTTAAGTTTCACACGTACACACGGACATTTCACACGCTCATACGGCTAGCATACGGGATACATACGCAGGCCACACATACCATAAAAAGGGACCAAAAAAATGGAAAACGGACCCGAAAAACGGCCCGTTTTACACGGACGTGGTTTTCACGGATGTGTGTTTTAGGCCTCACACAGCTTCTACACTGCATCTCTCCATAATTCACCCTCTACACCGCCCCTCTCCATGATACACCTTCTACACCACCTCTCTTCATAACACACCCTCTACACCGCTATAATACACACTCTACACTGCCTCTCTCCATAATACACCCTTTACGCCGCCCTGCTCCATAATGCACCCTTTACACTGTCCCTCTCCATAATACACCCTCTGCACTGCCCCAATCCATAATACACAATCTACATTGCCTCTCTCCATAATACACTCTTTACACCGCCCTGCTCCATAATACACCCTGTACACTGCCTCTCTGTATAGTACACACTCTACACCGCCTCTCTCAATAATACATCCTTAACACCGCCTCTCTCAATAATATACTCTCTACATTGCCCACCTCAATAACACACCCTCTACACCACATCTCTCCATAATACACTCTCTACACTGCCCCACTCCATAATACACCCTCTACACCACCTCTCTCCATAATACACCTTCTACACTGCCCTGCTCCATAATACACCCTCTACACACACAGCTCCATAATACATCATCTACACCGCCCTTCTCCATAATACACCCTTTACACTGCCTCTCTCCATAATACACCCTCTACACCGCCCCTCTCTATAACACACCCTCTACACTGCCCCTCTCCATAATACACTTTATATCACCTCTCTCCATAATATCTCTCCCAGACTGCCCCTAGGTACTGTATAATATCCCATACACATACTGTCCCTAAGTATAATATTCCACACACACACACTGCCCCTCTCTATAAAATCCCTAACATACTCTGCCCCGCTGTACACTATCCCCCCACACAAACTGCCCATCTTTATAATATCCTCCCACACACACACTGCCTCTCTGTATATCACCCGCACACATTACCCCTCTTTATATCACCTCCCACACACTACTAATCTGTATAAAATTCCCCCACACACACACTGCCCCTCTGTAAAATATCCTCCTGGTATATATGTCCTCATCCTGGGTCCTTCCTGGTATTTATGTTCTCTCCCTGGGCTTATCTTGGTATATATGTCCCTATCTCAGTTTATTTGTCCCCTTCCTTGCATATATGTCCTCCTCCTGATATATTCTGTATGTCCCCTTTCTGGGCCCTTCCTGGTATATATGTCTCCATCCTGGTTTATTTGTCCTAACCCTGGATGCTATGAGCCATCCTAGGCCCCTCCAGGTATATATATATATATATATATATATATACTAGAAGGTGGCCCGATTCTACGCATCGGGTATTCTAGAATTTACGTATTGTGTAGTTAATGTATGATTTTTGATATATATATATATATATATATATATATATATATATATATATATAGATGTTGTTGTGTAGTTACCAAGTGTTTATGTAGGGCGCTGTACATGTTCTGGGTGTTGTCTGGGTGTGGCGGGGGGTGAGAGCGGTGTTGTTTGTGTGTTGCGTTGTGTGTGTTGCGTTGTTTGTGGAGCGCTGTGTGTCTGTAGCGTTGTGTGTGTGTGTTGCGCGATTTGTGTGGGTGTTCGGTGTGTGTGTGTGTTTTGGTGGGAGGTATGTTTTGTGCAATGTGTGTGTTATGCGGCATGTGCGTATATTTGTGTGTGCCGCGGTGTTTGTGTGTTGGGTGTTGTGTGTGTGCGGCGTTGTCTGTGCTTGTGGGTGTCTGTGTAGGGCGGTGTTTGTGGTTCCCAGTGTGTGTGTGGTGTGTTGTGCAGTGCGTGTGTGGCGGTGTGTGTGTGTGTTTTGGGGGGAGGTGTGCACCCCCCATCATGCTCCATCCCCCATGCTGCGCACCCCCCATCGTGCTCCATCCCCCATGCTGCGCACCCCCCATCGTGCTCCATCCCCATGCTGCGCACCCCCCATTGTGCTCCATCCCCCATGCTGCGCACCCTCCATCGTGCTCCATCCCCCATGCTGCGCACCCCCCATCGTGCTCCATCCCCCATGCTGCGCACTCCCCATTGTGCTCCATCACTCATGCTGCACATTCCCCATCGTGCTCCATCACCCATGCTGCGCAATCCCAAACGTGCTCCATCCCCATGCTGCGCACTCCCCATTGTGCTCCATCCCCCATGCTGCGCACTCCCCATCGTGCTCCATCCCCCATGCTGCGCATTCCCCATCGTGCTCCATCCACCATGCTGCGCACTCCCAACCGTGCTCCATCCCCCATGCTGCGCACTCCCAAACGTGCTCCATCCCCCATGCTGCGCACTCCCCATCGTGCTCCATCCCCCATGCTGCACACTCCCCATCGTGCTCCATCCCCCATGCTGCGCATTCCCCATCGTGCTCCATCCCCCATGCTGCGCACTCCCAACCGTTCTCCATCCCCCATGCTGCGCACTCCCAAACGTGCTCCATCCCCCATGCTGCGCATTCCCCATCGTACTCCATCCCCCATGATGCGCACTCCCCATCGTGCTCCATCCCCCATGCTGCGCATTCTCCATCGTGCTCCATCCCCTATGCTGCGCACCCCCCATCGTGCTCCATCCCCCATGCTGCGCACCCCCCATCGTGCCCCATCCCCCATGCTGCGCACTCCCCATCGTGCTCCATCCCCCATGCTGCGCATTCCCCATCGTGCTCCATCCCCTATGCTGCGCACCCCCCATCGTGCTCCATCCCCTATGCTGCGCACCCCCCATCGTGCTCCATCCCCCATGCTGCGCACTCCCCATCGTGCTCCATCCCCCATGCTGTGCACCCCCCATCGTGCTCCACAGTCACACATCAGACAGTATACACGCACACATCTAATCGCATACACTCACACCACACTTCTGCCTGTGCCCTCCGGTGGGAGGTCCCAGCAGCTGTGCTGCACGCCGTGCTCCTCTGCTTTCTACCGACACTCACACACCCGATCGCATACACGCACACACCCGATCGCATACACGCACACACCCGATTGCATACACGCACACACCCGATCGCATACACGCACACACCCGATCGCATACACGTGCACACACACTGACGATATCGCACATACGTGCTCACACACTCACAATATCCGGAGATACCACATGCTTCTGGCCATGTGATCCTCCGGCAGGTCCTGGAAGCTCACTGCACGCACAGGATCGCCGCCGAGAAGCAAGCGATATCACGGGATGTTGTGAGTGTGTGGATGCAATCTGATGTGTGTGTGAGGTGTGTGTGAGAGTGAGTGTGATCTGATGTGTGTGTGTGTTCTTATGTATGTGCGTGTGTGTGTGTTCCGCCGCTGCAGGACCTTGATGCGCTCACCTGGGAGTCGGTGTACGCTGGTAACCATGCTATACAATATTACATGGTTACCAGCGTACCCCGCCCCCCGCTCACATGGGAGCCCACACCAGCGTACGCCGTCAACCCCAGCATTGCGAGGGTGTGTCGGCTGGGTTGGCGGCGTACGCTGATGTGGGCTCCCGGGGGTACAGCACTCACCTGGGAGTCGGGTCTCTGTGTCGTTTCGGGGAATGCGTGCAGGGGGCGGGGCCAGAGCGAACGTGCAATGCGTGAAAGGGGCGGGGCGTATCCGAGTTGCTAATGCGTCCAGGGTTCCGGGGCGAGAGGCCAATCCGTGTGGGGGCCGAGCCTGGGCGAGCGGCCAATCCGTGCGGGGGGGCGGAGCCGAGGCGAGGCGAACGGCCAATCCGTGCGGGGGGCGGAGCCGAGGCGAGCAGCCAATCCGCTGTTTGTCACCGTAAGGACACAATTTTGTAGCAAGACAGACAGACAGACAGAATAAGGCAATTATATATATATATATATATATATATATATATCCCCCTCCTGGGCACATTCTAGTATATATTTCATCATTCTGGATTCTATGCCCTTCCTGAGCCCCTCCTGGAATATTTGTGTGCCGCAAAAAGAAAAAATTCAAAAACATTTTACTCACCCTCCCTGGCTCCCACGTCACGCGATGTCCTCTATGAGCCAAGATGCATTTCATCTGCATGTGCGCCTTCTGATGTGCATCCAGCTGAAGTAAGGCAGGGGCCAGCGGGTCCCTGGTGATCGCCCCACTCCTGTCTTCAGCTCACAGAGCGGTTACCTGTCCCCGCTGGCTGCTGCGTCCTCGCCACTTCCACAGCTCTGTTTTCCTGCAGCAGTGTGATGAGGTCACAGAATGATGATCTCATCACACTGCCGCACAGATGACCTGCCGGTGCCCTGCTCTGTGCCACTGACTGCCTTCAAAATCAGCACATGGCTAATTTGCATGCCACACCCCTTCACATGCAAATTAGCCAGTGTAGTAGCAGAAGAGACACCACCATGCTTGGGTCCAGTGAAAAGGAGGCCCCAGCCGGCTCGAGGCTTAGTAAAGCTAAGTAATTACACCGGGCCCAGCTGGTCGCCCCTCTTCACTGGGCCCTATACACCAGTCATGGTTGTAATGCCCTGACAGCGGCCCTGGCTACAGGTCTCAGAAAATGGCAACAAAAAAACGCAATTTTTTTTTTCACCACTTAGATAAAAGTAAAACTGTGCAAGCTTGGTATCTACAAACTCATACTGATATGGGGAATCATATTGCCTGGTTAGTTTTACCATATAGTGAACATGATAAATAAAAAACCAAAACAAACGTACAATTACAGATTTTTTGCAATTTCACTGCACTTGGTATTTTTATCCTGTTTTTCAGAACAATATGGAGCAAAATTAATGTTGACACTCAAAAGTGCAACATGTCCCGCAAAAAGCAAGCCCTCATATGGCTATATTGACAATAAAATATAAAAGTTATGGCTCTTGGAAGAAGGGGAGGAGAAAATTTAAAATCGCCAAGTGGTGAAGGGGTTAAATAAAAGTCGTGCAATAAAAAGCAACGCTGGAGTGGTGCTTTGCAACTGTAACAGATACCGGAAACAAGCATACTGAAAAAAATATTTTGTGCCTTGGTATAAAAGATGCAGCTGGAGAGAAAAAGAGCCTTTGATCATTAAACTGAAATCCATTCCTAATTTGGACAACAAGGTAACAAAAAATGAAACCAGATATCAAACCTCAAACCTTGTAAATGTGCTCTTAGGATAGTGTGCTTTACAGCCACTAGTTATATAATGTATACTACATGGTTTGTGAGTACATGACAATGCCTTACCTCACTTTCCAAGTCATGGAAGATTCTTCTTTGTCATTGTTGCAGGTCTAAGTATAAAAAGATCATTAGAAAGATATCTGTACTTTTCGCTCATATATTTCTATATTGTAATAAGAACGCCTCTATGTCTTCGTTTTTCCAAACTCAATGTCCCCACATTTGATAACCCATCTTGATACTGCAGTTCACTCATTCCCTAAATAATCTGATTTGTTTTATAATTGTTTTATTGTAATTTTTCTTATATTTTAGTAGTTTCCTATAAAATCAGAACTATAATAAATATTTTTATAATTAAGCTTGGGTATTCATACATATCAACTTGTTACAGCAATGTGGAAGCATGAAAAAAAATCATTCTTCTTGTGCTAAGTGTGTTGTACACAAGCCCACATTGGCAATCTGCCCCAGCAGGCATATTCCCAGTGGGCTGCAGCTTTAAGGCAATAAGTGGGCCGCCAGCTCTTTAATTATTCTTCTTAGTTACAGTGTGATTGGAATGTCGTAGGTATGGAGTATCTTAGGGTGAGTTAGCTTGCACTATGTGGTGTATATACAGCAGCCCCAGCGTCCCCTATGTGATGTATATATAACAACCCCAGTATCTCCTATGTGATGTATGGATGGCAGCCCCAGCGTCTCCTATGTGGTGTATATTCATAAGTTCCAGCATCTCCTATGTGATGTATTTACAAAGGCCCCAGCATCTCCTATGGGATGTCTTGGCTGAAAATATTAGCACCCTTAAAATTGTTCCAGAAAATGAAGTATTGCACCCAAAACAATGATTGCAATTACACATGTTTTGTTATATCCATGTTTGTTTCCTTTCAATTTATTGGAATAATACAAAAAAACTGAGGAAAAAAAAGGCAAATTGGAAATAGTACCACATGAAACCTCAAAAACTGGGCCGTAGAAAATTATTGGCATTTTTCCAAAATTGTGGGTACATAACTGTGTTTCAGTTATGATGTGTTCGACCAAACTTATCTGTGGCATGTAACAGGTGTGGGCAATAAGAAAATCACACCTGAAACCAGATAAAAAGGGAGACATTGACTCAATCTTTCCATTGTGTGTCTGTGTGTAACACACTAAGTATGGAGAACAGAAAGAGGAGAAGAGAACGTCTGAGGACTTGAGAACCAAAGTTGTTGAAAAATATCAACAGATTCAAGGTTACCAATTCATCTCCAGAGATCTTGATGTTACTCTTTCCACAATGCACACCATAATCAAGAAATTTAGAAACCCATGGCACTATAGCTAATCTTAAATCTGAAGATTATCAAAGGATTTTGGGTGGCAATGTAGTGCCCAGTATCAGAAAGCTGGGTTTGTGCCCAAGGTCTATTGTCACCTGGGAAGGGCTTTTGCAAAGTCCTCCCTTCCAGGACCGAAAGGCAGGTGAAAAGTACCCCGGCCCTTAAGGGTGTACGGTGCCGTGTCAGCAAAGTGTGTCTGGCATACTGCATTTGCTGTCCTGCAGTCTGATCATCCCATCACTATCTTTGCATTGCACCAGTGACGTGGGTGAGGAGTACTGCAGTAAGGCGTTCCTCTGCCAAACAGACAACCCCTGGACAAACTGACTCCTGAGAGCCAGGTCGTTCCATAAAGTGTCCATGGCCCACCTTCGGAACTCCAAACAGTAGTCTTCCGACTGCCGCGCCCCCTGGTGGAGGTTGTGGAGCTGGGATTCTGTCAGGGAGATGCCATCAGGCTCACCATAGATCAGAGCCGCGAAGAAATCAGCTACCGACCACAAAGCCTTAAAATCGATAGAGAGAATGCTTGAGGATCGCACCACAACATGGAAATGACGACCACCACACGCTGGGCCTCAGACCCTGATGAATGGGTTCGGAGCCTAAAATACAGGCAACAGGCTCCCTCAAACACCCTGAAGCTATCCTGCCCCCTCCCCCCACCCCACAAAAAACTTGTCAAGGAGGGTCACCTTAGGTTCAGGTGGAGATTGTGTTGCCACCGAAAGGCCAATGACCTGATGCAGTTGGTGCACCATCTCAGAATGCAGAGCCCTCACCTTGTCCGTGATCTTCTGTGCAAGATGGGCCCACCCTGCAGCCTCCGTCTTACTGGCAGTGACAAACAGGGTATAGGGACTACTAGGCTGACTCTAAAGGGTGCTTTACACGCTGCGGCATCGCTAGCACCCGCCCCCGTGATAGCACCCGCCCCCGTTGTTCGTGCGACATTTGGTGATCACTGCCGTAGCGAACATTATCGCACATACACATACCTTTTCAACGACATCGCTGTGACCGCCGAACAATCCCTCCTTCAAGGGGGAGGTGCGTTTGGCGTCATAGCGACGTCACTGCGGCATCACTAAGAGGCCGCCCAATAGCAGAAGAGGGGCGGAGATGAGTGGGCAAAATATCCCGCCCCCCTCCTTCCTCATTGCCGGTGGACACAGGTAAGGAGATGTTCGTCGTTCCTGCGGCGTCACACATAGCTTTATCCTCAGCACATCCCGCATCTGTCTGTGAGATATTGAATGCTTACAGACACCTGCTCTACCGCTCGGGTTGTACGCATGCGCTCTGTCTTTTTTCCCACGCCTTTGAACTTACTTAACCTGCCTACCCCTGATACATATCCTTGGCGCAGGCGCGGTTTACTTTTTTCCCACGCTTCTGAACTCCAGTGAACCGCTGTCAGTACATGAGGATCTGTAGCGGTTTCACACACTGTTGTCACTATTATTACTCCTGGTCCTTTGTAGTCGGGAAGGTAATCACTTTGTTTCACATTCTCTTATAAGTTTTCTTTTCTCCGGTCTTATAGTTGTCCCCCTTCACTTATGTGTTTTTTTCTTTCTAAAAAGATCACATGCCTTGATGGCTGCTGTGGATCTTACTTCCACTTGACAAATCCTTAATGTTCTATACTGACACAAATGTATATGAGTTCTGGCCTCTATACAGACTTCTGGTGTAACACACATTTGTATTTAATACACATGCTTGTGGTTTGAATATACATGTGCATATATATGTATTATATATGTATATTTTTCTCACACACACCACAGTAAATACACAGGTTTTAAACAATATTTAATATTTATTTTTCACACAATCTCTGTATGTATAATCATTACATTGTTTTTTTATTTTTAATTTGTCACTATGCAGATATATGTATTACGTCATGTTTTTACTGCATTACACTCTTTCCCGCCCGTTTTTTCTAAAAAAGGATGGTCTTTGTGACGTCACTGTGGCTATTTAATGTATGTCTGCTTCCACATTTGTAGATTTGATGTTTCTTTGGTGCTTGACGGTCCTGAGGAAGGGAGCTGAGCTCCTGAAACGCGTAGACCTATGCCAACAATAAAGACACGTTAATCTGACATTTGAACAGTGATCATTTGGCGCGGCATTAATCACCCCTCTCTACCCCTCTCTGTTAGTGTGGTACAGGAGGAAAGAGGACGCTCACCACGAGGGATCACAGTCTACAGGGGATGGGTTAAGATACAGTAGGTGAGGGTAGAAATGGTCGCGCACTGGTTGTAGGGTTGTTGAAGAGGTAGGTCTTCAGGCTACTTTTGAAGATTTCCATGGTAGGTAACGGATAGTGGCAGTGGGAATTGGTTTGAAGGAGCAGTTATCTGACAGGAGAAAACCAACTACTACACCATGCATGTTGCTGGCTTGGAGTATGTGAGAAAGAAGGAAACCACCTTAAGAAAATGCAGTGTGAGAGGCTGTGTAAGAAGGGATGAGCCAGATTTTGTTGATAACAAGTAAGGAAATTTTGTTAGTGATGAAAAGATCAGGGATGTATGAAAGTTTTTTGTAGACAAAGCGCGCGTTCCACAGAGCTCCTGTTAGAAGGACTGGGGAAATGGGGGCTGGGTGAATGGGTAGGAGGTTTGAAAGGTTATGGAAAGTTATGGTATATTGTGGATGAGGGCTACCAATGACTGTGGGGATGTGGTAAGGAGGGCCGGCAGTTGGAGAGATATGACCAGCAGTGAGGAGAAGCAGCAAGAGGGTTAGTAGGTGGGAGCAGGAGAGGCCATGAGGTGACTGTGAATGTCTGGAGACAGAGGATTTTATGTTTAGGAACAGGTCTGAGGAGAAGGTGTAATGGATGAGGCAGATGAGGTAGAGATGACCAGGTCATTGCTAGGTTTTTGGGATTAGGAGCATATTAGGAAGTGAAGGACTATAGGAGTGATAATGGAACAAAACACAAACATTGTTTACAGTGACCATGGATCCAGTCACCTTCAGTTCCATTCTAGTTCAATTCTGGTCTAATTCATTAAAGTACACTTATACAAGATGCGTACACCCAGCTTCATACTGAGCATGACTGCAATTTCCCGGCATTCAGAAGCGCAGTCACAGCGAACACTGGTACACGCGGCACCGCTGGTAACGCTGCAGTGAATAGCATGTTAGCACGCCCCTGTGGGTGTGCTAACATGCTAAAAGGGTGGCTAGTCAGGGGATATAACACCCTTGGGACTAGTCCCTGCGCTCATTAGCATAAGATAAAATATCTTTAGACACACTTTTTCTAAAGATCCCTTTATCTATGCTAGTGTATACAGGGACGGTTAGGCAGGGATTAGCAATATGCTATTTAAATAATTGAAAAAAAAAAATGCATGTGGGCCCTCTTATTTTGATTCACGGCAAAGATAAGCACCTGGCTGGGGGCTGCAGCCTGTAGCCGTATGCTTTATCTGCGTTGGGTATCATAATATGGAAGAACCTACACCAATTTAGTTAGTTATTTATTTTTGCAGCAATAGAGACGTACACAGTGCCTCTGATTGGTTGCAGTCAGACTTGCAGTCACACAGAGACACTGGGACTGCCGGTGGATGGGGGAAGCAGTGAATATATATGTATGAAGGATACTGAGTGTCCCCGGAAGTAGCATTAGGGCTGCTCGGAGACTCGGTAAGTATAACGCATCTGCTATAATCCCCCTATTACCTTCTACCATCGTGCGGAGCTGCCGCCCGACCACCGTGCGGAGCTGCCGCCCGACCACTGTGCGTAGCTGCCACCCGACCACCGTGCGGAGCTGCCGCTCGACCACCATGTGGAGCTGCTGCCCCATATACACCCCACCTACTGTCTCCTCCCCATAATCCTATAGAATGTAAGCTCGCAAGGGTAGGGCCCTCTTCCCTCTGTACTAGTCTGTCTACTGTAACTTGTATATGTATTCTGTATGTAACCCCTTCTCATTTACAGCACTATGGAATTAATGGTGCTCTATAAATAAATAAAAATAATAATAATAATAATAATAATAATAATAATAATAATAATAATAAATAATACCACGATTTTAAAATACCGGATTCTCGTCTCCATAGACTTACATGTGGACTGCCGTCCGGCTAGATATCCAGTATCAATTCCAGGCCCGAACCGGGTTTTTTTTTAAAACTCGATTGGACCTGCTGATTTCAGGTATCTACAATTCCACCCATCACTAGTTTTCATTACATAAATATATTGGTTGGCATTTTAGAGTTTTTAAAGGAGTTGCATACCTGTTGTTTTTTTTTAACTTAAAGAAGTTGTCCGACAATAAATTCCCAAAAATTTTGTAATATAAAACACCCCTACATTTTTTTTTTGTTTTCTAACTTTTGTTCCTCTTGAATTATCACTTTATTCTCTGCAGCTCTTTGTTTACATGCAGCTCAAACTAACATGACATGTTTGACTGCCGAACCTGACAGTCAGAGCTGGCACCGCGTGGCCTCAGTGTCAAGCCCTCCCCTTGCACACACATTACCTGTCAGTCAGTGGCATAACTAGAGTTTGATGGGCCCTGGTGCAAAATTTGGACCGGGGCCCCCCTCAATGTACACCGACACTTAGGGTATGGGATAATGACACTGACACTCGGGGTACAGGATAATGACGCTGACACTTGGCTTTTACCCTCCGCACCCAGGTTTCCCATGATCTGAAATCCCTCTATCAGCACACAGCTTTCCCATGCTCTGCTATACATCTTTCCCTCAGCACCCAGCTTTCCCATAACAGAGCATGGGAAAGCTCGGTGCTGAGAGATGTACAGCAGAGCATGGGAAAGCTGGGTGCTGAGGGAAAGAGCCTTTTTCTTGCTTGTATCTTTGTCCCCCCTTGTATATAGATCTCCATATACTATAATGGCCCCCCCATAGCCTTCCGTATAATATAAAGGGTCCCACATAACCCGTCATATATTATAATGCACCCCCATAGTTCTCCATGTATTACAATGCATTTCCCCAAAGTTCTCCATGTATTATAATTCACCCCATAGTTCTCCATATATTATACTGCACCACATAGTCCTCCATGTTTTATAATGCACCCCCATAATCCATGTATAAAGTAGCCCTCCAATTATTATAATGAATTTCTCATAGTTCTCCATGTATTATAATTCACCCCATAGTGCTTCATATATTATACTGCACCACAGTCCTCCATGTTTTATAATGCACCCCCATAGTCCATGTATAAGATAACCTCCATATGCCTCCATATATTATAATGTAGCCCCCATAGTCCTATATGTATTATAATGCAGCGTCATAAATCATTATATTGTATTATGCAGCCCCATACTCCATGTCTAATGCACCCCTATATTCCATGTATAAGGTGTCCTTCATTTTGTATTATGCAGCCCCATACTCTTCCATGTATAATGCACCCTTAGTCCATGTATAAGGTGTCTTTCATGTTTATTATGCAGTCCCATAGACCTCCATGTATCATGCAGCCAGGCCCCTCCAGGCCTCCATGTGTCATGCAGCCAGCAAAATAAAAAAACAAGTACCTCTCTTCTCCTTCCGACCCTTGCGAGTCGACCACGGTAGTTATGCCCCTGCCCCCATATGTCACACACCCTGCTCCCCATACAGCCTGCACCCCCAGGTATCATACACACTACACCCCCACATCTCACACACCCTGCTCCCCATACAGCCTGCACCCCCCAGATCACACACACTACACCCCCATATGTCACACACCCTGCTCCCTATACAGCCTGCACCCCCATATCACACACACTACACCCCCATATGTCACACACCCTGCTCCCCATACAGCCTGCACCCCCATATCACACACTACACCCCCATATGTCACACACCCTGCTCCCCATGCAACCTGCACCCCCATATCTCACACACCCTGCTTCCATTACAGCCTGCACCCCCCAGATCACACACACTACACCCCCATATCTCACACACCCTGCTCCCCATGCAGCCTGCATCCCCCATATCACACACACTGCACCCCCATATGTCACACACCCCGCTCCCCATACAGCCTGCACCCCCATATCACACACTACACCCCCATATCTCACACACCCTGCTCCCCATACAACATGTACCCCCCAGATCACACACACTACACTCCCAAATGTCACACACCCTGCTCCCCATACAGCCTGCACCCCCATATCACACACACTACACCCCCATATCTCACACACCCTGCTCCCCATACATCCTGAACCCCCCAGATCTCACACACTACACCCCCATATGTCACACACCCTGCTCCCCATACAGCCTGCACCACCATATCACACACACTACACCCCCATATCTCACACACCCTGCTCCCCATACAGCCTGCACCCCCATATCACACACTACACCCCCATATGTCACACACCCTGCTCCCCATGCAACCTGCACCCCCATATCTCACACAACCTGCTTCCATTACAGCCTGCACCCCCCAGATCACACACACTACACCCCCATATGTCACACACCCTGCTCCCCATAGAGCCTACACCCCCATATCACACACACTACACCCCTATATCTCACACACCCTGCCCACATATCTCACCCTGCCTGTACCCCAACTTACCCCTCTCAAACACTCTGTACCCCTTCACATCCTTCTGTCACAGTCTGCAGCCCTCATATACCACTCATCGTGCAGCCCCCTTCCCCCTCATGTCCCCTCTTTTCTTATTCATCATGTGTCCAAATCTCCTTCAGGATTCAGTATCTTCTGATGCTTTCTGCTGGCAATCCTGTGTCTCCTCCCACACAGTCACATTGGTGTGACATCATCGCAGGTCCTGCAGGATGGGTTATTCCGTCTGCTGTGCAGGTCAGGAGCACTCCTGCTCTCAGTGCTCTGCTGCAGGTCAGAAACGGCTGGTGGGGCTCTCCAGGTCAGGGGCCCCTCTACTGACACTGGGCTCCCCTGACTCACAGGCCGGCTCCCTGACGGTCGCATTGTCGGCCACTACACAGCGCCACTACATATAGGGGCCCAGCAGCCGGCTCTGCAGAACGGCTGCCGGGCCCCTATAACCCTGCAACCGCGGTCGTTACGCCCCTGCTGTCAGTATTCTGCCCCAGCACCGACCATTACTACATTATACACTGTGTAAAAACAAAAAAGTGAGTTGGAGTATGAGATGATACACATGTTCACACTGGCCATAAGACAAAGAGAAACCAAGGAAAAAAAATGGTGAAAACATACCCTGCTGTAACTAAATAAAAGCATAGTGCATATAAACATAGGGTACTTAGTAAACACTGTTTTTTGATAAAAAAAAGCATAAAGCTATCCCACCAACGCCAAGGTGTACCCAGTTGGGATAGTACCTACACTCTCTAATATTAAAACCTTACCATGGGTCTAAAATAGGCCTCAATATGGCTAAGGGCTGAGAGTGACCGGGTCCCAACAGGACACACAGTCAGGGGATGCACAGAATGAAATGCCCAGCTCACTGAGAAGGGGGCCAGATCTCTATGGATGTAGTTTTTTTGTATTCAGTACAAATAGGGTGTGGCAATTTGTACTGCTCACGCTCACTGCTCACGCTCACGCCGCCTAAGTGGGCATCGCCACCGATAACCTGACAGCGTGGGCCGTCCCCCATACTCTCTCCCCACCTGGCCAAACCCCTCCAGTCCTAAACATAATATTGATCAAATTCAAGTCCAGACCCCAACCACAGCCTATCAGTACTATACAGGGGAAATTAAATATAAACAATAAGCATTTCAATCATCCCAATGTATCATCATTTCACATAGAGACCTGAGGTCACACCGGGAATAACCAGATCCACACGTTCCCTCCTGATCATATAACAGGACAAGCCATGATACCGGACAATATATATCCAAAGTCATATATCGGCCATATGTTCAAGAGGAAGTGGAAGTAGGGAGGGGGGCGGGGGGGGGGGGGGGAAGGGGGGCCAAGGAGACCACCAAAGATAATCACTGCAACAATGTTAACATCCATAAAGATGTTTCCAATAAACTGGTTCCCATATATCAGCATCCCACATAGGTTCAGAGAATGGGGTAATATAGATAAACACAAATTAATTGAAGATGGGATGGTGAAAAATAGTTCCACTCATCTAAACACGACTTCTTCCTTTACGGAAGGATATTAGCCTGGCGGGTATAAATAAAAACTTATTCTGATGTAGCCTAGGGTGCTTATCTCCTCAGGACAGACCTTCCTATAGAAAACAACCGAACGTCAGCTGTTCGTTCAGACCTTTTGGATGTACACAGTCGAAGCGAAGTGACCCGTCCGAGTCACGTGGCTCCAAAATACCACGTGATCGGATCATCACATCTTCCTCCCAGCACAGGATGGGGAAGCCCGGAAGTGACGTACGATCTAAGACGTCACACATCCCATACCGGAAATGGAAATACTCACGTGACCCGTCCGAGTCACGCGACTCAACACACCACGTCATCAGGTCTTTACGTCCTCCTCCCAGCACAAAATGGGGAAACACGGAAGTGACGTACGATCTAGAAACGTCACACATCCCAGCTCACGCCGCCCAAGTGGGCATCGCCACCGATAACCTGACAGCGTGGGCCGTCCCCGTGTTTCCCCATTTTGTGCTGGGAGGAGGACGTAAAGACCTGATGACGTGGTGTGTTATTTTGGAGCCACGTGACTCGGACGGGTCACGTGGGTCTGTTTACTTCCGGTTTGGGTTCCGGTTTCGTCCATATGGCGAATGCACGTGTTGTATACCTCCGGGGTCCCCGAGCAAGTGTTTTTATAAGATTTAAATTGAGGTAGTATGCTGGTTCTATATTTGATTTTCTACCTACACAAATAGATTTCTAAGTGTTTAAAAAGCTGAGTATAACTGATGGCGGGTTTTCTATCTGAACCTCTTAATACTAATACTTGGTTATCGGATGTAGATAGGGTATTTTCGGACAGGACAGACGTTACGTATTCAGGGGGAGTTATTAACCTGAAACAACTGTTTAATGAACTTTATAGCTGTTTCCGGGAAAACATTAAATCGTGGTGGGAGGTACAATCCCTTGAGAATTACATCAAACAAGGGATTGTACCAAAGGGCCTGCGTATCACAGTAGCACCGGCATTGAGATCAAGAAGTGCAGACCTACTTGAGAAATGGGAAAATGAATCAAAAGCGACATCAATACGATTCATGCAATTATTACTCACGGAGGAGAAGTTGACCTTGGAAAAAACCTCTACCAAGCTAGCTGAGAAAAGGGAGGCGGTTTTGAAATACAAGACTGATCCGGATTTTGAAAGGAGAGAAAGGTTTTTACAAAGCTCCGTGGAGAAATTCCATAATACCTTAAAAACTAGGAAGCATAATAATTTTGTGAAGGACCTTGGGGAATTCAAAGAAAAAACTGCCTATAGGTTCCTGACAGAAGGAACTGGGCCACGTGTTGACCCATCTTCTTCCGATTTAGAGTCATCGGACTCGGAGAGATATAAGGGGGCACCAGGTGACTTTAGGAATTTTCCCCGTGGGAGAAGGCAGAGACGCAATAGGAACAGATGGCAGGGAATGGGACCTATAGCGCCACCTTTGGCCTCTGCTTCTTCCTCTGTGCCCTCTGTATCGGATGGCCAGCCTTCTTTTTTAGAGGGAAAGACCCTACCATACGATTTAAGACCCCGGGAGCAGTATTCCAACCCGAACAGGAGAGACAGGAAATAGACAACCACATTATCAATCTATCTGGACAGACCCTGACTGCCTTAGACGTGAGTATTCTGAGGAGGGGTCTATCTTTTGTGCCCACTGAGCGTTTTGACCCATTTAATTGGACCAAGGATTTGGCCCTATTTGGGAGGAAACTGAAGTGGAAAAAATTCTTTAAAACAACGGAATCATCTAAGTATAATCTTTTGGGTATTACACCAGAAGATAGGGAAACATTTGAAAATCTGATAGATTTGGATAATGAGGGTCTCAGACAACCAGGACAGGGACCGTTTACTACCCTCAAAAGAAAGAGTGAAAAACAACCTCCTAGAGGGGACCTGGACAGTGTAGACATTTTTCTCAAAGTGGTTGCTGAGGATTTTAAAGCACTGTCTGATGTGAGAACTGGTTTCCCCCCTAATATGAACAAATCCGAATTGGATGCCTTGTCAATACTCGCCAAAAAAAAGGAGTTGATCTTCAAGCCTTCGGACAAAGGAGGAAACATAGTCATCATGAATCACAACATTTACCAGAAAATGTGTTATTCCATCTTACGTGATCATGATGGCTATGCGACCCTGGAACGGGATCCAACTATAGGATTCGGTAAAGCATTAGTGGATATTTTGTCCGAGGGACTTGGAGATCGCCTTATTTCACAAAATGAATTTGACTTTATGCACGAGAGGTTTCCGGTTACACCAACGTTCTATACGTTACCTAAAGTTCACAAGGGGACCACTCCCTTAAAAGGGAGACCCATTGTAGCAGGGATTAATTCCCTTACTCAGAACGTTGGTGTATACCTGGACTCCATTCTCAGACCATTCGTGGTTTCTTTGTCCTCTTACCTCAGGGACACAAGTGATCTCTTGAGAAGGATCAATGGAGTAATGATCAATAAAGATACAATTTTTGCCTCAATAGATGTAGAGGCTCTATATAGCTCCATCCCGCACGATTCAGGTCTGAAGGCGGTTAAATATTTCTTGGATAGCAGAGGCACCCACTACGAGAAACATAGTAGGTTCACCTTAAAACTGTTGGAACACATTTTGACCCATAATTTTTTCATCTTTAATGGGAGGTATTACCACCAGCTCAGGGGTACTGCGATGGGGTGCTCTTGCGCCCCATCGTATGCCAATCTCTACCTGGGCTGGTGGGAGGATACCATGGTGTTCCAGGAACCGCACTCGGAATGGATAAAACACATCGTCTACTGGGGCCGTTATATTGACGATGTCCTGGTCCTATGGACCGGGACAGTCGGCTCCTTTCAGAACTTTGTGAAACACCTGAACAGGAACGATGTAGGTCTGTCATTTACCTATGATATAGGCATTGACCAAATGGCCTTTCTGGATGTCCTTCTGATGAGGGGAACTGGGGGGCAGATAGAAACCCAGGTTTTTCGTAAAAAGACTGCAACCAATAGTTTTTTACATTGGACCAGTCACCATCCTGAACCGTTAAAAAGAGGGATACCAAAGGGCCAATACCTAAGACTGAAACGCAATTGCTCCACAAGTGACGCCTTTCATAGACAGGCGGGGGATCTTTGTCAGAGGTTCACTGAAAGAGGGTATCCGGCTGGTCCCCTTAAAGAGGCATATAAACACGCGGTATTGAGAGACAGGGAAGAGCTATTAGTAGCCAGAGAAAGGGAGGAATCTGAGAACATCACAAGGGTGATTGGTACATTTGATAATCTTAATCGGGAGGTTTTCAAAATTTTGGACAAACACTGGGGAATTTTGAGGGCGGACCCGAACCTAAAGGATTTCATTGGAGTACGGCCCATGATCACTTTCCGTAAGGGGAGGTCTTTAAAAGACAGGATAGTACACAGTCTGTATCAGGCCCCACAAAAAGAAGGGACATGGCTGGACAGGAAGGTGAATGGAGTTTATAGGTGCGGACGATGTAAATTTTGCAACTGGATTTCACCAGGGAAGAAGGTAGTGTCGGCATGTACGCATCGTGAATATGATATTCGTGATTTTGCCAATTGTAGTACCGAG
Organism: Anomaloglossus baeobatrachus; assembly: GCF_048569485.1. Taxonomy (NCBI): domain Eukaryota; kingdom Metazoa; phylum Chordata; class Amphibia; order Anura; family Aromobatidae; genus Anomaloglossus; species Anomaloglossus baeobatrachus. The sequence continues at coordinate 359,542,950 of NC_134357.1, forward strand.
GGGGTCATCTATGTGGCTAAATGCACTTGCCCCTTGGACTACATTGGGAAAACGAAAAGAGAACTAAGAAAGCGGATCGGGGAACATCTGGGGGATGTACGAAATGAAAGGGATACCTCGATCTCACGACATGTCAGACAAGTACATGGGGGAAATCTGAACTCCATAAGTTTTAAAATCATTGAAGTAGTCCCGGAGCCAATTAGGAAAGGCAATTGGAATAAACTTTTGCTACAAAAGGAGACCAAATGGATATATCGCTTCGACTGTGTACATCCAAAAGGTCTGAACGAACAGCTGACGTTCGGTTGTTTTCTATAGGAAGGTCTGTCCTGAGGAGATAAGCACCCTAGGCTACATCAGAATAAGTTTTTATTTATACCCGCCAGGCTAATATCCTTCCGTAAAGGAAGAAGTCGTGTTTAGATGAGTGGAACTATTTTTCACCATCCCATCTTCAATTAATTTGTGTTTATCTATATTACCCCATTCTCTGAACCTATGTGGGATGCTGATATATGGGAACCAGTTTATTGGAAACATCTTTATGGATGTTAACATTGTTGCAGTGATTATCTTTGGTGGTCTCCTTGGCCCCCCTTCCCCCCCCCCGCCCCCCTCCCTACTTCCACTTCCTCTTGAACATATGGCCGATATATGACTTTGGATATATATTGTCCGGTATCATGGCTTGTCCTGTTATATGATCAGGAGGGAACGTGTGGATCTGGTTATTCCCGGTGTGACCTCAGGTCTCTATGTGAAATGATGATACATTGGGATGATTGAAATGCTTATTGTTTATATTTAATTTCCCCTGTATAGTACTGATAGGCTGTGGTTGGGGTCTGGACTTGAATTTGATCAATATTATGTTTAGGACTGGAGGGGTTTGGCCAGGTGGGGAGAGAGTATGGGGGACGGCCCACGCTGTCAGGTTATCGGTGGCGATGCCCACTTGGGCGGCGTGAGCTGGGATGTGTGACGTTTCTAGATCGTACGTCACTTCCGTGTTTCCCCATTTTGTGCTGGGAGGAGGACGTAAAGACCTGATGACGTGGTGTGTTGAGTCGCGTGACTCGGACGGGTCACGTGAGTATTTCCACTTCCGGTATGGGATGTGTGACGTCTTAGATCGTACGTCACTTCCGGGCTTCCCCATCCTGTGCTGGGAGGAAGATGTGATGATCCGATCACGTGGTATTTTGGAGCCACGTGACTCGGACGGGTCACGTGGGTCTGTTTACTTCCGGTTTGGGTTCCGGTTTCGTCCATATGGCGAATGCACGTGTTGTATACCTCCGGGGTCCCCGAGCAACGGGGCGTTATGGAGGGTAATTGTCAATCTGACTGGGGACGGTCCGTACTTTCAGGTGACAGTGGGCGACGCCCACCTGGGTAACGTGAGCTGGGATATGTGATGATTTGGACTATATGTCACTTCCGGTTTGTCAAAATGGTGACTGCACGTGTAGCATACATCCGGTTTCCTAGGGGACGGGGTGCCTGTGGGGGTGGCTGCCCAGGATGATGGCAGCTAATTAACTGCATGTGGTGCATACATCGAGGGTTTCCCACCATAATGGGGCGTTCCTGGGGGCGGTTATTGAACAGGCCAGCCCCTATTTTGATGATATTTAAGGAGAGTGAGGCACATGGTAAGGCGGCCATTATACATATCCACAAGGAGAGGTGTGTGCTGCTAAATGAGTAGCCCCCTTAACAGCTACCAGGTATGTCTTCCATGTGCTTCTAGGACTCTCTGTCTTTGTGGTTTAGATTTGGGGTTCTGATATTTGTTTGTTCCACAGGCGATTGGGCCAGCTATCTTTCATTTTGTCTCCTGATGAACCCTGACTAATCATATGGGGAGAAACGCGTTGAGACTTGAGACTTTGTGTATCTATGTTATTGGGTTGAGGACCATGGAAAGCCCGGACGCCTGTACATTATGAAAAAAACGGACTGCTGAGGGACTACTAATTTTTGACTCATCTCTCAGATAAGTTCAATTTTCCATCTTCCCTTCTAGAAAAGCTAATATCCCTAGCCTATATTATAACTTGAGGGAGATCAGGGATACCTTTAGAAGGGAAAGCCGCCGAGGAATGGGGGCACCTCATTACCTTTAGGGTGAATTGTGACTTTATGTCACACCTCCATTGGCAGGTAGAGGAAAGAAAGAGTGAGGGTCATTTAGATTTGATTCTTGGGCAGGATTATTATTGACATCAATATAAGGAATAATTGGTTTGTTCCTGTGGGCAGATATTGTGGAGCCGTTCCATGGTCCTGGTATATGTGTTCTGTGTGTCATTTTTTTCACAGGTGGAACTTTTTGAATTTTAAATGAATTTCAATAAATAGTGTTTTTATAAGATTTAAATTGAGGTAGTATGCTGGTTCTAAAATAGCCAACAGGGTCGCAAGAAGCGTGTTGGGCAAAAAAGGCGCAAAATAACTGACCATGAATTGAGGAAAATCAAGCGTGAAGCTGCCAAGATGCCATTTGCCACCAGTTTGGCCATATTTCAGAGCTGCAACGTTACTGGAGTATCAAAAAGCACAAGGTGAGCCATACTCAGGGACATGGCCAAGGTAAGGAAGGCTGGAAAACGACCACCTTTGAACAAGAAACATAAGATAAAATGTCAAGACTGGGCCAAGAAATATCTTAAGACTGATTTTTCAAAGGTTTTATGGACTGATGAAATGAGAGTGACTCTTGATGGGCCAGATGGATGGGCCAGAGGCTGGATCAGTAAAGGGCAAAGTGCTCCACTCCGACTCAGTCGCCAGCAAGGTGGAGTTGGGGTACTGGTATTATTATTATTATTATTATTATTATTTATTATGGTATGTGCTGGTATCATCAAAGATGAACTTGTGGGACCTTTTCGGGTTGAGGATGGAGTGAAGCTCAACTCCAAGACCTACTGCCAGTTTTTGGAAGACAACTTCTTCAAGCAGTGGTACAGGAAGAAGTCGGTATCGTTCAAGTAAAACATGATTTTCATGCAGGACAATGCTCCATCACATGCATCCAACAACTCCACAGCATGGCTGGCCAGAAAAGGTCTAAAAGATGAAAAAATAATGACATGCCCCCCTTGTTCACCTGATCTGAACTCCATAGAGAACCTATGGTCCCTCATAAAATGTGAGATCTACAGGGAGGGAAAACAGTACACCTCTCGGAACAGTGTCTGGGAGGCTATGGTGGCTGCTGCACGCAATGTTGATCGTAAACATTGTAGCGCCTGGTCCCACCAGACCTCGTGGGGGGCGCGCTCCCTCACATTTGCCCAGTCCCAGCATGGCTCCCACGTGCACTCCCGGTCATAGCCCCAGGCAGCGACGGCCTTCCTCTTACCGGTCCCATGGCCCTGCAGGCGCTAACCCTGGTCCGGGTCCTGCTGTATGTCCTGCTCCCAGGCCAGCTGCAGCCTCTTCCTGTCTCCCATCCTCACACAGAATTGCAGTAAGTGACTCTAGGCTGTGCGCGAGGCCACGCCCATTTCTTAAAGCGGTATGCCCCGTTTTCTGGAAGTGACCTCAGACGTCACCTGTTACCTAATGGGTATTTAGGTTCACCTCTCTCGGCAGCAGGCGCCCGAGCAACGCTTCCATTAGAGCTTTGCCAGTGTCCAGACCCTTTTGTGCTGTTATCTGTTATCTGAGCATTTGATACCTGGTTCTAATCCCTTGTCTCACCGTAGTGCCATCCGTACCATTCCGGCTGTGGACGTCACTGCTCATACCTACAGTGGACGTCACCGTGCCCTACCTGCCGTGGACATTATCTGTGCCATACCTACTGTGGACGCCACCTGCTGTGAACATCTCAGGTGCCATTCCCGTGTGCTGCCGACTGCGGACGTCACAGTCTTGCTACACCTGGCCTTACAGAGACTCCTACTACCGGTTCCTGGCTGCCGTGCATTTAGGCCTTCTGGGGAGGCGCCACACAGTCCCTGTATAGGGGTTCGCTGCTGTTCGCCTTATCAGGGGAGTCCGGTGTACGGTCCAGTGGGTCCACCTCTGGACGCTCGCTGCTCCTCGATGAGCATAACACAGATCAAGCAACTGACAGAATCCATGGATGGTAGGCTGTTGAGTGTCCTCATAAAGAAAGGTTTCTATATTGGTCACAAATTCTTGGGGGTTTTGTTTTTGCATGTCAGAAATGTTTATTTCTAAATGTCTTTGTGCAGTTATATTGCTATACCTGGTGAAAATAAACAAGTAAGATGGGAATATATTTGTTTTTTATTAAGTTGCCTAATAATTCTGCACAGTAATAGTTACCTGCAAAAACAGATATCCTCCTAAGATAGCCAAATCTAAAAAAAAAACCACTCCAACTTCCAAAAAGATTAAGCTTTGATATTTATGAGCCTTTTGGGTTAATTGAGAACATAGTTGTTGATCATTAATAAAAAAAATCCTCTAAAATACAACTTGCCCAATAATTCTGCACATGGTGTATGTGCGGTGGATGTGAGGTGATTGTTCTGTCACAGATGAGATATCAATGCTCTGTATTTCCAATCATTGTTAGTACAGAGCAGTGATCCTCACATCCACCGCACATATAATGTAGTAATGTGCCCATCCCTGTCCCCATACTCTAGTAATGTCCCCTTTTCTTGTGCCCATCTGGTAGTAATGTCCCCCTGGGTTCCTCTTCTCGTAGCAGTGCTCTGTCCTGTAGAATTGCCCCCTAGTCTGACAGTCTTCGCACACAGAAAAAAACAAACAGAAATCCTTTTCACCTCTCCTTGTTCCCTCGTTGCCCTGTGTCCTGCCTCTTGCGGCCGCAATCTCCTCCTTGCTGATCGCTGCTGGTGCAGGGGTCGTTCTGCCAGCAGTTTATAGCAGAAGACTGATTCCTGGGCGCTGTGCAGGGACGCACTCTCTATGCAGCTTTTCCAGTAATCTGCTGCTGGCCTCTGATCATAGCTGCATACAGAGATTGGCTCTGTAGAGCGCCCGGGAATCTGTCATCTGTTATAAAGTGCGGACTGCACAGCCCCCTGCAGAGGCCGCTGACAGCGCTTTATATCAGATGCAGATTCCCGGGCGCTCTGCAGAGCCGATCTCTGCATACAGCTAGTACAATGATCCACTGCTGGCCTCTGATTGGCCGGTGGATGATCATTGCTATATACAGTGCTCCCATCTGCACAGCGCTTGAGAATCAGTCATCTGCTATACAGCGCTGACTGCACGGGCACCTGCACAGGCAGCATTCAGCAAGGGGACACTGCCTGCAAGCCTTCAGCAGCATCAGGGGCTGAATGCAGTGTACAGGTACCGAGACCCCTGCACATGGAATGTGGGGAGGAGGGGTGGTGACTCCGGCGCCATGTACATACCCAGCAGGGCTGCTACATGATGTCGGCTGGGATGCCCATCGACAAGGCAGCATAAGCTTATGCCCAGTCGTCGTGACATCACAGGAAACTGCAAAATCACGACAGGAGCAGTCACATGACCGCTCTGAGCCGGGGGAGATGGGCTGACAGCAGGGCAGGTAGGTATTTACTAATGTAGCCCAATAGTGTAATAACAAAAAAAAAGTCAAATTAAGCCGGATAACCCCTTTAACTGCATGTTTTCCATCAAATAATGATTTGGTTAGAGGTTTATCAAATATTTAGCAATTTTGGTTTTACAGCCTTTGTGTTCATGGCTACAGAACAAGTTATTGGAGTATCTTTCAGTGAGCTTGTTCTGCCAGACTCCTGAGATTTTGATAAGTTTTTTTCTGATCTCCAAAGTTGGAAGGTGTAGGGAAACAAAATGCCTGTGAAAGCTAAACTGCTAACTTTTTTTTATGAAAATCAGTTGCAAGATTTTTTTTAGCCCCAAATGTCTAAAAATAATAAAAAACTAAATAAATAGTTGAGCACGGTTTAGGTTATGATCACACCAGTTTGAAAAAATGGTCATGCAGGTGACATTGCATCAGCACTTCTGACAGGAACAAGAAACGATCAGCAAGTAGAATTAGTAACGCCTACCAGTTGTCCAATCCAGCATGATTGTGCACCTGCTGACAACTCCATTAAAAAGAAGGGCCCTTAAAAAAAACCCACATAAAAATTGCAAAGATGGTTTAATTTAAAAAGAAATGTAATTTTTAATGGAATATAATTTAAAAAATGTATAAGATGAGCAATGAGCACCTGCTGAAATTTCCTATGAAACCCATTGTAGTGCTAGTTCACATTACGCCTGCTGTTATGAACTCGTAAACGTGGACGATCACAAAAAATCCCATTAATCAGGAAAAAACAAAACCACAAGAGTAGTTGGAAACTAAGCTGACCGCAATCCCCTATCTATCGGACAACACTAGAAGTAGCAGTGGGATGTTCCTAACACACCTAGACACCTCGTCACTGCCGGAGAAACTTGCTACACCTCAAGATAGAAATGAGGAATCCTAACTTGCCTCGAAGCAGTCCCCAAAGAAATAGCAAGCCCCCAAAATGTAAACAATGGTGATGTAAGAAAACACAATACACAGAAAGAAAATATAGATTAGCAAAGGTGAGGCCCGACTTACTAGATACAACATGACAGGAAAGATAACTGATTGTGGCCAGCAAAACACCCTGCAAAAAATACCAAACTCGGATAGAAAAAAGATCTAAGACCACACGGTCTCTCCCCCACTATATCAGGTACTCTTGTGCCAGACACTTCAAACAGAATTGCAGATATAATGGGAAGAAAAAAATCACAGAACAAATAATATTCTAAAGTGCAAATAATCCAAACATGAACAGGGAGCAAGCTCCCTTTCTTGCTGGAGGAACTGTCCTGCTCACAAAAGCAGAGAGACAGATCCTCACAAACAAGAAACCAAAAACACAGACCAAAATGGAATAAGCAGACACACCCTTAAGTGCAATTCCAGCAATTAAGCACAGAAACTAGTAAACTTGTTGAAAGACAAATCTCCGTCCCAGTCTCAGGTCTTTTGCAGACTCCAACAGGTTTTCTTCAAGAATGATCCTGTATTTGGCTCTATTCATCTTCCCATCAATTTTAACGATCTTCCCTGTCCCTGCTGAAGCAAAGCAGGGCCCAACCATGATGCTGCTACCATCATGTTTGACAGTGGGGATGGTGTGTTCAGGGTGATGAGCTGTGTTGCTTTTACGCCAAACATATCGTTTTGCATTGTGCCCAAAACGTTTGATTTTGGTTTCATCTGACCAGAGCACCTTCTTCCACATGTTTGGTGTGTCTCCCAGGTGGCTTGTGGCAAACTATAAGTGACACTTTTTATAGATATCTTTGAGAAATGTCTTTCTTCTTTCCACTCTTCCATAAAGGCCAGATTTGTGCAGTGTATGACTGATTGTTGTCCTATGGACAGACTCTCCCACCTCAGCTGTAGATCTCTGCAGTTCATCCAGAGTGATCATGGGCCTCTTGGCTACATCTCTGATTAGTTTTCTCCTTGTTTGACATGAAATTTTCGAGGGACAGCTGGGTCTTGGTAGATTTGCAGTGGTATGATACTCCTTCCATTTCAATATGGACAGTGCTTCTAGCGATGTTTAAAGTTGTGGAAATCTTTTTGTAACCAAATTCGGCTTTAAACTTCTCCACAACAGTATCACAGACCTGCCTGTTGTGTTGCTTGGTCTTCATTATGCTCTCTGTGCTTTAAACTGAACACTGAGACTATCACAGATCAGGTGCATTTATACGGAGACTTGATTACACACAGGTGGCTTATATTTATCATTATCAGTCATTTAGGACAACATTGGAACATTCAGAGATCCTCAATGAACTTCTGGAGTGAGTTTGCTGCACTGAAATTAAGGGGGACAAATAATTTTGCATGCCCCAATTTTCAGTTTTTTATTGCTTACAAAAATTTAAAATAAGCAATAAATTTCGTTCAACTTCACAATTGTGACCCACTTGTTGTTGATTCTTCACCATAACATTAAGATTTTTCTCTTTATGTTTGAAGCCTGAAATGTGGGAAAAAGGTTGAAAAATTCAGGGGGGCCGAATACTTTCACAAGGCACCGTAGACGAGGAAATAGCAAATTTTAGCTGGAACACTGATTTTCCACTATTTAGAGGAGGATATAGAGGATATAGCGAGTTTGATCTGGAACACTTATTTTCCACTATTTAGATGAGGATATAGCAAATAGCAGTCAGTAGATGATGAAATGCCAATTTGTGGCACACAACTGGCCACACTACACTGCATGTTCCTGCACTTCCCTATTCTACACTATCTCAACTGCCTGTGATTAAACTCCCTAGCTAAGTTAACTGCCTAGCAGCAGCATCCCTAAGGATTAGCAATCAGAAAATGGTGCCAATTCCGCATGTCCACTTTTTATATGTAGAGGGACATGTGACTTAGGCAGCCAGCCAATGACACAAGTCCTTGTGTCTGAAGGTTTTGGATCTTATCTGTGCCCTAATTCCTAAGCCCTGCTGGAACATTCTGTTATGGTTCGGGGTCCTTCTGAGCCACGAACCGGTCCAGTCCCATCATTGACTCCCACATTGGGATCGGTCGACTCCGCAGTGCCACCTGTCCGTCGCTTGAGGTGTCGGACAGACAGGCAGCAGATGGCTAGAGCTTTGTATCATCTTGATCCTAAGTGCTCAAGTGCGTGGGTTCCCGCATCCTCTCCAGGCACTAAGTGCGGGATTACCGCTATTGCGCATGCGTGTGGCGTCAGCGGTGACGCGGCAGCCACTGATTGGCCGAAAGTGATGTCAGTGGCAATGCGACGGCCGCTCATTGGTTGGTATGACGTCAATGGTGAGGTGGCGGCTACGAGATGGCCACAACTGGCGCTATTACCTCATGCCATGTGGCCTGAGGCAGGGAGGAGACTATAAAAGGCTCGTAACCATGGCCAACGACGCGCGAGCGTCACATTTGTCTATGTGGCAGCTCACTGAACAGACTGTGCTGCATGTATGCATGGATTCCAGCACCATGTTATCCTGCACAGTCAGTGGCAGGTGTATGTGAGTATAGGACAGTGGTAGGCAGGGCTAGGGCATCGGTTCTGGATACCACAATTCTCTGGTAACGCGGCACGGTTAGGGTCAGCTCCTGTCATACCAGTGTGTAAGTGTATCAGGGCTAGGTGCCGGTACTAGGTATTCGTATCTCGGTACACCTGTGTCTTGGCATGGTGAGGGTCACAGTCCATATGGTGTGGCATGCCCCCTACGCACGTGACCGGTAGATTGCAGTGTCAGCGGCTGACTTGTGTGTGTGTACCAGTCCTCAGGTGCCCAGTGACGCTAACTGTGAATCCCATGCAGTCTGACGTGCCCTCTATGCACATGACCGGTTCAGCATCTTCCTTCTCGGTTTCCAAGTGACGCTAACTGGGTTACCTCTTAGTTTGACGTGTTCCTACACACGTGACCGATACCCATGTACCTGTGAGGTTAGCAGGGACACAC